>NC_138066.1:37213406-37723955 GCF_964194185.1 Rhinolophus hipposideros | reverse complement strand
GTGATTTTATTTACTTCTTTGTACTTCTCTGATTCCCCCCCTCCCCCCCCCAGAATTTCTACATTAAGAGTGTGACTTTTTGTATGGTGATGGAAGGAGAACTGACTCTAGAGAGCTGACTCTGGGTGGTGAACACATAGTGAAACATACAGAATATAGATTATGTATTATAGAATTGTACACTTGAAACCTATGTAGTTTTGTTGACCATTGTCACCCCAATGAATTTAAAAAACTTTTTTTTTTTAAATTGGGAATATTGGAGAACAGTGTGTTTCTCCACGGCCCATCAGCTCCATGTCGTTTTCCTTCAATCACTGGCCCATGTGAGAATCGAACCAGTAACCCTGTTGTTTAGAGTTCATGCTCTAACCAACTGAGCCATCTGGCTGCCCCAAATAAATTTAATAATAATAAAAAAAAGTTTGACTTTTTATAGCAGAAAAAGTAATTAATTTGTTAAATGTTTTAAAAGCCATGTGTGGAGATGGTAACGGTAATTAACTATAAATGGGCATTTTATTGGGGTAATGAAATATTTTAAAACTGGATTTTGTGATGGTTGTACAACTTGGTAAATTTAATAAAAAATGTTGACTTGTACACTCAAAATGGGTAAATTTTATATTATGTAAATTATACTTAAAGTTGTCTAAAAACTTTTCAGAAAAGCCACTTGCTGGGCTGTCTGCCATTAAGGTCAATCTCTAACCTGATCTTGCGGTCTGGGGGTGGAAGGTAGGAATGCCAGACAAAATACAGATACTCATTTAAATTTGAATTTCAGATAAGGAATAATTTTTAAATATAAGTATAAAAATAAATAACGTAAGTTTAAACAGTCATGAACTCTTCATATAAGTACTGTATAAAATTATTCCATGTTTATCTGAAATTCAAATTTAACTGGGCGTCCTGTATTTTTATTTGCTAATTCTGGCAACCCTAGTCTGGAGTACTCCTGTAGGATTCTTGGGGCAGGTAAACAGACTTAGGGATGGCTATCTGGGCTTGCAACCCTGCCTCCCACCCCCACTCCCCACACGCCCCACCAGGGCAATTCAGAGCTTAGGAGAGTGGGATTTGGAGCCCAGGAGCTGGAAACAGCAATGTGAGAGAGGGTGGGGGTAGAGGTCATTTCCGGTGTGGAAGGTGAATACCTTGCTTGGACTAGAAATGGCCAATAGCATTTCAGCTGGTCCAGAACCAGGGAGTGGTAACAGCAAGGCTGGAGGTGAGGGTGGGGTTTGTCCTTTGCCATACCTGAGCTAGGCCTTCACACATGTACACCATGTCATGCCCCAGCAACCCAGTGAGGAAGATATCACTGTCCACTTTTATAGGTGATGAAACAGATTTTAAGAGAGTAAGTAAATTTCCAAATTCATAGCTGGTAAGTGGTAAAGTCTATACCCTCTCATTGGGGTGGGATCCAGTGATTAAACTGAGCAGGCTCTGGGCTCCTATTACCTGGGGTCGATCCTTGCATTTTCATTTACTAGGTTTCTGGCTTTTGGCAAGTTCCTTAATTCTCCTGAACCTTAGTTTCTTCATCTTAAAAGCGGAGATAATAATAATAATAACAGCATGCACCTTGTGGGGTTGAGAGGATGAAATGAAATGGCGCAGATAAAGTCTATTTTCTGCTTCTCTGTCTACTGGGCAGGATGTGTCCTCATGGATATACCAGAGACCCTACTGCTTAAGGATGGTGGAATATGCCTTCCAGACACGTCAATAAAGGACTTCTTGTCAGGATGTCCTGGGTCCTCAAAGAATTCCCAGGAGAAAGAGGACATGGCTGTCTTTGCCTACTTGGGAGAGACCCCTCAAACCTATGGAGGCCTCATCTGGTGCTGCACCCAGAGCCTGGGTTTTGCCCTGGCCCTACCTGTTATGGGTTGCTTAACCTTCCTGGGCCTCCATCTCCTTATCTATAAGATGGAGTACATAATATCTATAGAGTTGTGAGAATGATGATATATGTGACAGGGCCGTTCGAAAGGAAGTTGCTCAATACATGTTTATGAAGAAAGGGGCGTAAAATGTATGTCAACTGACGACTACTTGCTGGAGGGAAGGCAACTGTGCCAGTTTTTGTGTGGCTATAGTCTAAGTCCTTCATACACCAGGTAAATATACTGCATCTTGTTCTCTGAGGGCCAGGAAGGCCTTCTAGAATCACACAGTCCAAACCTCCAATCACAGAGGGGAAACTGAGGCTCAGAAAGAGCAAATGATTTGCCTGAGCTTCTCTAGGCAGAGCTGGTCTGTCTCCCAGGCTTCATCCTTCCCCACTGCTTCATCCTGCTTCTTGGGGTTCTGTTGTCTCCACAGGCTCGTAAGCTCCCAGAGGGCAGGCACATTTGCACCCTCTGTCCTCCCCAATGTGTATGCTCTGCTCAGAGAAGACGCTCTAGAGGAAACTGCAGACATGTGGGACGTGACTGGCCATGCTGTCCTTGCATTGTTGAGTTCATGTGGCCTTGACTCCTCAGCAGGCAGGGAGGAACCTCATACGTCCTGGAAATCCTGGGCTTCAGGATTAGCAGAGAGGTAGGGGAGAGGACAGGTTTCCTTTTCAGTCATCCCCCTGTACCTCCTGCTCTACTTGCTGCTTGAGGGATAAGAAGGCTCCATGTGGGCTACTCCATATCTTTGGGAAGGGCTGGGCTAAGAAGCCTTGTCCTAGGGTCCCACCTCTGTCCCAGGCCTTCTGGTCACCTGCTGTCCTTTAGCAGGTAGCTGGCTGCTGTGGGAAGCTCTTGGTTGGTGTGGGACTGCAGACCATGGGACTGGCAGCTTTTCCCTTCTCTCTCTCTCTCCATATATATATATATATATATATATATATATATATATATATATATATACACACACACACACACACACATATACACACACACACACACACACACATATATATACATATACATATATGTATTTGGCATATATATATGTATATATGCCAAAAAAAGTATACACATTCTAAGAAAGGAAAACTGTATTAAAATTGTAATAATATATACCTATAACAAAAGATGAATACAAGTCACGTTTCACTTCTGCAATTACAAGAGGTGCTCAAAGTGGTTACCATCAGTGTCCAGACACTTCTGATTACTACTGCAAACTACTGCTTGAGCAACGTTGACCAAAGTGTCCACTTGCATACATTTTTTGGCACTCCCTTTATGTGTATGTGTGTGTGTGTGTTTTAAGGCACAATGATACATGGCAGTAGCTGTACCCAGAACAGTCTTCATTTTTAAACAAATTCACAGCTTGTTCTAGGAGCCACTATGCTGGCTTTCCCTAGGCTTGGCCACTGCTGAGTGTAGACACAGTGGCCTGCTACCAATCTCTGGTCCAGGAAGGCAGGAGCTGGGAAACCTGGGAAGGGAGCAGAAGGTGTCAAGCTCTAAAGTGAGGAATGACTAAGGACCTCGCCTCCAGTTAGGCCCTCCTTGTATTTTTGTTGTTGTTGTTGTTGCTGTTTTGAGCTACAACTCTAGAACTGTTAGTTCGCAGAGCTACAAAACAATCCTCAGAAGTCATCCATCCAATCATACTATTTTACATATGAAGAAAATGAAAGTCCAGAAGGCTGAGGGCTTGCCCAGGCACCTGTCTGTTGCTCTTCCCCCAAACTTCTCAAACAGTCAAGCATGACTCTGTGCTGGATATCAGCCTGGAACCAGTTTTCTTCAGCCCTAAGTCTAGAGGATAAGGGAGAAGAAGGGAAGGGGAGGGAGGAGGAACACTTTTTCCACGCTTCCTTCTCAACTTCACCTTGTGGGACAATCTAGAACTGTCTCCAGCTGGAAGGAAATCCAGTCCAACGCTCTCATCCTATAGGTAAAGAAAGAGTCCAGAGAGAGGAAGGGATTTGTCCAGCGTCATCCAGGGAGGCCTAAGTCAAACTCAGGCATCCTGG
Source organism: Rhinolophus hipposideros (assembly GCF_964194185.1). Classification (NCBI taxonomy): domain Eukaryota; kingdom Metazoa; phylum Chordata; class Mammalia; order Chiroptera; family Rhinolophidae; genus Rhinolophus; species Rhinolophus hipposideros. The sequence continues at coordinate 37,720,018 of NC_138066.1, read as the reverse complement.
GAGTAGCTTTTATTATACTCTGCATAACTCAGTCCTCAATGACCGGCTTTTGCTTTGTGCCTTGAGCATCTAGATTGTTCTCCCCGAAATAAATTCTCTTCTGGCTCTTGAGCATATTGTAAAAAGCTTAAGGGCAGGACTGGACCTTAAAGCATCTTGAAGGAATGAAGGTCCAGCCTAACCTTTGAAGCCCAGTATTATTCTGGATGCTGTCACATCTGCCATCACATCTAATTTGGAATTCACAGAGTGTCACAACTGAAAGGGACATCAGAGAACAGAAGTCCGAGTCCTGTTTCCCAGATGAGCACACAAAGGTCCAGAGGGGGAATGACTCATCCAACAGCACATGGGGATGGAACTGATCCTAGGACCAGGTTTTATCACCTCCTGTCCTGTTTTCTTATTTTTTGCAGTCCCCACAGTACCTAGCATTGTGCTGGCCTCATAACTTTTTAGTATGTTCAATAAATTCTTGCTGAATGGACTAGGAACAAGGTGCCTTATGTATAACTTGCCCTTGATAATCATAAAACCTTTAAAGAATGCATATTTCTTTTGATAGATATCTAGTAAATGCTTATCGCTTGGGTTTATCAGCTCAGTTCTTCCTTGTTCTATATTATTTTCTGCCCGAGGCTATATTTAGGCAGAACTAGACTGTTTCCACCCCAGGCACTCTTTGGAGGCCAGAAGGGCCACATAAGTATTGCACCACCAGAGACTTGAACTGTGCTAGCCCACTCTGGCCAGAGCCTCCCAGAGCCTTTGGAATCCTGCCTGTGGATCTGAGGATTTCCACTACAGGAGAAATTCTGGGTGAGAGTTTGGAAGTGAGGGAGGGCACACCGGAACTGGGTGCCCTGTCTGTTCCCCAGGCAATGCTAACTTTAGCGGGCATAGACCCTCAGTGAGGGAGAGGGGGTGTAGAGGAGATAGATGGGTACTAGCTGTCAGGACAGCAGTGTCCACTGAGCAGGGAGGGGAAAGTTCTCTCTCTCCTGCTCTAAGTACTGACCAGTTCACTTCTCATGATTCCAGGTAAGAGTAGCAATTCCCAGAGCCCTTAGCAGTGTTGTTCACCATTCCTCATTCCCCTCCCCAGCCCTGATGCCTCTTTTTCAAAGTCCAGTAGTGGTGCCAACCTATCAGGTTGGTTAAATGCCTGGTTCTCTTCCAAGATTGATTTCCTTCTACCAAATTCACCACTGGGTCCCAGGGATAGAATTTCCCATCTTTAGTAGGTTCACTCTACATTGGAAAACTGAGGCAATGGTTAACAAGACAATGCCATGACTCTTGTTTCCATGGTGAATGGTCCTCGTAAGGACCATTACGAAAGGGACTCATAACAAAAGACAGTTTTATTTTTTGTGAGGAATGCTTAAATTCCTTAAAGGCAGATTTCATTTCTACATCCCCAGCACTTACTACAGGTACTCAAGAAACATGTGTAGAATGAATGTGGAATTATTTAACCCCCACTTACCTGAGAAAGGAAAATCTGAGGACTCATCAAGTCCCCAGATGGTGAATTCTTGTAACTTCTAGGGCAATTGGGTACTGGGGGACCAAGGTGATAATCTCAGGGACCTCCAGAGAAGAGGGCTAGAGTTCTGGGCTTGGGAGCCCAGCTCCCCCAGGCCCTGTTTCTTGTGATTTGGGGACAGAGAAACATGGGTTTGAATCCAGTTCTTGCATGCATGAATTCAGTGACTTTGGGCAAATTATTCAGCTTCTCTGAGGCTCAGTTCCTTCATCTATGCAACGGGAAGTGCCTAGTGGAGGTGTTCCACGTGACAGTTATTGACATATGTCATGCCAGATGGGGAGATTCTTTCCTCATGTGCTGAGATCTTGAGAAAAGAAGTTTCAGAATCTTCAGTGTTCCCATGCCTTTACTGAGTACCTGCTATGTGTGAAGTGATGTGCTAGATGTTGGAAAGGCAACAAGAAATATGATCTTATCTCTTTTCTCAAGTGGCTCATACTCAGCTTGGGGAGGCAAAACATAAGCACTGAGAAAGCAAGATTCCAACCCAACCGCTGACAAGAGACAACATAAGGTTGTAGTAATAGCAAATGGGTGGTACCATAATTACAGGATAGAGGCAGAAGGACTCTTGTCTTGGAGTGACATGGGATAACTTTGTGGGGACAGCCTTTCTGCTCATAATCCATTGTCCAGTTAAAAAGTGGTCACCTTGGCTTAATCTTTTAATGCTCATTCATTTCATTTAATAAATATTCATTAAGTCTCTTTTTGTTCCAGGCACTGTGCTGGGTGGAGATGTGTGGTTTCTGTACTTGAGAAGCTTACAGAGATGGACGCTGAACCAATAATGCCATAAATAGACGTATATTTACAAATTGTTATCAAGGTCAATCAAAGCATATATAAAGTAAGCTCTAGAGGTGGGGTTCAGGAATTAGCATTTTGAACAAATTTCAGGTAATTTGTAGAAACCCTAAAGTTTGGAAAGCACTTTTCTGGGCCAGATACAGATTTCGGTGACAAAATTGAACAGGTTTTAGGCCCCCTTTTGATTAGATTTGTGTTCTAAAAAGGTAACTTTGTTTTGGGAGAAAGCAGGGATGGATGCAGGTAGTAGACTAATTGGGATGGCAGATGTAGTATCTGAGGTGAGGGGTGATTTGGCTTAGAACAAGGGGTGGGGCTAGAGAGGTGTCAGAGGAAACTGATTCATGAGATACTTTGTAGGAAGAACCTTTATCATTTATTCCAGAAATATTTATGTATGTCATTTACTTTTTTTTTTCTTTCTTTCTTTTTTTTTTTTTTTTTTTAAGATTTTATTGGGGAAGGGGAACAGGACTTTATTGGTGAACAGTGTGTACTTCCGGGATTTTTTCCAAGTCAAGTTGTTGTCTTTTCAATCTTAGTTGTGGAGGGCACAGCTCAGCTCCAGGTCCATTTGCGGTTGTTAGTTACAAGGGGCGCAGCCCACCATCTCTTATGGGAGTTGAGGAGTCCAACCTGCAACCTTGTGAATGAGAGCTCGTGCTCCAACCATCTGAGCCATCTGGCCACCTGGTTGCTGAGCGGCAGCTCATTGACTTCATTCGCGTTGCAGAGGTTGCAGCTCACTGGCCCATGTGGGAATCGAACCAGCAGCCCTGTTGCCCGGAGCTTGTGCTCTAACCAACTGAGTCACCCGTCTGCCCTGTCATTTACTTTTTCTGATTAGACAAGTAATACATGATAGTTGCAAAACTTCAGACATAAACAAAAAAGTAAAGAAGAAAGCAAAGGTAAATATTTTGGTATGTATTCCAGGATTTTTTCTATACATACATACTCAAACATACGGATCTAGTTTGTTGTTTAAAATAATGGAGCAATTCTGTAGTACTTGTTTGATTACTGATTTTTGAGAAAACAATATATCTTAAACATCTTTTCAGGTCATTATAGACTTATATAATTTTTTAATGTCTGGATGGCATTCTACTGAGTAGACGTACCCTAGTTTATTTGCCAATCCCCTACTGATGGATATTTAGGTTGTTTCCAACTTTTCACATCATTATAAACAATCTCTTTTCCTTCTCTAATCATTTTTGAACACGTAAATGTTTGTTTCCTTAGAATAAATTTTTTGTTAATGGAATTACTGGGTTATTGAAAACTGTGTAAGTTTAATCACACATACTCATATCGTATCCTAAGGGGAGTTGTAGAGGAGGATGATACCAAAGTCGGACCGGAAGTCTTCCTTTTGAAGGCCTTGTACTGTTACAATCATACCCTGGTTTTTCCCAGTCTTTTTTTTTCCCTGGCACGGATGCAGTATGTGCAGTCCGAGCTCGAGACCTGTTCCAGCCATCCACTCGCAGCCTGGAACCCTGGCTGGGGCCTCCGCGGCCCTCCCAGCCCCTAGGAATCCGTTCCCCAGTTCCCCTCCCCCACCGCGGGAGGGCGTGTTAGGGAGAAGCTTAGGCAGGCAACGATTGCACCATCCAAGGTTTGAAAAGGAAGTCGAGAAAGCGCGGGGAGGAAAACCGAGCGTCCCAAAGGCTGAGCCCCAGCAGCCGGACCTGGCCGCCTGCAGCGCTCCTTCAGAACTACTCGCTGAGCTCCGATCCCCTGCCTTCCACCCCCTCCTCAGGCCAGGCCCTAGCTGAGTACCGGCCCTTTAAGAAGCTGGCACGGTGGCGCTGCTGGCCCCGCCCCACGGGGAGGGCCGAGAGGGAGGGGAGGGGTTGGAGATGGCTGAAGGGGGGGCGGGTCTATTTTTAGCTCCGGGTCGGGTCACGTGACGGGAGTGACGTCTCCGAATGTTGTTGTTGGTGGCGGCGGCGAGCGGAGCCGGAGGAGCCGCCGCAAAGATGGAGGAGCCGTCGAGGAGGCGCTGCCGCTGCTGCCGCCGCCGCTGCTGCCGCCGCCGCCCGCGAAGCCGGAGCTCAAGCCGCAGGGGGTGAGAGCGCCGCACCATCCTGGATCCCACCTCCCCCGGGCCCCCCGGACGCGAGGCGGCGCACCCTCCTGCCGTCGCTGTCCGCGGGCGCCCCGCGCGCGCGCCGCGCTCCGCGCCCCCCTTCCTTCCTCCCGGCTCCTGGTGCCGGCCGGCGCCCCGCCGTAGCATCGCCAGCCCGGGAGCCGGGCCTCGGGGTTACTGCGCGCGCCCCTCCCCGCTCCTCCCGTACAGGGGCGCCTTCCTGCAGGTAAGGGAGTGGCCCGCCTTCCTGCGACCCGCACCCCCAAATGGCTCGGACCCCGGCCGGGGCTTTCTGATTTGCCCCCTCCCGGGTGGCGCATGTCGCGTTGCAGAGCGATTTGAGTCCTGCACCTGGATTCTATGTAGACCCCTCTTCGCTGGATACTCCTTTCTTGGTACTCGGAGGTGAGGGGCGCTGCCCACCCCACAGCGCTTCTACCCAGACCTAAGAACGCATTCTCGATTTTGTGTCCTTGATTTCCGCGCATGAGGAGGGGGCCTTGGGCCCACCTTACTTCTCTCTCCCATTTCACCCTCTCCGCCTTGAGGCGTTACTGCGTTTGTCCCCCCCCCCCCCACTTCTGTCTGACACCCTGGTGCCAGAGAGACAGCTAGGCGATGCAGGCTCCCCGCTTCTTGTCTGGGGTGGATGCCCCCCATTTTTCATCCTGGGTCTCTGTTTCGTGGAGGCCTGGACACTGTCTGTGTTTTAAGTTGGGGGAGGCTGCTTCTCTATCCCACCCTTCTCTGGGGCCCTGGGGGAGATGAGAACTGGTTGGGTGATAAGTATTTTGGCAAGGTAGTTGGTGGGGGGAGAAGAGGGGAAGGTGGGGATGCTCCATTTGGGAGAGGAGGTAACCACCTGAGACCCCCACTGTTGGCCTCCTGAGATGAGGTGTGTCCCTAAAGAGGAAGAGGAGAAGCTGCGTTTGCTTTTGGGGGGGGGTTGCTCAAGAGACCCACCACTCTGACAGTGACCACTGTTCTTCTGGGGCCTGCAGTTAGCTTTGGCTGTTGGAGTAATGGTGACTGGGTTCACAGTCTAGCTGGGATGGGAGGATGGAGCCAGATCATAGGAACAAAAGGAGCCGGAGGATGGGAAATCCAGGAGACTTGGATAGAGGGACTCTTGAGCAGACTGCCTTGCAGGACTGGAGCTGGGGCTGGGCCTTGCCCCGGGCTTCTTCAGGGTCAGAGGATGTAGGCAGGGTGGGTCCTGAATCAGAGTTCCAGGCACTAGGGCCCCTGAGCTTTTGTGCTGGCTGTTGAGATGCTGGGCTGGGCCAGGCTGGGGATGGTGGCTGAGCCACATTGGGGGCTGCCTGCTTCTTCATTCCAGTCTTCCCTCCTTCCTCTCCCTCCTAAACTCAGAGCTTGGGGAGATCTTGGTTTGCCTCCTGCCCCTTCTCTTGAATCCTCTGTTTGCTCGTGTCCCCTCTTGGACTTGGATCTGGGCTGCGTCTTGACAAGGCAGGCAGGGGTCTCTTTGAGTTAGGGGGGTGGGCCTCCAGTATCTCCACCTCGTCTGTCCCTCCGTGCGTCCGTATGTTCGCCAAGGGCCAGAGAGACAGATGCCAGGTGCAAGTTACTTGGGAGCAAGGATGGAGGGCATGGTAGCCTGTGGCAGCCTTCCCTTCCTTCCCAGCATATCCTCTGTGGCTGGGTCCCGTAGTTTGGAGGGAGTGGGGGGCCGCAGCATCACGTGCAGAGACAAAGGTTTGCTTTCCCTTCCCTAGGGGTGGCACCTTAGCTGTGTGTTTAGAAATGGGGCCTAGGGTGGGGGGGGGGAGTTTGTGTTTCTGCACCAAGGGGGAGGGGGACCAGCTATAGGAGCTGGGGGGAGTACAGTTGGTGCTGAAGTACCAGCTGCTCTTTAATAATGAATTCTTCCTACTCACATCCCTTTGAGGAGGGATGTCTGGAGCACAGTATCAGGCTCAGCCAGCCTGCTGGAGGATGCAACTCCTGTTGGGGGGTGGGGGGGAGAGAGACTGCAAGTGGGGGGGAGCGATTCTTGGCATTTTTGGAACACTGTCATTTGCTCATGAATGAAAACCTGATGCAGCCCGTGAGGGGGCCTATTGTAGCCTGGAGCTGACTTGAGCTAATTAAACTTTCTCTGCCTTTCTTCTCCCCCACCCCACCTCACCCCAGCCCTGGCCCCAGCCCTTTCTTGAATGGGGACCCTGTCTGGTAGTGCTGGGGAGGGGGTATAGTTCTGCCTGAGGTTTCAGGGCAAACAGACCCAGTCTTCTGCCCTCTGCCTCCGCCTCCTCCCTCCCTCCCCTCTCACCCCTCCCCTTTTTTTTTTTCTAGAAATAGCAGCCTCCTCCATCTGGCTTGTGCAGATGCCTGGAGCTGCGTCTGAGCAGACAAACAGAAATGGGCCGATCGCAAAAATGAATTTGTCAGCCTGGTGCCTTTTTCCTCCCGTTACCCTCCCCCTTCTCTTAGTCTGAGGCTGGGACATCCAAGTCAGCTACCCCTCATGGCTCTGGTAATCTTGGGCTTCTGGTGGCCCCGCTTGGGAAAGGTGAAGGAAGCAGTTGGAGGCTGGGGACAGTGGTCACAGTCCCACGGCCACAGTCGAGAGGGATCAAAAAGACAGGTCCTTTGCGCCTTTGGGTGGGATATATGGGCTTTAGCTTTCTGATGATGTCTTTGGGGGCAGATCTCAGATTATGAGCAACCTCAGGTTCACGGGATTTGGTTCAGACAGCTCAGCTAGCTGCCTGTAACCTGGGGAGGGGACCCCGGCCACAGTGCTCAGGACTTGGGCCTGCCTCCAGCAGGGCCAGAGCTGGTGTGTTTGGAGAAGCTGCCAGGTGGTGCTGGAGTCCAGGTTCCAGAACGGCCCTCAAAGGGACACCTGACTCCACAGGAATTCCGAGGGAGCTATTTGAGAGATCCCTGCTGTAAACTTGTGGCCTTTGGGGCATTGCATTGCTCCGTGTCTCCGCTGCTTGTCTCACCTTCTCTTCCCACCCTCTGCCAGAGTTTTTAATTGCTCATGAATGGGGTAGGGGGTGTCCCCCTAGTGTTTTTGCCCTACAACTCCCGGCTTAGCCATGAGCTTGTAGGGTGAGATGCTTCCCTCATTCCTCGCCCTATCATCCTGGCTGGAGGTGGGAGGTGGGGTTGGATCCTAGAGTGGAATAGGGGTCTGACGGGAAGAGAGAGTTGACAGGGGGTAGGCCAGGACCCTGGGGTCTGCCTACTTAGGAAGTCAAGGAAGCCAGGCTGGCTGCTCACTGGTTTGCCATCCAAGTGTTTAGTCATTCAGGAGTCACATAGCACTTGGTCCCCAACTTCCCACCAAGACCCTCGTATAACAGTAGTCAGTGAGTTTCTCTGGTGGAAGAGGGACCAAATAGCTCAGGTTTTAGCCATCATGCTTCCCTTTTCCTCTTCATGCCCCAACCTAGACAGGAATCTGCACGTGTCTTGATCAAACGCTTTGTTTCCCAGGGAAGCCCCTGTTGTCTGCGGAGGCTAGCTCGGGGTGTTGGCAGACACTCTTTGCAGGTGGACAGGCCCAGGGGTCCTGCTGCGTCCTGCAGGGTGGGGAGGAGTCCTGAGCCCATGGGAGTTCTAGGAGCCCCTCCCTTCTTCTTCCCAGAGGGTGAGGATGATGGTGGCTCACGGCTGATCTTGACTTAGTTTTTGTGCTGTTGAGGCTCTTCTCTGCCCCTTCAGAGTTCCCTGCTGTGGAGATGCCTTTTACTCCCGTGTTTTCCTGAAGATAAGACCGGGTCTTGTATTAAGGTTTACTCCAAAAGATGCATTAGGGCTTATGTTCAGGGGATGTCCTCCTGAAAAATCATGCTAGGGCTTATTTTCTGGTTAGGTCTTATTTTCAGGGAAACACGGTAGGGAGATGGGCTGGGCCGTTTGGGCTGCTGGGAATCGTGGGAATTTCTGAAGCTGTGTTCCCCAGCCCACGGAAAAGGGTGTGAGCGGGACTAGGCGCCAGCCCCGGGTGGGCACGGACTGGGCCTGGGCTGAGCTGCCTGCCCACGCGCGCCCTGCCAGGGCACCAACAGCCCCACCTGCTGCATTCCTGAACTTGGCCCCAGCCCTGCACAGCCTCTTTTGTCCTTGCCCCACACCTGTGCCTGTGCCTGGGGGGAGTCATTCAGCCCCTTCGCTGCCTCCTCCCACCTCCCCCGTCTGAGTGCACCTTTATCCAGCCACAGCGTCCAGACCCTGTGGGTGAGAGCAAGGGGCAAGTAGGCCTAGGAAGACTTGAGGTTTTCCTAGTGTGTGTGCGTGCATGGTGTGTGTGTGTATTCTTGTGTCCCTGCCATGGCTGACTCCAAGACTACTCAGCTGCCTTTGGACCCCACCCCTGGGAATCCTTGATGAGAAATGCAAGGCTTACTAAGAATTTATGCTGCCAGGAGGTGGGGCTGTCCAGGGGGCAGAGCTGATTGCCTTTTCTTGGATGGGGGAGCAGAGTTAGGGCTTAAACACCCAGCTCCTCAGCCGCATCTGAAAGCCTCCTGGTACCTTGCTTTCACTGGGTATTGGAGGGCTTGCCTTCCTTTGGAAGAAAATGAATGAGATCATGTCTGGGCAGGGTCGTGGACTGTTTAGGGATGGGCCCAGGTGGGTGCTGTGTAGTGCCTGAGGCTTGAGGACTAGCTCTGGGGCTGGAGGAGTGGGCACAGGCTGGCAAACTCATGGTCATTTAATAGTGGGACATCTTCCATGTGCCCCGCTAGGCCTGTTGATGCCTTTGCACAAACTGGAAGAAAGTGTGCCTTATTCTGGGTGGACTCTGCCTGGGTGACCCATAGCTTGGGAGGCAGAGCACAAGTTGGATTTCAGAGCTTGCGCAGGGTACAACCTGTACAATATAGACACAAAGCCCTGGGCTTGGGCCGTAGGCCCCAGTCTGGGGGGCACTGCAGGTAGAGTGAATGTCTCTGCCTTTCCAAATTCCTGGAAACAGCATGGGTTATGGGTAGAAGAGGGGTGATTGCCCTCTTGCCCTGACCCGTTGTTAAATGGGGGAGAGCAAAACAGAAGCACATGGCATTTTGAGAGTTGGTGGCACAGGAGCAGAGAGTAGGGAGGACATGCCACTCATCTGAGAGCACCAGCTCCGACCGCTGGGGCTGGGTCACCAGGGACGCCCGGTCAGCCCTGCATCTCCCCACTGCCTCAGACGTAGCTCAGAAGCCTCCCTGCACTTTCTCCTTTGCGCACACCCAGTCCCACATAGGGCACCTTCAGGAGTCTGTAAGGTCTCCCCCCTGGCAGTGGGCACCGTCGCCTGAAAAGGAGTTTGTTTGGGTGTGACTACTGTAGCCTTTTCCCTTCCCTTGAGTGCTGGCAGCCTCCCCAGTTAGAGAGAGAAGAAACCAGAGTTTGGTCCAGTGCTGCCGATTCCCTCTGTGCCCCTGGGCAGGTGTCACTCCTCTTCCCCAGGTGTAAACTGACAAGCTCTGAGGTCTCCTTCATCTCGCAGATGCCTGAGTTGGGGGCCTCTAACCCTGCTCCATCTCTCCCCAGGAATGCCGTTCTGAGTGCCTGACTGCCTCGCCCCGAAGGATGGCCTCGGATGGGCATTAGAGGCACAGCGGCCCCGGGCTCCTGTCCCGTCCTCTGTCTGTTATCGTCTGTCTCTCTTGACACCAGCGCAGCTCCACCCCCTCCCGTCCCAGCCCCCAACGCCAGCTTCCTGCAGGCCCAGAGCCGGCATGAACTCTCCCACCGAGTCGGGTAAGAGCTGGGAGGCCAGAGAAGGGCACCGTGGGGTGGCTTTGGCTACAGTGGGCTATGTGGAGACCTTCAGGGTCCGAACTGTAAGGGAACAAGGGTGTCAGGAGTACAAAGGGACAGAGGTGAACCTGAAGTTATTGATCGTAGGGTCTACCTGGGAATTGATGGTCGGCAGTCTGGCCTGGTCCTGGAGGGCATGAGTCCAACTCTGTCCCCACGCCTGCCCTCTCAACTCATGGGCCTTCAGTTCCAGCTCTGCCTTGCCCTGTTCGCCAGGACAGACAATCCTGAGGTGAAGGGAGGTGTGGATCCCTGAGTCTCTGGGCGGTCCAGGGAGATTGTTGGAAGAAGTTCCCTACAATAGCTGAATGCCTAGTTTCCTCTTTGTGGTGGTGGTTCTCTTCCTGGTAGAGTGTTTCTCTGTGTTCCATGCACTTTTCTAAGTGGAGGTTTGTAGGGCCTTGGGCCTTGGCCTGTGTTGGGGGTGTGTGGTATTGGGGTGCAGGTGTGACATGTCCGTAGAAGAGCCTTGGCTCTCTCCTTTGAGTCAGGTATAATACCCCTTCTCCTCTTAGGCTCTGGACGTGGTGGATTCCTAATTTGGGGTCTTTGACTCTAAGATTTTCTATTCTCTGCTCCTAGGAGCCTGCCTCGTGTTGCTAGAAATAGTCTCTGGGTGGGACTCCAGGCAGCTTCTGTGTGGGTGGGTCTGGGTGTCTGCCCGTGAGGATGTGTCCAAATGGCCTGAGCTGGACCCTCAGGACTGTCCCAGGAGGGTCATGGGTCAGTGTGGTCAGAGTAATAACTGCCTTCTCTCCTTGTCGCTGCTTCTGCACAGTCTTAAAGGGTCAGAGTCCATCTTGCTCAACTTTAACCCCCCACAGCCTATCCTGTCCCTCACATCTTTTTCTGTAGGGGTGGAGGGATAGTTTTCCTTCTTTTAGAGATAGAGAAACTAGGGCCTAGAGGTAAAAAGCCATTTGTAGGAGAACAGAAGCAGCATCAGGGCGGCATCCTGCCATCTCCTTCTCCCTCATCAGTTTGCTGGACGTGATGCTTCTGTTGTGGGGTCCCGGTGCTGGCGATAAGTGGAAGGCACCCTGACCAGGGTCTTGGGGGTCCAGCAGACTCAGAGAACCTGGAAGCTAGTGGGGTTGTTTAGTTTGTGCCATTCATTTTGGTCAAGGATGTGCCTGCCCCCTCCCCTTTCCCTTTCCAGCATGACAGGCCCAGGGCACAGGCTGCGGGCAGAGTAGAGTGCCAGCGGGAGAAGGCTGGGCTCCTGAGACTTACCAAGTCAGCTCGGCCTTATGAGCCCCCTCCTGCACGGGTTGTGCTTCTCTCTCAGATCTCCTGCCTCTGCCTTGCCTTCATGCAACCTGTAGGGGCTGTGCCAGGTGTAGGACAGGGAGAGGTCTTTGTGACTCCAGTGCTGGAGGCTGGGCTGGCGAGCTCTGACTTTCTGCCTCCTCCTCTGAGGTTGGGCTGGTGAAGGGAGAGAAGAGGCCTGCTGGGTTGTCATCAGTCCCTTGCCCATCTCAGTTGGACACTGCTTCTAGCAGGGTCGGTTAGGCCCAGCAGTAGTGCCAACTACTCCTTTCCTTTGAGCTACTACACTGACCTGTCCAGGAGCCACCTCCAGTCACATCAGGCCTGGGGTCTAACCCAGGGCCAAGGGAACAGAAGCTGCCCAGAGACATCCATTGGCAGCTTTGGGATTTTATTCCCTTAAGTGAAAGGCTAGAATAATCAACCTCGGATAGATGAAGTCACTGGGTGGTCTGTCCAGATGCTGGTGGTCCCAGGACCCCTTGCAGCCACTTCTGCCGGGAATGTTGTAGTAGCTGGGGGCGTCCACCAGCGCCGGAGGCAGGCAGCCTTGGAGCAGCTGCTGAGCCTGGCCCGGGAGGCCTCCTGAGTGGGGTCAACAGAACTGGCTGCGCCTCCTGGCCAGCTTTCCAACTCCCCCCAGTAGGGGGAGATGCTGTCTTTTAGTGTTTGGGAAGGAGGGAGAGAAAGAGGGAGCCAGAGACTGGGGACCTCGTTTTAGGAAGGTGGAGAGACCTCAGAACTGGGGACATTGCTTGGAGCAGTCCCCTGAGGCCCTTCCTACCGAGTTTTCTTGGGGCTCTGGGACTGGCTCTCCCATTTGTGGAGTTAGAGCTGCTCAGGGGGACAGCCACCTCCACATCTCATCCTCTTCAAGGCGCCCAGCATCTGCTATTCCCAGAGCTCAGGGTGGCAACTGGGCTGGGGATGTGGGTCCCCGGCGCCAGGCAGAAGCCTGGATACCAAGCCTGGATACCAGGCAGAAGCCTTTGGACTCCACGGAAGTAAAATGAAACCATGAATTGTAGGTGGAGCATGCGCGTGTCCACTTCACCCGTGGACACCCAGCAGAGAGGACCAGGACGAGCATGGGTCCCGGGGCTGGGGAGAGAGACGGGAACGATGAGAATGGTCAGTCCCCAGGGCCTGGGGGTCCTGGCCCCTGAGCACCTCCCACCCTCTCCCTAATCCCTGAAGACTCACTTCTTTTTCCTTAAGGCACAGAACAGCCCTGTTCCCGGGTTCCCTTCAATTTCTCGGAACAGGAGCTTTCCTGTTTGATAACTTCTTGCTGAGTATCCCCCACATGCGAGAGAATCTTAGCTTGGTCTGTGGGGAAATGGAAGAAAACTAGAAGGTGGTCCATCCCTGCCCTCATAAGCACATAGGTTAGTAAGAGAGGAGGGTGTGCTGAGTGAGGGGCAGCAGGTGGAGACTCAGAGCAGTGCACTTCTGGGGCTTACCCCTCCTTCCCAGGGAGTGGGAGCTGATCGACTTACCTCTGGGCTGGGCCAAACGCCAGCATTTGACCTGATTTGCCTCTTTTGCAGTCCTGGGTACAGGCAGAGGCCATTGGTGGGACTGCCTGCTTCCCTGAGGACGCCACTCGCGGGTGTCTGGCAAAAGGGGGATTAAGGAGTTAGGCTTTCTTTATTTTTCTGGAGCTGATCACCTCTGCTCCCCTCAGTGGGATTGAAGGACTGGCGGAGTATGTCTCCTGCCTGGGTTTGGCCCGACCCGGTTGGAAGAGCTGCCCTGGGACCTGTGACCTAGGCCTGCTCTGGCCACGGCTCTGTCCTCTATGCCACTGCCCAGAGGAGAGGGCATGAGTGAGGCCAGTCTGGATGGCGACAGGGCTCCAGGAGGAGGCGGCCACGTTCCTCATCCCCAGCGTGGGAGGGAGACAAGCTTCATGACAACAGCCGCCTGCCCAGCACCTCCCAGCACACTCCACACTTTCTCTCCTTCTCTTTCCCAGGAGGGAGGGAGGGAGCAAGGGCAGCTGCCCCCTCCTTTCTGGGTGACCAGAGAAACTGGGGCATGGGCATGGGGTGGAGCCAGGAACCTCGGCGTCCTGCCTCCCAGCCTTGGGCTCAGGCTCTGTCTCTGAGCCCCTGGGGAAGGCGGGCAGCCAGCCCTGAGGAGGAGAAAGTGGGTCAGTGCCAGCGTGGGCCGGGGGTCCGGGAAGTAGACTGCTGGTGTCCCTTGTCCACTTAGGTGCCACTTGGTGCATTTCTGTGCTCACTTCAGCTTGGGTTCTGCTCCACCTCTTCTTCCCTGCTCCATCATTTCAAAGGGATTCAAGGCTCAGAATGGGACGGTGGGAGGAGGCAGGGTCAACCCTGAGAGAGTGTGGAAGATGCCAAAGTAGGTGTTTACGTTTTTCCTGGACTTGGTTTCAAATGAGAGGGTTCAGCCAGCACCTAGCATGGGACCTGGCACATGGCAGCTCCCAGGCGATGCCGACGGGCTCCAGCATGACTGGGCTTAAAGCGCAGGAGAGAACTGAAGGGCAGGCAGGCCGATGTCTCCGGGGCCCCAGAGAAGCTGGCACCCCACACTCCACCCGGGATGTTCCTGGGCCAGCCCTTGGCATTCATACTGTGCACAAGGCAGACATGCTTTCTTTTTTTTGGTCAGGCCCCATCCCAGCCTTTTGGGCCCAGGAAATGGGAGCCTGGAGGAGCCCCCAGGAGCCAACATGGGGTTCCCCTCTTCCAGATATAGGGGGTTAGAAGACCTGAGCCCAGCCTCCGCAGGAAGGAGCAAAGTCACTGTGGGTGGGAGGGGATGGTACCGGCTGCGAATGAGGCTCGTGTGCCCCATGCGCGGTGGGTGCTCTGTAAGGTTTGTGGGATGACACGTGGGGTTGTTGGATGACTGAGGATGGAGAAGAGACGTGAACTACGAGAAGAGAGGGGCTAGAAAACAGGAAGGATGAAGATTAGACATTAGGAGATCTCGTTGCGTCAGCTGAATCTCAGAAGTAAAGAAAGACACTTGTCCCTACCCCAGGCATCCTCTCTTATTCCCCTGGAGGATTCGGGGAACTGCACTGAGGATAGTCTGGCTGTCTGATACTTTGCTTCCCACATCATGCTGTTACTGGAAATTGCAACAGTGCTGGGTACTGCCCCAAGCCCCTGGCTTTGGCCACCTCTGGCTGTCAGTCTCCTGGGTGCTCCCATCTTCCCTAAGCAGAGAGTTCTCTTCCTTTAAGTTTCTGGACACGCTAGGCTCTGCTTCGAGTCATTGTAACAGGTGACTTCCTCTCCTCCAGAACAGGGCTCCCCTTCCTTACTGGCTTGTGCCTGGGGCAGACAGAGAGAACCAGGACAGGGCTAGCCAGCCCTTCCGGTTGCTCCTAGCTTGGGTGGGTGGAGTACTGAGCTGGGAGGGGCTGCTGGCCCCAGCTTTCTGGGCTCCCTTGAATCTGCTGCCTATCACCCCACTGAGGGGACCTTGGCCTTCCATTCCCCTCCCCTTCAGAGAGCCTGGTTGGCCAGGAGGTTGGGGCTGGGAATGGTGAACAAGGTCCCCAGACCTATCCTGAAGTGTCCACCCACTCCAGACCCCTGTGAGCGCCCTGCTTCATCACCATTTTTCTAGAGTTTGCCCTGGCTGAGAAGCTGAGGCTACAGATCTTTGTTTAGGTCCTGTACCCCCCCATCCCATCCCCAAATATGCATCTTGCCAGCCAGTCTACAGCCTGGGAAAGCCCACCTCTGCCACCTCCCCCATCCATAAGCTCTCCCACCTGAGGGCAGGAGGCACCTTTGTCATCCCTGGCTGGCAGAAGTCGGCTGGGAAGATGGGCTTCAGGAGCCACCGCCACTGTGTCCTTGGTTGGCCAGCTCCTCCCAGGCTCCTGACAAGAGGGTGAGGTCATCCGGTCCAGGGAGAGGACAGGTGTCCCTGGCTCCATGCCTGCACTTGGGGGCAAGAAGGGGCCAGGAGGGGGCTCCAAAATAGCAACTGTGACATCAGGAAGGGGGAGGGGGACACAGACCCAGGAATAACCAGGCTATTAAAAGGCTCCAGTGAGGTCAGGGGGCCAAGTGGGATCTCTGTATCAGTGGGAGGCACAGCCTGAGGAGAAGGGACGGGCCAGCAGTGGGCTGGGTAGGTGGGTATCACCAGTCGTCATGGGGCACCGGCCCTAGGTCCTAGCAGGGCCCCAGGAGCAGGGGTTCCTCTGCCAGGCCTGCGGCTGGTGGGGAACAGCCGGATGCTGTCAGCCTCTTGACTGTTCTTAGAGGGGTTCCAACCTCAAGTCTGTTCCTACTGGGGGGTCATTGTACCTGTTAAAGGAAATGTTGGGGCAGTTTCATGTACTCCCATGTGCAGGAGGCAGTGGGCTGTGGTGACAGAGCTCAGACATCCCAGTCCTACCATTTAAGTAGCTGTATGATGTAGGGTGAGTGACTTCATCTCTCTGTGCCTCAGTTTCCTTGTGTGCACCTGTCTCTTGAGCTCATCATACAGACTAAATGTATATGCTGCTCTTAGCATTACACCTGGCGCACTGCCAGGGAAGAGCTCCCTGTGCTCTGAGAATGGGCAGGTGCTCCCTGGTTCCCTTCTGGGGGTGAAGCCTGTCCAGGAAGAGTCTCCTGCCCCCTGGAGGGAAGCGGAGCAGCCTCTGGAGGTGACTGCCATTTAGCTGCTGCTCAGGGGTCTCCCTGCTGATTGAGGGGGTCGGGAGGCACCTCCCAACTCAGGGAGGGCAGAAGTTAAATAAACCCATTTTGGCTGCTAGAAGGACTCCAAGGAAAATACAAGGTTAGGGCCAGGTGGCCCTGTCTGCCACTCTTCTCGCAGACCCTTCGGGTTCCTTTACCTGTCCTGGATGGCGAGAGAGAAGATAGAGGATGGAATCTGTTTTTTTGGTTTCCAGCCCCTCTCCAGCTCTGGTGCTGCTCCCAGATGCATGGGGACTCTGGCTGTGCCCTTCCACATCCCAGCCGCTGGCCATGGGCTCTGTGGCCTTGGCCCTGAGTGCAGGCCCTCCCCTGTTCCCATCCCCCTGCCTGGCGCTTCCTCCTGGGGTGGAGCTCGCCTCCCCCCATGGGGCCTCCGCCAGGCCTGGGCTCCTGGCAGCCCGCTCCACCTATTTATAGACAGGGCCCTCCCCCAACTGCTATTTCAGTCTCCTGCCAGCTGCCGGAGGCTCATTCGGGAAGGAGGAGCAGGGAGCCAGGCCCAGAGCTGTCACCCAGCGCTGGGAGGGAGGGAACACAGAGCCCGCCTGCCTGCTGAGCTCCCCTTCCTGTCCCCCAAGTGCTCAGCCATACCGCAGCTCCTGGGAGCTGGGGACAGGCTGGCGGTGGGATGCCCTTCTAGGAGAGAGGGGGGCCTGTAGCTCGTGGGCCTTCTGGCTCCTCCTGCTGCCAGGAGTGCCCAGGCCGGATGAGGCACCTCCCCACAGCACGGGTCCCAGCAGCAGGGGCCTGAGGGAGCCCCTGAGCAGTGAGGGCCCCGCCCGCCTCACCACTTTCCCTCTGGCCGACTCCCGCCTCTGGCGGCCCCCTCCCTGGCATGCTGCTGGTGCCCAAGGCTCAGGGGCTCGTGGAGATGCTGCAGACCATCTATGAGACAGAATCCTATTTCTCAGCAGATGGGATGTCAGCCCGGGAACCATCCTTGGAAATCCTTCCTCGGACCCCTCTACACGGCATCCCTGTGGCAGGTAAGTACCTCAGTGTCCCTGCCTGCTGTCTGCCATTGGGCACCCAGGGCTTGA
Organism: Rhinolophus hipposideros; assembly: GCF_964194185.1. Classification (NCBI taxonomy): domain Eukaryota; kingdom Metazoa; phylum Chordata; class Mammalia; order Chiroptera; family Rhinolophidae; genus Rhinolophus; species Rhinolophus hipposideros. The sequence goes on along the minus strand of NC_138066.1, from coordinate 37,702,759 downwards.
GCATTTGGCTCTGAGCCTTGCCCAGATGGGGTCCTGCTTAGATCTCTCTGGGGGGCTTTGTGTTGAGAATATGGCAGTCAGTGGAGCCGCGCTCACTGAGGTGGGTTTTCCTGCCTTTTCTCCAGCAGCACTCGGCTACATCCCTTCAAGTCCCCTTTGGCCCCCGGCAGGGTCCGTATCAGCTGCTGGGGGCTGTGGATGGCTAGAGAATCCTGGCGTAGTTGGCACTGTGGTCAGAGGGGAGGAAGTGGGTCGGTGACCTGTCTCCAGGCTGCCCGCCCCCCAGGTCTGGGCAAGAGAAGAAGCCATAGCTGAGTGTCCACAACAGTAAAGACCTCCTCTGGCTGGGTTCTGAGGGGCAGAGCGTCCAGTGCAGTGATTTCTGCAAGTCCCCAGTCTGGAGTCCCCTGGGAATGAGATATCTGGCAAGGAGGCTTGTGCAGTTGTGGTAGAGTTAGGCAGAGGCTAGCAGCTGAGCTGTCAGGGACCTTTGCTGCCTTAGCTCTTAGCTCCCCCATATGTCTCCTTTCCCGAGGCCTTGGTTTATTCCCATGTCATCAGGGCAAAGAAGTGTCTTCATATGGGCATGTGGACCCTCTTAGCCCTGCCACCTTCACAGCAGGGACTTTTTTGGCTCTTGGCTGGGGGTGGGGTCCCCCAGAGCTGGGCCACTCCCTCCCTCCTTCCCTCCCAGGAACCTGTTGCCAGCATCAGGCCTTTCTGGCACAGCCTCCCCACCAGGCCGGCACCACAAGATGCTTCTTCGAGGGAGGGGCCTATTGGATTCATGCCCACTTGGCCCCTCCTGGCAGTGGCTTGGCACTTGGGTGCGGATGTCTGTATGTGTATGTGTATGGATGTGTATGGGAAGTCTTTGACTCTGGATACGTGGGTGTGGGTCCCAAGCTTTGAACTGGAAGGTGGGAGCTGTGATTTGGCTTGAAACCGTCCAGGGATAAGGTTGCAGCTGGACTGGGACGTGTCAGAGGAAGAATGTTTTCGGAAGATTTGGAAAACCTTTGGAACAAGGCCTGCCGTCTGCCTGGGCATGGATGCCCATGTAGTCTCCTAGGGAAGGGGCATAACCCTGGGGACCAGCCCTGGGACGGGATGTAAACATCTGGAGCTGCTCTAGCCCTCGTCTAGTTGAGTCTGCAGCTCCAGCTAAAGACCCTGCCTGCTGGTCCCTGCTCCAAAGCCTCTAGGAGTCAAGGTCGTCTCTTGGAAAGCAAAGGACTGACTGTGCAGAGCATCTGCTTGGGGGCAGCTCTGCCCCATTTGGCAGATGCCCTATCAGCCCACCCACCCTGCCTTGTTCCCGCTGTCCCTTGCCTCCCAGCAGCCCCTGGCAGTTGGCCTGAAGTTTCTTCCTCAGCATGTTCTCTCATCTTCTTTCAAGTTAGGCTCCAGGATTCCTGCAGGATGGAACCCTGCTGCCCCCATCCCTTCCCTAAGGCTGCCTGGTCCCTGTCCCGTCCCTCCCCCCGCCCAACATACACACACTGCCTAGCTTTCTGAGTGGTAGCGTGGTCCATGCCGGCAGGAGGGAGGCGTGAGTCACCTCAGCAGCTCGGGGAGAGGGCTAAGAATGTTCCCCCCTGCGCAACTCTGATGCTGTGTCTGTGACGTGGCTGGGGACAGATATAGGCCTGAGCTTGGCTGCCTTGTTTTTTTTTTTTTGGACTCTGGAATGTAAATAGATGTTTCAAATAGAAACACTTTAACCTTTGGGTTAAAAAAAAATCTACCCTGGATAAACACGGCCATGAGGGCCCAGGCAGCCTGGTTTCCCCCACCCCCCACCATCTCTTGTTCAGTCTCCAGACAGGATGCTGAAGCCTGTGGCTATAAAAACAGGTGTCCAGGGACGCTTCTTGAGCGGTATGTGCCACCAGGCTCTGCATGTGAGTGCTTAGGGAACAGGGGCTTTCCAGGATGGACTGTCTACTCCATCCAGCAGCAAGTGTTTGGAACCCTGTTTTCGGGGCGTCCTTTGCTCTCTGGGCTAACTTGTTCATGGCCATTCCCAGCATTAGCACAGTGCCTGGCACATGGGTGAGTGAGCCATGCTAGAGGGGCTGGCATCAAGGGCTGACGGCAGGATGCCTGGGCTCTATTCTGGGTGAGCACATATGGTGAATGGCCCCAGCGAGTAAGCCAGAGCCTTGGCAGATGGAGCCCATGAGGGTTGCGGGTCACTCTGCTATTCCTGCTTGAGGCAGGGGACACATCACAGCTTCCACTAGGGACATCCTAGGTCTTCCTTGATGGCTCCCCCACAACGACCCAGCACACAGTGTGGACTCCCTCATCCAGGCCTGGTCCTGGTGTGGGGAGCCCAGGAGCTTGGACTCTGGTGTGGGATTCCCCAGGACGCAGTGCTGGGGGATTTCCTGCCTCCCTTCTGTGGGCCTGGATTCCCCTCTGGCCTGGATTAGGCCGAGCTGAGGCTGGGGCAACGTTCAGGGCATTATAAGCAGGCGTGGAGGAGGAGTCTCCATTCCCCAGTGAGGGAGGTTGGGAATCCTGCTTGTGCCAGGAAGGGATACTCTAGATGTTGGGGAGTGCTATTGGGTTGGAGTTTGGTATTGGGGTTTCCCCTGGATGTTCTTATTCACGTTCTTCAGACCATTCCAAGCTTGGCTGGAGGTGTGGGGGTGTAGGTGTAGGGTGTGGAGAGGGTAGGAAGGGTGAGACTATGGTGGGAAGAGAACCAATATTATAGTGTACTGAGTGCCAGGGTATCAAGTGCTTTCCTTACCATAGCTCTTCTAGGACGGTATTAATAGCCATGTTTTATAATTGAGAAGGATCAGAGAGGTTAAGGAACTTGCCCAAGGTCACAGAGTAAGTGACAGCTGGGATTTGAACTCAGATCTCTGTGTAGGGCCACTGCCAACCGACATAAGAGCCCCTTTGTGCAAATTTTCAAAAGGTGGCCCTTCTTCTGGGTGGATATATCCTCATGCCAGAGTGCATGGCTTAGCAATTGGAACATGGGCTGGATTTCAGTCCCCAACTTGCCCCTTCAGTCAGGTGCCCTTGAGCAGTACACAACCTGCACAACCTTATGTGGTAGACGTGTCTTTGTGCCTCCAAAGTTTGTGTGTCTAGAGAACAGAGACCAGTCTGGCCTTGGGGATGCTCTTAAGGATTCTGAGAGGAGACTGTTTTCTATAAATACTGGGGACCACTTGGTCAGCTGTTTTCCTTCCTGCAGGAACAGAGTTGCACACCCCGTCTCATTCAGATGGCCTCCCTTGCCCCCATCTCCTCCTACCTCATACCCTCTTCTTGTTTTTGAGCCCCTCAGCTGTCCCTTCGCTGCTCCACAGCTGCCAGACAGGAAATCAGATGAACTGTCCACACACACAGCTGTAACAGCTGTCAGGCTGGCGGCAGACATGAGTGCAGCCAGCCCGGGACACTGTGAGAAAGTAGTTCTTAAAAGTTTCAGTTGCGTCAGAATTACTGAGGGAATATATTAAAATGCAGGTTCCCAAGCCTTGTCTCCCCAGCCCCGGTTTGGATTCTGTAGGGCTGTCCAGGAACCAGCATTTTAACACAGCTCAGGTGATTCTGATAGGAGTAGACGCAGACCATGCTTGGAGTAATGGCTCTTTGGACAGGGGTCCTGAGGCCTGGCAGCCTGACACCAGTGGGTGTCACTAGCATCCCTGCAAGGCCTCAGTGGCTTTGGGACTCTTGGGAGGGAGGGAGGCTGTCGCCCCAGAGAGAGTCAAATCCAGCTCCTAGCAGCCTGGCAGTCTGAAGAGGGAGGACGTCTTCAGACGCTGGGGAACAGGTGGCTAAACCCGAGCTGGGGTGGGGGGTTATGGCAAGAGGCCAGCTGGGCAGGTGGGCAGGCCACTCTGCAGGACGTTCAGGTCTGGGTTGTGCCCTGGGGCCCCTGCCGTCCACCCCAGGTGTGGAGTGAACAGTCCCAGCAACAGCTGCAGACTTTGAATGCTTAGCGTGGTGCCCATGGGTTTCCTGGACGGCGAGGCTGAGAGAAGTGATGCTACTTCTCCCCCACGTAGTAACCCCGAGTCAATGATAAATTCCATCTTCACCAGTGAGAGATGCTCTGTGCCTTCCACTAGGGCTCTGCCCCGCCGCGGCTTACGGTCCTTCAGAGGCATGGTGTACCTCAAGGTTTCTGGGCGTTCTGTTCACTTGGCCCCTTTCTCCCTTGGGCTCCTGACCTCCGGTGTTCTGGGGGCCCTGAGATCCCTGGATCCTTAATCCAGAGTTTGGCTTCTTGCTCCATCTCTCGTTAAATTCAGGAGCAGCCCTCAAGGTCTCTTCTGTTTTTTAGCGGGAAGCAGAGAGAACCAGAAGAGCTGGTGCTAAGCGCTGGCTCCTGCGCCTCATTTCCAGGTGATGCTGGACAATCTCTTCCGTCTCTGACCTCGCTGTCCTCCTCTGTCAACTGGGGAAATTGAATTGCTGATTTGCAGGCCCTTCCTGCACTGACATTTAAGAGTCTCTGAAGTCAGTTTCGTGTTCCTTCTGCCTTGTGAGAAAAGGGGCCCAGGAAGAAGTGGGAATAGTATTGGGGAGAGAAGTGTCACCTGCAGTGGGCACAGTCAAGTTAGATACCCGGGAAGACTTTCTGACTGCTCGGAGCTTGGGCCCCCGAGAGCAGGGACCAAAACTCACGCTTGTCTGTGCTAAGTAATGCTTTTGAGGGACAGGAGGGATTCCTCCTCCGTGGGCTGAGCCACAGAGGACAGAGTGGCCTTTCTTGGAGTTAGCGAGGCAAGACAGTCGCTGTTGGGAGGAGGCTGTTCCCAGAGATTCCTTCTGCAGCCTTGGGATCCAGCCGCTGGCCACTCCAGCTTGTGCTGTGTGGGGCCCACAGGAAGGGCTTTGATTGGGACAGGACCACAGAGTGACACTCCAGCTTGTGCTGTGTGGGGCAGTCTGACATGAAAGAGCTAAGGCCTTACTCTGGCAGAGGCCTGAGCCTGCTTCCTTAGTGTTCAGGCCGTCTATGAACTTGGCTCCACGTAATTCTAAGTGTTTTATTTCGTGCACTGTAGAAACATTCTGAGAAGTGGTGCATAGGCTTCACTAGATTGCCACAGGGGTCCAGGACACAACTGTCAGGAGCCTTTCATAATAGCCTGACTTGCGCCTCCTGAGATCTCAGACCCTGTGCCAAGCTGTTCTGCATGTGTTACTTTCCTGAGCTCGACAGCTCTGGGAGGTAGGTGCTGTTCTTACTCCCATTTCACAGATGCCTGCACGGAACACAGGGAGGTGCTCGGTGCCTTGCCCTAGGAAGTGGGGGAGCCTGACCTGAACCCCGGCATTCTCTTACTCCAGAGCCCTTGCTCTTAACCATGATGAGATGTGTGTTCACTTGTGTTACATGAGGCGTTGTGAAAATTGCTAGGTGAGAGTCATCCCCAGCTTGCACATGTAGAAATACCATCTGAATTGTGGTAGAACCTGTTGAGCCTAAATTGGCCTCATTAATCACGTAAGAGCACAGAAATAGATCATGGGAAACCGTCTTTGGTGGGGAGGGGTCATTAGCGTCATGGGGAGGAGTGTAAAATGCTGCTCCCCGCCTCCTTCCAAAATCCCTCAAGGCCAGGAAAGGGACAAGAGCCTTTTCCCATTCTCCAGAGGGACAGAACAAGGTCATTAGGTACTGACTACTGTACCTAAGGAAGGTGCTGACTATTGAGGGAGCTCCTGAGGGCATGGGTGCTGGTGGAAGGCACTGCCCTCCAGGGTGGGTTGCTGGCCGGTTGGTGTCCAGATGGGCCAGTTGTCCGATTCTGGTGTGCAGTGAGCACCTGGGATGCCCGTGTTGGAGCCAGGCTGCACAGGCGAGTATTCAGAGGCAGCCTGCTCGAGCTGGAAGTCAGGACGCCTGCCTTTAAGTCTCTGCGACTTAGCTGGTGGGGTCATCTGTGATTCCTCGTCTGTGTAACCGTGGGGCTAAAACATGATCTCAAAGGCCCCTTTCATCCTCACCCCTCTTTTGTTAGGGTGGCTCCTCAGATCTAGGGCTTACTTTCAGAGGCCTCATTTTTGTCCTTGGCATTTCAAACAGCTTAATGTACCCCTCCCTCATGCTTGTAAGTACCCTCGGTCTTCCTCCTTCCCAGCCTTCTGGCTGATAGTTCCTGGGAGCAGGATCTTTGTAGAGCCAAGTGTTAAGCTTTTTAGGTCTGCTGGGCAGGTCCACACACTGTGCCGCCCCCCTCCCTCCAGGGCTTTTCCAAGGGGAATTAAAGCTACCATTTCCCTGTTGCCAGTGTTTGGGTCACAGGGATTCTGGAGTTGGGGACTTCTCTAAGAAAAGGCTGGGAGCTGGGGCATGGCTTGCAGTGTGTTCAGAGCGGGAAGGCTTGGTCTTGCTCTTGGGCAGCTAGATCTATTTTTTATTTTGAACCCTTATTCCCAAAAGTGCTGCTAAAACCTGCTTCTCTTGTCCTAGAGCCGCTTGTGTGCTAGGGGGCAGTGTCCCTTTGCCTGGACACTCCTTTTAGTCTAAGGCTGTGCTGGCATTTGTCCCAGAGGTTGCCCCCTCAGCGCCCGCGTCCTCTCCCTCCAAGGAGCCAGGCTATCCCTGGTTGTGCTGCCCAGAGAATCTGCTAGGGGAGCCCCTGCTGGGCTGAGGGGTTCATGGAGAGTCAGGAGGCCCAGCTGGATGGGAAGTGTCACTAAGATGTCACCACCACTGCCCAGTGGTGCCCATAGGTTGGCTCCTTCTGAGCCAGAGGCTGGTATGTGTGTGGCCACTGTGATGTAGAAGTTCTCGGCCCTGCCCAGCCGCTGCCTGGGCCGGGCTTCTCATGCAGTGTTGGTGAGGCCTGCAGAAGGCCAGAGACAGGATGGTGTTCTGCTTGTTCCTAAGGCCACCACTCCCAGGAGGAAGGGTCCGAGTCCCCAGGGTCCAGCAGCGTCTGGAGCAGGGTAGACAGCACTTCTGTCTTCCTCCTGCAGGAGATCACTGTGTTGGCTGTCTGGCTTGCTTTCTGTTACCTACAGCTCTCTGTCAGGAAGCATGGGGGTCAGGGGAGGACCCAGGGCCTTGCACCTCTGCGTGACTACTCCCCTGGCCTTCCAGTGGGCTCTTGGCTAGTGAGTTGACAGCCTGTTCTCTAAGGGAACAGTGTCCTTCTTCCCACTCTCTTCCCTTTCTAGAGATCCTCTCACCTTTCTAGTTCCCCTAAATCGAGAGCTTCCTCTCATTAAACACCCATTTCCCCTTCCAGGTGCTTGATTCTAATGGCAGTCACTGCCCCCTGCTCTGCTCATGCCAAGCTGGCAGAGGACACAGATCCTCGAGGGGGTGCAAGGCCAGCCAGACTCTAGGTTTTGTGCCCAGCAGACTATATTCAGGAGCTCTGGGCGTCTCCCCTCCCCTTTCCCTGACTCCAGCTGCCCAGCTTTGCCCCCTTCCATCTTGGAGGGAGCCAGGTTACTACCTGGCAGACCCGTGGGGTGCTGTATCCTGTGCAGGCCCCACAGGGCCTGCAGATTAATATTCTCCAGTCGCCCGTGCTTCCTGCTTGCGTGGGAACATGCTGTGTGGCAGAACCCGCTGGCTGCCCCGCCACCTGCATACCAATGGGGCTGCAGCTCTCACTGCAGCACAGGGAGACATGGCAGCTGTGCGGAAAGCCTGGTGGGAGAGTCCCCTCAGCCGAGCCCATGCCCTCTCTGCAGGGCTCCTGCAAGGGAAGCCTGCACTACTGGTGGCAGTTCCATCCGGAGCAGGATTATCTGCTGGGAGCCAGGAGTGCTTGGACCCCTGCCCTTCCCTGGGCGGGCGGGCGACGGCTGGCATCTGGTTCCTACAGCCCCGGCACTGCTGGGAGCAGCAGGTTGAAGCCTGTCCACCTCTTGGCTGAGCCATCCTAGTGCCCTGGGCCAAGCCAGCCTTGCCTAGGAAGAGAGAACTCTCCAAGCGGCTTGGGGTCTTGCTGAGCATTTCCTGCGCCGGGGAGACCTCTGGTTGGCTGCTGGCGCCTTGGTGCCTCCCTGCTTTGTACCCTAGATGGTGCCAGTCATCTCCCAAAAGGCCCTTGGCGGTTTCCAAGGGTCTGTCCTCCTGGTGCTGGGACAGGACATGGGTTGGAAAAAAAAGTGGGTGGGTAGGTGGGTGAGTGTGTGTGTGTGTGTGTGTGTGTGTGTGTGTGTGTGTGTGTGTAGCCCCACCCTCTTGGCCACATCTGGCCACTCCTGCAGATGTGGCTCTGGCCTTCTGGCCGCAGAGTCGTCAGTGTGGCTGGCCGACAAACCACAGAGGAATGTGCCGAGCAGCTCTGGGGGGAAAAGGGGCTGGTGGGGACTGAGAGAGACATTCTGCTCAGGCTTTACCTCCCCACCCCCACCTCCAGTGGGTCCCAGAGGCTATATTCACGCACAAGGGTAGCACAGCCTTGGCCTTCAGCGTGCCTAGCCCCTGCCTTGGTTACATTCTTTCAGTGCAGCCTCTCTGGAGAAATCCATGCCCACACTGCACAGGGTGTGGGAAGCTCTCTTAGCTCAGCCCTTCGCCCCTTCTCTGCTCCCTCTCTACTCCTGATGAGGGTGGAGGGACGGAGGCCTTGGCAGGGGCCTGCTCACGAGGGCAGGAGACACTGGCAAACATCCGATGTTGGGGTCCTTTCCTCTCTAGGCCCAGGCTGGAGTGGGCCACCTTGCCATAGGAAATTCTTCCCAGCTCCCTGTGACCTCCTTGGGCTGGAGTGAGGCAAGTGAGGGCTTTCTTTGGAGAAAGAAATGGAAAAGAAACAAGATGGATTACCCCTGCCTCTCTCACTTCCTCCTTCCCAGGCAGTGGGTAGCCTGCCTTCCCCTTCCTGCTGGCGTCAGGAGGCTTTGTGGGGTGTGGGTTGGGTTTGGGGCTCCTTGCTTAGCGTGGTGTTTGCCTAGTTGCCTTGGCAACCAGAGGGCATTGGTGGGAAGTGACATTCAGTGACCAGAGGACTGTGTACAGGGATCAAGAGGTGGAGACCCATCCTTCCCATTGGAACCTTTTGCCACTCCCTGGGCCCCTCAGCCCATTGTCCACATGCGGGCCTGGACCCAGTGTCTTGGGAGCCAGCAGGCCCCTTGGCCCTGTTCCCCTTCCCGGCGGGTTGTCCCTGGGACTGTAGTTCTGAGATCTCTGCTCTGTTCCAGCCCCCCTTGCTGTTACCCTTCTTCCTGTCTGATTCCCTTTCCTTTCCTGTCTCCTCCTCCCACCTCCTCTCTGCGCCTGCCCTCCCATTCTCTCATTCCCCCTCCCCCTAGGCACAGCTGCTGTTTGGCTCACTCTATATATAGCGGCATTTTCAGGGTAATTACAATAAAACTGTTGAAAGGAGATAATCCAGCAAAGGAAGCGAGTCTGACTCCCAGCCTCCCCCCCTGTTTTGGTGCAGCTCTGCACTCCCTTTCCCTGAGGCCTCCTGCTTCCCCCCCATTCCTGTAACCTCTCCAATGGGGGCCAGAGTAAAGGGGAGGGGGTGGGGATGTCCAGAGGGTCCCCAAAGGCCTCTCCTGGGTTTACTGAGGTCTCTGGCTGCCACCCCCATCAGTTCTAGAAAGGAGCTCTGTGCCTCAATTTCCCTTCTAATATAGGCTTCTTGGCGGGGAGTGTGTGGTGTTGAGAGGTAGGGGAGGAGGTTACAGGAAGGATAGTGGTTACAAGCATAGCATTTGGATTCACATCTTGGTTTATCTATCACCTGGCAGTATGTCTTTGGTCATGTTACCTAAACCTCTCGAAACCTGTTTCCTCAACAGTAAAGTAATTCGTATAAAATATCCAGTGGTAACTATTAATGACAGTAGTACGTGCTGAGCACTCAGAATCTTCCAGGTCCTACGCTTCATGCTTATGTATCTTTTCTTATTGAAGTTCATGGCTTCGACCTCATTTAATTAAGGCAGAAGGCTGTATCCTCAGAGCAGAGGGATTTGATTTCCCCCACCCTCTGTTCCCTTTTTGTCTGGTAGCCCTGTCCGGTGGCTCCAGTATGGCCACCAGGGCCTAGTGGGGTCTGGGATTGGGCCCCCTGACCCCTTCCTGTCTTTTTTTCTGGCAGTGGAGGTGAAGCCGGTGCTGCCAGGAGCCATGCCCAGCTCCATGGGGGGCGGGGGTGGAGGCAGCCCCAGCCCTGTGGAGCTGCGGGGTGCTCTGGCAGGCCCTGTGGACCCCGCGCTGCGGGAGCAGCAACTGCAGCAGGAGCTCCTGGCACTCAAGCAGCAGCAGCAGCTGCAGAAGCAGCTCCTGTTTGCCGAGTTCCAGAAACAGCATGACCACCTGACACGGCAGCATGAGGTCCAGCTGCAGAAGCACCTCAAGGTGAGCGAGGGGGGTGTGGGGGGTGCCACCCAGACCTCCGACCCCCGCCCGGACCTGGCTCACCCTCTCCTCCCCACATGTCTCTGCAGCAGCAGCAAGAGATGCTGGCAGCCAAGAGGCAGCAGGAGCTGGAGCAGCAGCGGCAGCGGGAGCAGCAGCGGCAGGAGGAGCTGGAGAAGCAGCGGCTGGAGCAGCAGCTGCTTATCCTGCGGAACAAGGAGAAGAGCAAAGAGAGTAAGGCCTGGGGCCGCCTAGGGCCAGCCAGCACTCCTGCCCCCGCCACCCCCAGCTGTGGGGTCCTGGCCCCAAGCACCCAGGTCAGCTGTGCCTTCTCCTGCAGGTGCCATCGCCAGCACTGAGGTGAAGCTGAGGCTCCAGGAATTCCTCCTGTCGAAGTCAAAGGAGCCCACGCCAGGCGGCCTCAACCATTCCCTCCCACAGCATCCCAAATGCTGGTAATAGCTCTGGCCGGCGTGGGTCACAGAGGTGCTTTGCTCAGGTGCTGTCTGGCTACAGGCTGCCAAGGAGTTCCTGGTCTGCATCCATATACAGGCCCTGCAACCTCTCCTTGGAGAGGAGACTCCCACCCCTGGTTTCTCTACTTGCTTCCTTTCCCAGGATTCCTTTCCTATCCCTGCATGCAGTGGATATTTTGTAATTGAAGATTGCTAGGTGGCAGATCCAGCTTTCTGGGTGATAACCTAGATCTGACTTCTATCCTCTCTCCACACCCCCAGGGGAGCCCACCATGCTTCTTTGGACCAGAGTTCCCCTCCCCAGAGTGGCCCCCCTGGGACACCTCCCTCCTACAAACTGCCTTTGCTTGGGCCCTATGACAGCCGCGATGACTTCCCCCTCCGCAAAACTGGTGAGTGAGTCCCAGCCTGGCCTCCCAGAATGTGGCTCCTGGGAGACAGAGGTGGGAATGGAGAAGTGCTGGGCTGTAGGTGTGTGCCCCTTTGTGTGGACATGTCTGAGCCTCAGCTTCCTTCTCCCCAGCCTCTGAACCCAACTTGAAAGTGCGTTCAAGGCTAAAGCAGAAGGTGGCTGAGCGGAGAAGCAGTCCCCTTCTGCGTCGCAAGGATGGGACCGTCATTAGCACCTTTAAGAAGAGAGCTGTTGAGATCACAGGGGCCGGGCCTGGGGGTAAGGGCTCTTCTCCTGTCCCTGTTCTGAGGATCTGGGAGTAGGGGTGGCTCCAAGCAGGCCCAGGTGACAGCCACTTCTCCTGTAGTGTCGTCAGTGTGTAACAGCGCGCCAGGCTCCGGCCCCAGCTCTCCCAACAGCTCCCACAGCACCATCGCTGAGAACGGCTTTACTGGCTCGGTCCCCAACATCCCCACCGAGGTATCGGCCTGCCAGGGCGGGGCGGGCGGGCCAGAGCTGCTCCTCTTCCCTTGGAAGAAAGAAGGCAGCTCCTTCCAGGCTGTCCCGCTGACAGTGCCCAGCAGGGACCTCTCTGCCTGCGTGGACAGGCTGCAGGGACCTGTGGCCACCATATGGGATATGCCCCTTGGGCCCCTGAAGGGCTGTGGGGAGCGGGGCACCATTTAGAGCCCTTGGCCTCGGCCTCAGGTGGCCCCCCTTTGCCTGTGCTCATGCCTGTCTTTCCCGACTGCTCCCCAGATGCTCCCCCAGCACCGGGCCCTCCCTCTGGACAGCTCCCCCAACCAGTTCAGCCTCTACACGTCTCCCTCTCTGCCCAACATCTCCCTAGGGCTACAGGCCACGGTCACTGTCACCAACTCACACCTCACCGTAAGTCTAGCCGCATACCGTGTTCTTCCTCTGGTGTGGACGACTTTGGTCCTGGAAGCCCCCAGCTGGGGCTGTTGTCCTCCCAAGGCCCTGAGGGAGATCAGATGGCCCTCCCTAGAGTGGGGGGTAGGGAGGGATGCTGGTCCAAAGTTGGCAGGACTTGGGGCAGTCAGTATAAGCCCCGCCCTCAACCTCGGTCTGCCGTCCCCATCCACAGGCCTCCCCGAAGCTGTCGACGCAGCAGGAGGCCGAGAGGCAGGCCCTCCAATCCCTGCGGCAGGGTGGTGCACTGACGGGCAAGGTCATGAGCACATCGTCCATCCCTGGATGCCTGCTGGGCGTGGCGCTGGAGGGCGATTCGAGTCCCCACGGACACGCCTCTCTGCTGCAGCACGTGCTACTGCTGGAGCAGGCCCGGCAGCAGAGCACCCTCATCGCTGGTGAGTGGCCCGGCAGCTGGGCCAGGAAATGAGGGTCAGGCCGCGCTTCTGGGGCTCAGGGCAGGCCTGTCAGGGAGAAGCAGCCCTGTCACAGCTCTCCTCAGTGGCATCGTTGATTTATTCCACAATCTCCAGACATGCTGAGTACCTACAACTTGCCAGGCACTGTTCTCGATAACATCTGTTGCCACGATGGAGCTTGTATTCCAGAACAGCGCTGTCCAGTAGAAATATAACACATGCCGCATGTGTAGTTGAAAGTCGTCTAGTAGCCACATTAAAAAATGTAAAAAGGAACAGATGAAATTAATTTTAATAACATTTAACTCCGTATATCTAGAATATTATCATTTCAACATATAATCAATATAAAGAGTTATCAATGAGATATTTTACTTTGTGTATCATCCTGTCTTTGAAATCCAGTGTGTATTTCACACAGAGAGCACGTCTCAATTTAGGCCACATTTCAAGTGCTTAGTAGTCACGTGTGGCTGGCAGCCATGGGATTGGACAGCACAGCTTTGGACGGTCAGCCCTTTAGTAGCCAATGGCATCAGAAGAGGTTCTGCTTAAAAGACACGGATCCTGGCCACCAGGCTCCCAGCCTGCTGGGATCCATGTCCATGGTCAGGCAGGTCTTGTTGTAGTTGGGGCGTCATTGTTCACTCACATGGAGGGCCTGAGACCATGTACAGTCATAAGTGCATCGAAGGGAGAGAATGGACCATCTAGAAAGGCTTGCTGGAGGGCGCTGGCTCTGAGCTGTGAGACGGTTCCGCTGTGGGGAGGAGAAAGAATGGGGCTCAGGTTTGGGGGCAGGGTGTTCCAGGCCCCTCCAAGGTTTTTCCTGAGTGTGTAGGTGGCGGTGTGTAGGAGGTGGAGAGTCTCTTGAGTGGGACGGGGTTACCTGGTGCCATGACAGTGATGGTTGCTCCACTCCTCCCACCCTACAGTGCCACTCCATGGGCATTCCCCACTGGTGACAGGTGAACGAGTGGCCACCAGCATGCGGACAGTGGGCAAGCTCCCAAGGCACCGGCCCCTCAGCCGCACTCAGTCCTCACCGCTCCCCCAGAGCCCCCAGGCCCTGCAGCAGCTGGTCATGCAGCAACAGCACCAGCAGTTCCTGGAGAAGCAGAAGCAGCAGCAGCTCCAGCTGGGCAAGGTGAGCTGGGAGAAACGAATGTGCTGGGCTCTGCTGGCGGCAGGACCAGGCTGGCAGAAAGGGAGTGGAGCTGACATTCCAGGCCAGTCCCCGGGCCGCGTCTGCTCTGAGGAGCTACCTTGCCTTTTCCTAATTCACACAGATGCTCTTTATGGGCTGCCTGGCTGCCTGGGAGAGGGGAGGGAAGAGCTGACCCTCCTGGGCCACAGGCTGCACGGCTGCTCCCCTTCCCAGCTGCTGCGCCCCCTCTGCTCTGCTCCCAGATCCTCACCAAGACCGGGGAGCTGCCACGACAGCCCACCACCCACCCCGAGGAGACCGAAGAGGAGCTGACGGAGCAGCAGGAGGCCTTGCTGGGGGAGGGCGCCCTGACCATCCCCAGAGAAGGCTCCACAGAGAGTGAGAGCACACAGGAAGACCTGGAGGAGGAAGAAGGGGAGGAAGAGGAGGAGGAGGAGGAGGAGGAGGACTGCATCCAGGTCAAGGACGAGCAGGGCGAGAGTGGCGCCGAGGAGGGCCCCGACTTGGCGGAGTCCGGTGCTGGCTACAAAAAGGTGCTGCTCCCCGCCCCCGGCCACCCTCGCCTTGCCCTCACCCCAGTCTGCAGTTTCCCGGAAGCGCAGGGCAGCTTTCTGAAGAGAGCAGAGGGAATAGGAAAGAGACGAGGGGCTGGGGAAGGCGGGGAGCTGCTTGTGGGTCTCAGTGCTGTCTGCCACCCCTTCGCGCGTCTGTGACTGCCCCCGCCTCGCTGCTCGTGTATGTGTACGTGTATGTGGCTGTGTGTGTATCTGCATCTCTGCCTGCATTAGGGCCGGTTGTGTGTCGGTCTCAGTGCGTGCATATGCGTGTGTGTACACACACGCCCCTGCTGTTACTACCGTCTGCCCTGCGCCTAGCACGTACTCCATTCATTGCGGACACAGCCGAGCCCTCTGGGCCTGACTCATTCCGCCCCCTCCCACACCCCCATCCCTCTTACCTCAGTGCTACTCTGGCATGACTCATCACTGCCCCCCCAGCCCTCCCCATCTCCTCCTCAGAGATGGAGACAGCGAGCGCTGGAGTGTCTCCTGTCCCTGGAGGCAGGAGGTGGGGGAAGGAGGAGGTTTGGAAGGCCTGGAGTGGGGCCCCCCTGGAGGCCCCAGGGCACCTGTCCTCTCTGCCATTTCAGGCTCAGCCTCACCTAGGCTCCCTCCCACCCCCCTCCTTCCCAGGTGTTCTCAGATACCCAGCAGCTGCAGCCACTGCAGGTGTACCAGGCGCCCCTCAGCCTGTCCACTGTGCCCCACCAGGCCCTGGGCCGAACCCAGTCCTCACCTGCTGCTCCTGGGGGCATGAAGAGCCCCCCAGACCAGCCTACCAAGCACCTCTTCACCACAGGTGAGCCCCACCACTGCCGGCTAGCCTTCTGCCATGTGCCAGGGGCCTGTGCACGGCATCCAGCATGGTGGGCGTCATGAAGAGGTACAGCTCCTGCCCTGAAGGGATTGTTAGAGCCTCTCAGAACGCCCTGAAGGGAGGGCAAACAGGCTTTTGTTCTCTCCCTGTGCACGCAGCCACCTGTGGTGGTAGTGGCAGTCTCTGCCCTGCTGGGAGGGTGGTGAGTGCCCTTTCCCGACCCTCTGAGGCAGCATCTTTTTCATGCCCCACACCCACCACTGCTGAGGGACCACCTGATTTTGTGCTTTCACTGCACAAGTCCTCCAGTGGGTGGAGAAAGCCCACTGTCTCCGTTGGGTCCTGTCCTTCTAGCTTCTCCCCTCCTTCTCCCTGTGAGGTCCAGAGTGAGGCCTCTGTCCGTTCCAGAAAGCTCTTCCCCATAAAGCAGCCCTGGACTGGGCTCTGAGAGGGCATAGCTGTCTGAGGATGGTCCCGTCTCACCAGTGGGCTGAGGGTGGGGGGAGCAGCACACAGGGGCTGTGCCAGGAGCAGGGAAAGGAGGATGTACCATGAGGGGCTTCAGTATTGGGGGCACGGTAAGCAGAGATCAAAACCAGTGGGGGCGTCAAGGGCAGCTTGGTTGAGGCTTGAGGAACAGGGCGGCTTTGGGCAGGTAGTAATGGAGGAAAGGAGTTTCAGGAGGAGAAAGGAGGGGCAGGTGTGCGGCAGGTGGCTGGGTGGCCATGAGGAGGTACTTGGGCCGTGATGGGCTTGGGAGAGCTCAGTGAGCTCTGCTGGGGATTACAGTGGCCAGGCTGTGACACGGCCCAGAGCAGTGCCGGCTGACGGCTGTCTCTGGCCCAGGTGTGGTTTACGACACCTTCATGCTGAAGCACCAGTGCATGTGCGGAAACACACACGTGCACCCCGAGCATGCTGGCCGGATCCAGAGCATCTGGTCCCGGCTGCAGGAGACGGGCCTGCTTAGCAAGTGTGAGGTAAGGGAGCCCCCAACTCAAGCTCTGCAAAGTCCTTTATGGCTCCCTTGTTGGTGAAGCCTCTCTCCATGTCTCTTCATCTTCCGTTCAACCCCTGACCTCAGGGCCAGTCCCCACAGCTGCTTCGCAGTTCCATCCCTTGCACCCAGCTTTCCCCCATGGTCCCCAGTTGAGTGGGGGAGGGTCCTGGACTGGGATCCCTGGGGGACCAGGGTACTCTGGCTCTCCTGAGAGCAGAAGTGGCTCCGTGGGCCCCAGGCTGTGGTGCAGACAGGGTCTGGGCATCAGGGAGAGCTGGGCCTTCAGTGCCAGTCCTCTCCTCCTGCTGTCTCCTGCCAGCGGATTCGGGGTCGCAAAGCCACGCTAGATGAGATTCAGACAGTGCACTCCGAATACCACACTCTGCTCTATGGGACCAGCCCCCTCAACCGACAGAAGCTGGACAGCAAGAAATTGCTTGGTGAGCCAGCAGGCTGATGGGCAGGGTGTGGCCCAGGCGTGGGTAGGATACGGGGCTGCCAGGAAGACCGCCTGGCCAGGGTAGGCAAGTGAGTCCCCATGAGCACAGGTCATCCCCTTGGCAGAGGTGACACGCTGCCACATTGCACACCTCCAAGGGGCGCCTTTCACATAGACTATGACATGATCAGAGCATGCTGGTGGGATGCATTGCAGGATTTAAGATGGGGTCGGGCTTCATGATGGGGGCGTGCTCTCCTTTCTCCCTAACTGATCATGCTCCTTTCTCCCTGCCATCTGGCCCAGAAGTAGGATGTCCCCCAGAACAGGGGACAGGTATCTTCCAATTGGCGTGGGTTGCAGAGGCCTGTTCCGTTGTTGGTTCTGGCCTTTTTCTGTGACTGAGCTCACTGCCCTCTGCAGCCCTGGCAGTTGAGGCAGTTTCCAGAGTCGCTGTCTTTCTTCCCCGCAGGCCCCATCAGCCAGAAGATGTATGCCATGCTGCCTTGTGGGGGCATTGGGGTGAGTTGAGCACCTACCAGTGGGGATGGGCGGGTGTCTCCCAGCTCTGGCCCCTCCCTTCCTGCCCACCACGGCTGTGGCCCACTGTCCAGGTGCCCACCCCCATTCTTGCCCTCCCCCTGCAGGGGGCACGCTGAAGCCTGCTCTCCTGCCCCTGCAGGTGGACAGTGACACTGTATGGAATGAGATGCACTCCTCCAGTGCCGTTCGCATGGCGGTGGGCTGCTTGGTGGAGCTAGCTTTCAAGGTGGCGGCTGGAGAACTCAAGGTGAGTGTGTGCAGGGGCGCCGCAGCAGTGCTCGCGTTGGTCCTGCTTCTTCAGGAGCAGAGGATGGGGCAGCCTGGGCTTGCCCTTCAGTGAGGCCTAGTTCTTTGCAACCTCAGCGCTCAGGTGCCAGCGTGGGGAGGTGACTGTTCCTGGGCCAGCTGGGTGAGAGGGCTAAAGAGGGGCCGACAAGGCGGCACTAGTATCTGGTGCTCCCATGGGTATTGCAGGGCCAGGATGGGTCTGCCTGCCTGCCCGTGTGGCCCATGGTCGGCATTCCTATAGGTGTGTGTAGGGTGTCTAGTTCTGATCTGTGTTTTCTTCCCTGCTTCGTTTATGCCTCTCTCCTTCTGTGTCCACCGATTCGTGGACACCTTGCCTGCTGGTCTATCTCTCATCTGTCCCTGTGTCTGTACCTCTTTAGAATGGATTTGCCATCATCCGGCCCCCAGGACACCACGCTGAGGAATCCACAGCCATGTGAGTGCCACTCCAGCCCTGCACTGGAACAGCTGCCCTCACCCCTCCTCCCTCTCAGCGAGGTAATGCGTGTTATCTTTTGCTCATGGAGCAAACCTCTGCTAAGGCTGACCTCTCTGCCTTTTTCTTCCCCCTCTCCCCAGGGGATTCTGCTTCTTCAACTCTGTAGCCATCACAACCAAACTCCTGCAGCAGAAGCTGAACGTGGGCAAGGTTCTCATCGTGGACTGGGTAAACATGGGGCTCTGGGGCCAGGGTTAGCCTTCAGGAAGCCCCCACCTACCCTGCCCCCACTTCCTCAGATGCCCGAGCTGGAGCTGGGCCTGATGGCTTGCCTTACGTCCTCCTGCTGGAGTGTTAGCCCAGCCCTCCATTCCCATGGCACGCCCTCCTCACTGGGAGAAGCTCAAAAGTGGTTTTAGCCCCTGGTCCATCTTGGCCACACCTTGGTCACACCTTGCAGCCTCAAGCAACTGAGGGGACTTCCTACCTTGAAGGGTAGAGACAGCTACCGCCATTGCTAGAACCACACTCAACTGGGGGCTGACCGTGTGTCAGGACATGGTGCTACTCATGGCCACCTTGTAGAATAAGAATTAGGATGTCTTTCTATAAATGGAGACACTGAGCTGTTGGGTGACTTACCCAACGAAGGTCGCTTAGCTTGGGACCTTGGCACTGGGTTCCAGATCCGGCCTTTTGGCCCCAGCACTTCTGAGCTTGCTCCTATGCAATGCTTCTCAAACCTTGCCTCTCATGGCGGCGGGAAAGGCATCCACCACGCCCTGTAGGCTGAGGAAGGAGCCAGGAACAGTCCTGATCAAGGATGAAATCTCTTTGAAGTCCAACTTTGGCTTAAAAATTCATATTAATGTGGGATTTTTCTTCATAATGTATCGGTTTTCAGTTCCTTACGAGCCTTAACGTTGCCCTCCACACTGTTGCGTATAGAATGGGCTCTGAGGGCATATCATCACATCCTGGCCATGGCTTTGTATCTCCTCTGCATGGCACTACGTCCCGACCCACAGACCCTGGTTAGGGAAGTGTTGGGTTATCACTGTTTTGAACAGAACACAGGTGCCCTGTAGCTAGTGGCGGGCTGCACCCTCAGAGTTCACCACAGGACGAGTGGATTTTGACCTTTGGGCCAGAGCCTGGGCCATTTTCCTGATGCTTCCACCCCTCCCCACTAGGACATTCACCACGGCAATGGAACCCAGCAAGCGTTTTACAATGACCCCTCTGTGCTCTACATCTCCCTGCATCGCTATGACAATGGGAACTTCTTTCCAGGCTCCGGGGCTCCTGAAGAGGTATAGCTCCTGGGCTCCCACTCAAGGCCCCTCGGGGAGGTAGTGGAATGGGACCTGACAGTCCTAGAGGCCCGTGGTGGTACCTGGGGCATCTGGGTTCCTAGTAGGAGGACCATGCCGACCCAACTGCCCCATCATGCAGAGCAGAGGTCAGTGGTGTGATGGCTGCAGGCAGGGCTGAGGGCGGGGGCAATGTCTGGGATCCCCAAGCAGTGAGAGTAACCCCTCCCCCACCATGCTGCCAGGTTGGTGGAGGGCCAGGCGTGGGGTACAATGTGAACGTGGCATGGACGGGAGGTGTGGATCCCCCCATCGGAGATGTGGAGTACCTCACGGCCTTCAGGTGGGGACTGAGAAGGGCTAAGGGAAGGGTGGGGACCCCCGCCAGGCCCTGCCGTGGGGTGGGGGTAGAGGCACAGTTTGGTGTGGGTGGAGGGGGCTGACTTGGGGGGACAGACACGAGAGTGGGGTGAGGCTTGGCCCAGCCTCCTGCCAGGGTCAGCTTGGGCCCTCCTTTTGCAGGACAGTGGTGATGCCCATTGCCCACGAGTTCTCACCTGACGTGGTCCTAGTCTCCGCCGGGTTTGATGCTGTTGAGGGACACCTATCTCCACTGGGTGGCTACTCTGTTACCGCCAGATGTGAGCCTGCTGCGGGATTCAGGGAGGCTGGACAGTGCGGATGGGCTTGAGAGGGGGCATGGAGCAGGAATAGGCTGACACTGCAGAGCTGGGAGGAGAGCTGGGGCAGGGGTAAGATTGGGAATCACCTGGCAGTGCCCCGTCGGGCTCGCTCTGCCAACCCTGCTTTGAGGGGTAAGCGGGGAGGTGGGGTGAGGGTGCGCCTAGCAGAGGGTGCATCTCCTGGAGGCCGAGGGACAGAGCTTATTGACCCCTCCTATTTCAGTGGTGCTCCTCATAGGACGTAATTGGATTTTTTTAGCCAGTCTGTTCTGTTTTGTCTTTAATGGGCATTGACATTAAATTTTATTATGGATATATATTTGGGTTTAAATCTGCCATCTTATTTTGTGCTGTTTGTCCCCTCTCGTTTCTTTTTCTCTCCTTGCTTTCTCTGGAATTTTTTGTTTTTAACCATTTCATTTCCCTTCACTTATCCCTAAAGGTTTTGGTCACTTAACCAGGCAGCTGATGACACTGGCAGGGGGCCGGGTGGTGCTGGCCCTGGAGGGAGGCCACGACTTGACCGCCATCTGTGATGCCTCTGAGGCCTGTGTCTCGGCTCTGCTCAGCGTGGAGGTGAGGGGTGCGGGGAGGGGCTGGGAGATGGGAACCCGTAGGCCAGGGCTGAGGGCTGGGAGGGAGGTCTTCCTGGCTTAGACAACACCGAGGGCCCTTGGGAAGCTTTTCCTGAGTCCCAGGGACAGCTGGTGGCCAGAGAGGGCTTTCTGAGTAGGGGTTCCTCCTGGCGTGAGCTGTGGCTGAGGCTGAAGGGGGTGGTTAGAGTGGCAGACACCACCACCCAGTCCCCGCGCCAAGCCTTCTCTTCTTTCCCCTGCCAGCTACAGCCCTTGGACGAGACAGTCTTACAGCAAAAGCCCAACATCAATGCAGTGGCCACGCTAGAGAAAGTCATCGAAATCCAGAGTGCGTGGGGACAGGAGGGGCTCAGATCTTGCGAAGGGGGCGGAGTTTATGGGTGTGCCAGGGCTGGAGATGTGTATATGGGGGTTTGGGCCTCGCCTCACCCCCTGCCCACCGATCATCTCACCCGTAGGCAAACACTGGAGCTGTGTGCAGAGGTTTGCTGCCGGGCTGGGCCGGTCCCTGCGCGAGGCCCAGGCAGGCGAGACAGAGGAGGCCGAGACTGTGAGTGCCATGGCCTTGCTGTCGGTGGGGGCTGGACAGGCCCCGGCTGCTGCCGCCCGGGAACACAGCCCCAGGTGAGGTTCCCCCACCTCTCCGCCCTCGTCCAAGTTGGTGCCCCCCCACTCAGTGTCCCTTCCTGTGCTTGTCCCACAGGCCGGCAGAGGAGCCCATGGAGCAGGAGCCTGCCCTGTGACGCCCCAGCCCCCATCCCCTGGGCTCCATCATTGTGATTTTGTTTATTTTTTCTATTAAAAACAAAAAGTCACACATTCAACAACGTGTGCCGTGTGGGTCTCTCAGCCTCGCCCCTCTTGCTCCTCTAAGCTGCCTCAGGCCCCCTCCCCTGTGGCCCATTATCTCAGCTCTAGAAGTTGGCTCCCTCTGTAGGGCTTGGGGGTGCCCTTTCCAGCCCCTCCCCCATGTTGTTTCCCACCCACTTTCCCACATTCTGTCCTTTTCCCCTTAGGAGCCGGGGCTAGCTCAGGGTGAGCATGGGCCCCAGATCGTATTTTCTGGTTCTGGAGTCTCCCTGAGTGAGGAGGGAACAGGAAGTTCGGTGCCTTGGCTCCAGCTGACTTGGGGGGCAATGCCTTAATTTCACCCTCCTCCCCTCTCTAGCCTCGGGAGGTTCTGGGGGGTCCCTCTGTAGTCTCAGATGTAGAGTGGAGGGGAGGTGGGCTCCTGCCCGGTGACCGCCCACCCTTTTTCCCCTCTTGTCATCCTCACTGTCTCTGCCCAGACCTTTTCTCCTGGCCTCAGCACCAAGGGGAAGGCTTGTACCCTAGGATGTGGGCCTGAGGTCTGTGGGCAGGGCCATCTTGCTTTACACTCTTCAGGGCCTATTTCCCCTTCCATGGGCTGGAGAGGGTGGAGAGGGATGGGGCCTGACTCTTGGGTTCTGATGGGCCAAGAGGAGCTGTAAATTCAGGCCTGCTGTCTACGTTACTCTGTTGGCCTCCCTGCCCCTCTGCTAGCACAGTCTTGGGATGGGGGAGAAGGTGGTCCCTTTCGGGGCGCTCCAGGTTGGTGAGAGCCCCCCTGCTGTTCAGGACCAGATTTCTCCAGTTATCCACCATGCTGCAGGTAGAAGGGTCAGTGGCCCACCTCCCTCCTGGGGCCTTTTGCTTTGAAGCCTGGGGATGGTGAGAGTTGCGGCTCCAGAAGGAGCAGAGTCAGAACCTAGCAACCCAGGAGTCTGCCCTCAGCTGGAGCTCCCCTTCCTCCTGGGCTTCCTTTGCTGGCCACCACCAGCCCAAGGGAGCTAGGAGCAGGTGGAGGTGCCACCCTTTCTCTTTCCCAGGAGCCCAGCCTAGTGCTGTTTTTAGGGCTGGGGGCCCACAAGGCTTGTAGGGAATGCTGTCTAGCCTGCAGGAAACCAAAGATGGGAAGTGGCTCCTAGGGGGCTGAGTCTTCCTCCCTCCTCCAATACCACACACACTTTCTTTCCTCCAATACCCGGGGCCCCAGCAATCTGTTTACATATGTATTATCCTAATGGGGGCCTGAACAGGGTTGAGGGAGCCAGGGGGGGGGGCAGGAGTCCCACCACCATCAGTTCGCTGTGTGCTTGTGTCTTGTGTGTTCTAGGATGGGGCTAGGCTCAGTGTGCCAGGCCTCCCCATGCTGAGCCCAAGCTCTGGACCCCTTACCCTCCCGCTCCCCATGGCTAGTCTGGCTCTCATGTAAACCCACTCCTTGCTTTGTCTCCCTGGATATGGTTTTCAGTTAAGTATTTTGTAACCCATTACCTTGTGTGTCCTTGTATAAATAAACTTGTTTCTAGCAGTGCCTTCTGGGGCCAGTGTCTCTGTTCTCTGGGCTCCCAAATGGAGTAGACGTTCTTATTCCCCCTCCTAGTCAAAAAAACTGCTCTTTTTCTCCCCAGCCCCTGGACTAGCCAATTTAGGAAACAGGAGACTGGGGTGGGATCTCTGTCCAGTAGGTTAAAGATAAGGTTTCACTGAAAGTAGCCACAGTGCTTTATGGGAACTCTGGTGTGGCCTCAGTGGTGATGTGCCGAAGGCTGAAGGTCTCCACTGAGTTGACAACCCTCCACTTTCCTTTTGACTCTCTTCTATGGAAACACGGTTGGAGGGGGTGGAGCACAGGTGGCCTGGCCAGGGTTCCACTTGCACACACGCAGGCAAATTCAGTGGCACATAGGCATGAGAGCGCTGATGTGTTCAAGGGCTTTATTGGGGCCACTCTGAGCCCCTCACAGTGCTGTAGGAATCCACTGGTCTTGCTGTTGCCTTTACTTTTTGGGGACATGGGAGGAAAGGCAGGAGGAGGACCAGCTATTTGGGGAAAGAAGGTCCTTCTTTGGGGCTAAGATCAGGTGGTGGGAGAAGTGGGAAATTCAAGATGAGCAGGGCCTGTTGGGGGGCTGGCAGGGGATGGGGCTGCCTTCTGGAGTGTGGAGGTCATGGAGTATTGGCTTTGTGGGGGGCACCTGAAGTCAGGAAGAGCGGATGGGTGGTGCTTCCTGGGCACTGAATGAAAGCACCACCCAGGGCACAAGGGCTAGAACCAGGCATGGCCAGAGGGTATATTTAAGGAAATTGAAGATGTAGAAAAGGCTGATCTGAGGTGGGTGGCCCAGCCAATCTAGGGGGCCTAGCAGCCCCATGGCCAGCACAAGGCAGACTATCTTCTGGCCATTTCCCAGGTATGCCCGCCGTACCTGGGCATAGCAGGGGGAGTGCAGAGCAATGCCCAAACCCAGCGCGGCCCCTGAGTCACGGCTCAGGGAGGCAAAGGGCCGGCTGTCCAAGTGCACCCACTCGGGCCGCTCACACCACTTGGAGGCTAAGCTGATGGACCTGTGGGGAGGAAAGGTCTGCCAGGAGAGACATTCTCCTGGAACCTATAGGGCTGATGGCTCTCACCCCTTTGGGGCCTACCCCCACATTCTGCTGAGACCCCAGGACAGTCTATGCTTGTGAGTGGGTAATGTGTCCTTTTTTAGCTACAGTGAACCAGAGACCCACCAGGCTAGGTACAGGTGAGGCAGGCCCAGTCTGCCCAAGCTTCAAAGCGGGACTTACCATGAAAGATCCAGGCCCAGTGTAAAGAGGGTCCAATAGATGAGGCTGGCACCCAGCAAGAGGGCTAGTGAAGTCAACCCGTAGAAGCTTAGCTCCCTCTCCATGGGCACCTGGGGAGCCATCAGCCAGCCCAGAACGGCACCTGGAGGAGTGGGGTGACAGCAGCTTCAAGGAGTTCAGGGATATGACCCCCCTGAGCTACAATGCAGCTTGGCAAAATAACAGCCAAAAGGGAGGCCTTGGAGTTGGCTGTACAATGGGAAGATCCTAGACTGGTCCTCCCACTGCTAACAGCACCCTCTGGGCCCATCCTGTTGTCTCAGTTGCTCACCAGTTACAAGGCCCACCAACACCTGGTGAGGGAAATGTGCTAAGAGGAAGATCCGGGACAGGCCAACAGCCAGCAGGAAGGTGCAATAAGCCAGACTCGGCATCAGTCTCACCCAGCGGCTAAAAAGAAAAGCAAATGGTCCAGGGGGTGTCCGGACACAGCTTGGCTTCCCGCAGCACAAATGCCCAGGATCCTCAGAACTCCAGCTCCAAACTGCCCTGCTGCTCAGTCTTTTGGGTCCAGGGTACCATCGCCCCTGCCCCCACTAGTGGGCAATGCCCAGGTGTACCTGTGGGAACGAGTGGCCACCTGGGAAGAGATGGCTGTCATTATGGGCCAGAGGGCTGCTCCTGTGATCATGCAATGTCCAGAAGGGCTGCCTGTGGGGGATCCAGAAGCTTGTGAGAGGGTTGGGGCGGAACCCAGGTGCCACTGGTGCGAGTTCAACACAGCTACCTCTCCCTGGCTGGGAAGAGAGGCTTCCCCCAGTCCTGGTCCATACCTCCCTCCACCCTGAAGCCTTCCTCACCCCTCCCTGAGGTCACTGCTCTCAAGTTTCTGCTTTGACCTGGGGCTCTTGGCTCTACTCTAAACAAGATGTACAGCTGGCACATTGGCACAGGTGCTCTCCTCCAGGGGTGCTCCTCCATGGGTGCTCTCCCAGAATTTAATGTGGTCTTCTTGGGGTTTCTTTGTTCCCTGGGCCAGTAACTGAGAGGCTGGGCCTCTGGTCGGGCCACCCTGGCTAAAAAGTACTCTGAAACATTCACCCGAACCCTAACCACAGAGAAAGGGAGGCTTCTTACCTGGACCAGTTTCACAAGAAGAAGGGAACTGGTGAACCTGGGCTGGGGCCTGGCTGTAATACCCAGACTCATGGACCCACCAAAAGGGCCTGTCTCCAAACAGGAGCCTAGAAGAGAACAGATACAAGATGATGTTATGTGCGCACAGAGCCACGGGACAGGAGATGGGCAGACGGACACCGAGAGTACTCTGGAGGGCCTGAAGTCAGAAAGGGAGTCCAATTCTGGGCCATTACATTGCCATGGTGTTGTACCTTGGAACAGGAGAACACGCTCTTTTTTAAAAAGTGATAAGGAGGTAAGAGATTGTGGGGGGCGTGTGTGCGCGCGCGGTGCTCGCACTCTCTGAGATGCTCAGAAGTCCTACTCTTACCCCTCCCACCGCAGGGCCAGCTCTGTTCTTCTCATCCATAGATAGTCCAAGACCTGGCTCTCTTTCTCCTTCCTTCCCTCCCAGACCCTCACTGACTCTTCTGCTTCCTCCCTTCTCCATTTCCCAACATCTGGCCTGAATTACCTACACCTGAACTACTTAAGTAAGCCTCTTGTCTGAAAATAGGAGTGGAGAATGGTCAGAGAGGACTGAGGAAGAATAAGGAGGGCAAAAAAATTCAAAATCCCCTGGCCTAGCAGGTGCTTGGCTGGACCCTGGGAAACCAAACACTGAGGAGGCTGCTGTGGCCAGAAAGAGATGAGGTGGGACCGCAAAAGAGATGCTGGCAGGAAGCCAAGAGCTGGGGAGGCAGGTACAGAAGAGACTGCCTCTACCAAAACCTGAACCTTGTGCACACATGAGGCGCTCAATACTTAGCCGATGAACGAGGGTTTTATCCGGGGGGAAGGCATCAAGAGTATCTACCCAGTGGAGGTGGTCTGACTCAGGAAAACAGGACTAGAGAGGGAGGCTTATCCAGACTCTGGGAGCGAAGAGAACCCAAAGCAAAAGGCAATTAGGCAAGACAAAAATGACTAGGCAACTGCTTTTCTGTGTACAGCTGGGGTGAAGGCCTTGCAGGAGAGTGGAAGGGAAGGTAACTCCTATTCCACTTTTCAGCAAGTCATTCCAGCCCATTCAAGTGTCTCCTATCAGCCTGCCTCTCTCCTCCCCCAGGCTGGCAAGAGGCTGAAGTGAGGAGAGGTGCAACTACATGCCCAGTGGGAGGCAGAGCTCCCTTCTGCACCCAAGAGAGAACAGGTGGCACAAAGAGATAAGGCCCAAGGGCCACACCCACTTGCCTGGGATTCCCAGCTTTGAAGTCTGTGTGAAGAGCCTACTACTAGTGAATGAAGGAGAAAAGGAAGAAGAGAAAGTGTTCCCTGGAAGGCAATGCTTTAGCTCTGCTTTTTAGGCTTTATTGTACACACGAATCACCTGGGGTCCTTGTTAAAATGCAGATTATGATACAGTAGCTCTGGCCCAAGGCCCGAGATTCTACATTTCTAGCAAGTTTTCAAATGCTTCCTATGCTATTGGTCATGTTCCAGGGACCACCCTCTTAATTTGCAAGTCTTCTCTGTCTTTAGTAGCTAGTGCGAAGCTTGGCACAAAGCATGTTTCTTAAAAACTATGTCAAATAAATGAATGAATAGATGAATGAAAGTGAGTTGAGAAGCAGGATTTTCGGCTACTTAACTCACCATAGATGCTTGTTAAAATACAGATTCCCAGGCCCTCCCTTGGAGTTTCTAAATCATAGTGTCTGAGGTGAGATGGCGTATTTGCATTTTAAACGTGCCCCTTAGGTGACTTCAGATAAGGCCCTTTTGAGAAACACTGGTCTAATGAGTAGGATGGGGGCTCTACGGTCTCAATACAAACTGCACAAAGATGCTCAAAGGGGAAAAGTCGGGGGTATGGGGTAGGAACGGAAGATCTTAAGGCCTCGGTTTCACTGGTGGTGGTGAGGGTGGGGCGAGATCCAAGCCTCTGAGGCACCTGCTGAAAGATCAGGGCTTGTACAGGACTCAGGGCCCTTGGGGGTGGGGGAACTGGATGCCGGAGGGCTTCGCTATCTCACCACTTGAAGACGAGGTTGAGCCACTCGGTGATGAGACTGATCCAGAGCACTGAGACGCCCACGCGGCGAGAGGCGTAGTAGGTCGCGGGGAAATAGAAGAGAAAGAGGCTCCTGGGATCTCCTAGAAAGGTGACCCAGAGCCAAAATTTCTCCAGCCAGGGCAGCTGGTTCTGCAGCGCCTCGGCCATCGCGATGCCCGCGCCCAGTGTGGACTCCATGGCGCCTCAGGAGCCAGCACCGCCAGGGATT
The DNA here is from genome assembly GCF_964194185.1 of Rhinolophus hipposideros. Lineage (NCBI taxonomy): Eukaryota > Metazoa > Chordata > Mammalia > Chiroptera > Rhinolophidae > Rhinolophus > Rhinolophus hipposideros. Next base: position 37,675,372 of record NC_138066.1, on the reverse strand, counting down.
GCTCTAGAGCGGAAGCCGAGGAGTCCCGGCCACAAATAAACGGCCACCCACCGCCTTCCGAAGCCCACCCTTGCGAGACCCAGGCCCCGCCTTTGTCTAAAGCGGCCGGCGCAAGCCCCGCCCCTGCCCCGCCCCTGGCAGTCTCAGGCTCCCGCGAGCTGGGCCCTGGCCGGTACCGGTTCCTCCAGCGCTCTTCTCCTGCCTTCCTCTCTACTGGGCAGCGCAGGGGACAAATCTTTGCAAAGGCGTTTCCGCAGAGCCCCCACGTGGCCGCTGTTGCCAGCACGTGGACTTTGGTCTTACGTAGCGGCGTCTCCCGCTGTTGTTCCGGGTCAAGGCACCGACTAACCTGAGGATCAGTGGCGCATCCAGGGTCCCGGCTTTGTTGCTGCGAAGACGGATGTGTACTCTTCAAGGCTGGGATTCCTTACAAACCGGACCTCTCTTCTCCAGTACCGCTACCCTCCAAAGATATTCTGAGATCTCTTAGAGAGAAGGCTACAGACACCCCTTGTCCGGGGAGCCAGGCAGTCCTGGTCGGCGTTGAAGTGGGATCCTAAATTTGCACAAACCGCTAATCCGTGCCTTCCTCCCCAAGACTCACCGCCGGATTTCATCCACTATTGATTTGGAGGCTGACAGATAAGCCTCCTGATTTTGAGACTTTCGGATTCTTCCATATAGGACAGTCTAAGTCATGCATACTTCCAGTTCTAAGCATGCCTTGCCCCCCACCCCACCCCACTCCCAACCCCGCATTGCATCCTCTAGCCTTCCAAAATCCTGCGGGGCAGATAAACCAAGAGATAGTAAGTGGGTTGGTATGGGAAGAGGAGGGGCACACACCTGCGACAAAATTTGGGATAATCTTGTGAAGGAACACACACAGAGCATAGAAATCTCAGCTATTCCAGGGGAAGCCCTGCCTAGAGGCAGAGATTGGGGGAAGGGGAGGAAACTGTTGAAGTGGCTCCTCAGTTCCTTCCTACCTCAACCAACTTTTGTTATGAAGAGTTTTCTGATGGGTGGATGAAAAACGAGAATGTAAATCTGGGTTCTCGGAGAGAGATTCATTTCATGAATTAAAAAGGCGTGGGAAAAGGAAACTGGATATAAATCTCATTTCACTCCCTTGCTAAATGTTTTCAATTGCCCCAAGGAGAAAGCCTAAATTTTCTAAGTCTGAAAGTTTGCCCTGCCTCTAGCCAACCTTCACCAGCCTACCCCTACACTCCATTTCATGATATTTCAGAGCTACTTTATGTTCCTTGAAATCACCAAGCTTTCTCCTCTTATGTGTCCTGGCACATGCTATTCCCTCTGCCTAGAACATGGCCACTCTTTTTCCCTACTTGTCTGTCCTTCAGGTCTCAGATTTTTCACTTCCTCCAGGAAGCCTTTCCCAACAGTGCCTGGCAGTTATATATGAAAATCTATAATCACAATGCCATATAAAAAGTGGAGTGGCAGTTACATATGACTTGTTATGGGGGCCAGACATGAAAAGTTCTCTGAAAAAGCACAAGTATGAGAGAACAGTATGTTTATTCCTATTACATGATTGTACTAATGCATGCCCAACATTAGAAAGTTGATGTCTCTTGTAGAGCAAGGAAACACTTTTGAACTTTGTTCAGGTTAAGTAGTATGTAGCAGGGCTGTCCCGTCGCTTCCCTCTGGACTAGAGAGAGGTCAACCTGTTGTTACTCAGACATGAGGCTTCAGAATTTCTATACTGGGGGAGGGGAGGTAGGTAGGTTAGGGATGTCTATTGGTGATGGTAGAGCTTGAAAATTCATCTGCACAGTACTTACAAGTACTATAGGTGGGGACCCAAACTCCGGCCCCAAGGCACTCTTTGTCACCACCACTGCTCCTCACTCCCACTCTTGGCTTTCTAGAGGGCAAGACAGGAGATGGTGAAGAATCTTGAGTTCTAAGGGTGATGGGTGATCATGGAGGAAGTACCATTTATCTACTACATACCATGCATTTATACACTTTATCCCATTTAATGTCCTAACTACTTTATAAGGCATTATCTAATATAGGTAGTATAACAGTAAATAGCACCATTTTTGGAAACAGGTAGACCAAATCCTTGCTAGTTGTGCGACCCTGGCCAAGTTTAGTTTCTTCATCTGTAAAACGAGGATATTGATTCTCACCTCAAAGTGCTGCTGGATGCTCAATAAGTGTTCATATAGAAGACATAAAGAAATTTGATCAGGTTTAGTAATTTGCTCAAGGTCATGTAACATGTAAGTGGCAGACCTGGGATTCCGATTCCAGTTTAGCTAATTCTATAGCCAATGTTCTTTCCACTACCACTTTGTAACTTGGTACCTATAATCATTTTGGTTAAGTTTCGTGTTAAGTCTTCTGGGCCTCGGGTTCCTCATGTGGACAATATAGAGTTAATTCATTCAACTCTTTTGTCAAGGTGCGCACATAATGGAGATTGCAGCTCCCTCCTCCTCCCCCTTTTCATTCCACGTAGTCATTTATCTTTAACTTCTAAAACGTACCCGGCAAGAACTTGACCAAGAAGGCGCAGCTGTATGAACATAATTATTCAGATTCCCCTTTATTTCCTCTTCTACCTAAGGCTCCCGCCCCACCCAGAGGCAGGCCACGCCCTGACGTGTGACGTCAGCACGCCCCGTGCGTCGCGTCGCGGCGCTCACTGGGGGCCCGGCTTTCGCCCGCTGCTGCCGCCGCCGCCGCCGGCCGCGGCTGCTCTCCCAAGATGGCGGCTCCTCCGGGCGAGTACTTCAGCGTTGGGAGCCAGGTGTCGTGCCGGACGTGCCAGGAGCAGCGGCTGCAGGGCGAGGTGGTAGCCTTCGACTACCAGTCCAAAATGCTGGCTTTAAGTATCCTTCCTTGCGCGGAGCCCGAGGCCGGGCTGGCGTGTATGTGCAGTGGTGGGGGGTGGGGGACGACGGCGGCGGCTGGGGCCCTCTCCGGGCCTAGGGGCGACCGGCTACCGCGGCGCCTGGAGCGCATGCGCACGGCCCTGAGCTTCCCCTCCCCCTCTCGTGGGTCCTTCGGTCTGCTTTGGGGACCCTGTCTTCCATCCCTTGTTGGAGCTGGGACCCGAGCGAGGGTCGGTGGGTGGCTTGACACGCGGATGGCTTTTCGGGGTTAACGCTGTGAGAGGGGGCACAGTGATCAGGAGAGGCGGTGGTCGTGGGAGGGGGTTGGGGGATTGGAGCCCGGATGGAAGAGGGGCGGATAAAATGTGGGGAGGGGGTGTGTAGAGTAAGGAACTGCTAGTAGGGCAAGGGTCTGGAGTTTAGGAGGGGGTGTCTACTGATGGGATTTGGTCCAAGGAAGGGCAGTGGGCTCATGACCCAATGGGCCTCGCCAGGGTAGAGTTTGTATTTGAACTGGGGATAGGGGCTTTGGCTTGTTCGCCTGTATGCCTGGTGCCATTGGGGGCGGCGAGTGCTGAATTTTAGGTTTCCTAGTCATTAGAAAATTGCTGTTTGGCAGATGTTTGCATTGGGAACCTGGTCCAGAGAGAGGACCACGTTTTTCAGGACTTAGGTAGGGATGTGTGGGTTACAGGTGAAAGAGTAAGTTATCTTCTCTTGCTCAGCCCAGCACATGGAGTCCTGACTTTTCCATAGACATAGCCTCCCCTTTTGAAAGTCAGTATTAAACAGAATGGAAAAGGTGGCCTGCTTCTTTGGGGTGGAAGTGATTTCTGAATTACTTCAGGAAACTCAGTCTTGGAAACAAAATACTTCCTGGGTGTAATAAATGTGCCACCCCTTCCCCTTTTATTTGAGCCACAGGTGGGTTTATTTGGATTTTTTTTTTTTTTTTTTGAGTAACCCTTTATGGCATTTTTCAAAAGGAAATTTCCTACTGAGTCTGCTACAATTGAGTGGCAAGTATTTTAATGTATTTAACCAATAGTTGTAGATTTCTAGCTTAGGAAGATGTCTTCTGAAATAATTACAGCAAGAACAATTGCTTTTTTTTTTTAAATACAAGAATTCATACCTGGACCAAATAAGACCTTTAATATTAGTAGTTTAGTTGGAAGGGTTTGGGAATGAGGAATTACTCTGCTTTTAATTGGCATACAGTATACTCTTAATAAATGGTGGGAGAATGAATGAATGAATAAATGGGTTCACTAGCTGTGTCACCTTGAGTGGGCTTCTTTTTCAGTGTTGTAGTTTTCTCCTCTGCAAAATGGGAAATCTCAGATCTGAAACGGTGAAAAGAGCACTGTATGGATAAAGGGAGTATTACTGCAAGAGCAGAAAGCACTGCCTCTCCTGAGTGGACCATTAGGTTCAAGACAGACAGTATACATAAGGCATTAAAACTGCATTATGTCGCTCCGTAAAACCGGTGGAGAGAAGGTGACAGAAATCCTTTGAGGCTTCCAATTTTGGATCATTATATGGCTTTGAAAAGCTTGAGATCTTTTGGTTATGGGGTTGAGCGGGAGGACAGTGACAGGCAGAGATTTCCTGAGGAGAGCTGTGATTCTTTTGAGGCTCCCCACTCTTGTTCTTGGCATACGTTTTACACAAGCTTTGTGTGAATTGTGTTTTCTATGCCTGGTTTGGGATGTGTCAGTTCTCTGCTTGCCCCTATTTTCCTTAACTTGATTTTCTTACCAGAATGTCCCTCTTCCAGTGGAAAGCCCAACCATGCAGACATCTTGCTCATAAACTTACAATATGTTTCAGAAGTGGAAATAATTAATGACCGAACAGAAACCCCTCCTCCCCTAGCTTCACTCAATGTTAGTAAGGTAAGGATTTGAGGGCAGTTCTGGCTCTCCAAAATGGTGGGAAAATTGAGTCTCATTGACTCTTGGTGATACATACATTGTCCATTGTTTGTTTTCCATTTTTTCATTGAATTACAACTGCTTGCTCTGATATCTTTTTAAAAACATACCAGTTTTATTCCTGGGTATTTTCAGAAGATTTTAAGAAACATCTTAATGCCCAAAGAGAGAAATAGAGTTGAGAGCTTGCTTTTGTCCTTGGTGAAAGAGGGTTTGTTTTTTTTTAAACCTGGAGCCCATGCGTGAACTTCTAGTTAGTGGGATTGGGTAGGGGTGTTGCCTGTAAACCTCCTGAAATTGTGTATGTGTGCATACATGAATATATGTTTCTCCTGGGTGAAGATGCCGAGTGTTTTTCAGATTCTCAGGGATTCATGACGTACACACATTTGAAAACTACTGCCTTAGAGCTTCGTTTTGGTCTTTATGTTTGAATTTTTGGGTCTAGCAAAAATAGGGATTTAGGACATTTTAATCTTGGATGTACAAATTGATCTCTGGGAACTCCCAAATCACTTTTTTGACTCTTCAGTTCTGTCAAAGTTCGTGTTGACCAATAATAATAAGAATACTCTAAGCCTTATTGTAGACTTTGCTGTCCTCTGTACTCTTTCTTCCAAAATGACTGGAGCCTTATCCATAAGGACTTAGTTAAATGGCACCTCTTCCAAGAAGTCTTCTTTGATTACCCAGGCTAAAGTAATTTACCCCCGTTATTCTCTCTTAACAGAACCTTATCCTTTGAGCTAAGGTGACATATCCTTTTATAGTCTAATCCGGAACATTTCTGAGACTAAAGGGGATTACTCTTGTTTTATATTGGGCAAGTATAGATCGGTGTGTCCTGGGTAAATTGGGGCCTAAGATTACCTTATTCATAGCCTTTTGTAATTATAATGTGTATAATTTACTTTTCTATCTCACCAAACTTTGTTTTGTGAGGATGGAAACCATACCTGTTTTGTTTATTACTGAATATACAGAGCCTTGCACAGATTAGGTGTTTAATAAATATTTGTTGAGTGAATGTTAGGCCTTGGATTTTAGTAGCAGCAGCTGCCTCTTCTTAAATCTCTTGAATTAGTGTGATGGAAGTTTTTCCCTCTGGAGGAGTCTTGTAATTATATTCTCTTACCTCTCCTGGGAATGTGGTGTGTTTGCTGCAATTGAGCAAAACAAGGAAACACTCAAGCATCTGAAACAATAGAGGATAACTGAGGCTAGTAGAATGTAGTTACCCCAGATCTGGAGCTCCCTTCTTTCCAGATTCCAGGGAAATAACCATGTTTTTCAGTGATGGCTGAATACAGATTTGGAACGGTGTTGGGTTTCATATTAAAAGCTGTTGAATACAGAACACCCCATTCTTAGAAACATAAAGATGTTTGAAACCCTGTTTTAGTCAGGTATCTCCTGCTAGCGGATAGGAACTCTGGGTGGTCTTCCATTAGCTGAAGGTATTTTAAAAGATTCAAGTGAAATAGTTGATTCCTAGTATGTTGAGAGATATAGGCTCTAAGTTATTCTTTGGTGTTTATGGGTGTGAGAAATCTGTCACTAAATAACTGGACCTTTAGTGAGTAGTGGAGAAAAGATTATCTGAAAGAGGTGATTTTCTCAAATTTAAAAGATACTAATTTCTGCGCTTGTGACCAACAAGTACCACCATTTATCTGATAGGGCTTGGAGTGGTATGGGTGTGATTGTTAAGAAGCAGTTCTCTTATATTTGACCTCAAATATAAATAGTTGGTTATTTAGTTTTCAGATTGTCTTTGCCTTTAGGGTTTTGCTTTCTGCTGGTCAGTTTTAGTTGTGTACTAGCATTGTTGTAAACTAGTAGTTTTACCCACTTGTTCAAGAAAGCAGTGGAAGTAATAGGTTGGAGAATACCAGAAATCTTTACTTGTCTTACTTTGTGGCCTGCTTGCCAAATATTGAAAAATTTGCTGGGAAGAAGAGTCAGAAACTAAAAACTAAAATTAGGTTGGAGGTCTATCTTTGGATTTCTTTCTAATTCTTCCATTTGTAGAGATGTTTATGAGTAAGCTATATTGGCTTTCCCTTGAAAGCAACCTTTGATGATGCTTTGTGATTCCGCCTTGGATTCAGTTAGAATTAGAAGAGACTGTTGGGCTGTTACTGAAAACAGCTAATCCAGGCAGCTGTTTACATGTTGCTTAAATGACATGATAAAGTCATCTCATTTAAGAGCATGGACTTGGGTGTTTTTAAGATGGAGGATTGTTTAAGCGTGTTAGAAGGGAACTAAAGTGCCCTGAGATCCCTCAAGAAAGAAAAGAAACTTGTTGAGGCTCTCAGTCTACGGGACCTCCACTTCCAGTGGAAGATACATCACATGTTGGCTCATCTTGCTGACGTAGTAAGTGCTCTGTTTAATTAAACCTGTTGATATAAACTGTGTATTTGTTTACTCCAACCCAGCAGGAAATGGAAGAGAAGGCCTTTTAAAGGAAATACTAAATTCCAGCCCAACTAGAGAAGGTATGAACTAGCGATTGGAGATGAGCCCGTTTTGCTTTCTATTGGCAGTTCACTGCAGGCTAAGAAGTCCTGTGTCAGTCCACAGCAGTGGGATGTAAGAGGAAGCTTGGAAGAGGACAGAGGAGTTGCAGAAGGTGGAAGTTTTGAATATCATTTTATCTTCTCCACAGTAACATTGTACCCTCCTAAAGTGTTCCGAATTTCCTGACTAGAAGACAGAAATATTTAAATAAAAGTACAAAAGTACACCGAAGCCAATCGTAAGTGAGGTTCAGTTTTTCACCACGTGGCTTACTAGTTTGCTCTGTCACGAGGAAAGCTTCAATACTGCATGAGGGTGAGAGCCCGAGGGTCCACATGGTAGGGTGAAGTCAGGTGTTTCTGAATAAGGTCCTTTGAATTGACTACCCATCTTGTTCTTTAGGGATACACATTGCCCATGGGGTAGTAGTGCTCTGAGGACATGATTTGGGATGTGTCAACATTAACAAGGTTCTCTTTTATGAAGCATTTATCAAACATTTACTGAAAATCGATTTTGTGCAAGGCATTGTGATAAGCTCTGCTGGGGACCATAGCTTACATTTTTTTAATGCTTCACAGTTTCTGAAGAGCTCTAACACATCTCATTTCATTCTCACAACCATACTGTGTAATCTTTATAGAGTGTATTCATTTCTTTTTAGTTTAACAGATGAGAAAACAGTCTTAACCTGTTTAAGTGACTTGTTCTAGGTTATATGGGTAGTAGTGTGGGAACTAATATTTTCACATGCCACCCTCTGAACTAGCAATTGGTAGACATCTCGTTTAATCCTAACAATAGTTCTTATATATAGTTCTTATATAATAGGTACCCATCACCATCTTACAGAAGAGTAAACTGAGGCTCTGAGATGATGAGTCACTAGCTTAAGGTCATGTAACTAGTAAGAAATAGAGCTGGCATTTGAACTCGGGTCTGATAGAAGACCTATGGTTTTCCTACTTCCGTGTGCTTTGCCCAAGGAGCTTCTAGAGTAGTTTGGTGAAATGAAACGAGTACCCAAGTATCTATAATCCTAAGTAATGTTTCTAAGTAAAGAGAAACATCAGTGTTATGTGGTCAGGAGCAGTGTGGTCTAGTAGAGAGAACATAGAAACCAAGCAGATAAGTCTTTATAGTCACTTCTCTGCTACTTCACCTCACTGACCATCAGTTTCCTCACTGTAGAAATGGGATGTTAGTGTCCATATCATAGATTTGTTCTGAGGATTAGGTCAAGTTGACTAGACTTGGCAGATGTTAGTTCTCAGTCTCCTGCATCAGCTATGTGTAGCCAACTGATACTCCTTGAATTACAGGATAAGGGGCAAGGTGGGGGGAGGGGGACAGTATGCACAAGGAAAGGCAGCCAAAGAACATTGATGTTCTTACTACGTCAGTCTTTTCTGGCATTGGATCTGACATTCGTTCAGATAATTGGACCTTGCCGACCCAAGAGTAGGGAAAATCAAAGTTGTATTGGATGCCATTAATGTGTAATCTTTAAAAGACGTTTTGCAGATATCCAGAATTAACTGGAATTTACAGGACAATGTTATCAGGTGGCATGGTGAGGTGAACACTTCCCTGAGTAGTGGAGGTTAGAGTGAGCACTCATGGAACCTAGGAGGCTGTGCTTTCAACCTCGGAGACCCTTAGGAAAGAAATCAGTGACACAGCCAAGGCAAGTGTGTGATTCATTTGTTTAGGTAAATGCATCCAGTGCCTTGAAGGAGATGTAAGTCTTACCGCTTTGCTCAGCTGGTGGGGACTTTGGAAGAGATATTTGTGTGTTGTGGGAGGAGGCAGGAAAAGGGACAAAGCATAGAAAATTGAAATCCACCATTAAGCTGTCCACTTCCCTCCAAACTACTGACTGATTTTTCAGCTTCTTTTATCCATTTATTATCCATTTATATCTTACTAACAAGCAGTGAATGATCAAATGGAACCAGGAAGAGAGTCAAAGAGCTGATCATCAGTTCCCGGTAATGAAGAATGAGTTGGCTGCCTTTGGATAAAAATGGTCTTTGGAGAGTGATCAATGGGGTGTAGGGGCCTGCTAAGGCTGAAGAAGTGGAAGAGGCACAAAGTTCACTTTTCAAAGAAACTGAGAGTGCTTTATGGTATGCTATCACTGAGGGAAGAATTGACTTGGTTTTGGTTTTGATTTCCACCAGTTTCAAAGCTAAGATTTAGTATAATCTTATGACTTTGGTGATTTGAAGGTTAGTATTCAAGTATGAGTAAATTTCTGGGGTGGTTGTTAGCCACTGCATTGTGGCCTATGTTCATGGAATTATCCTGTTAGCCAGGCCCTTGACCATGTCTTGACCCTAGCATGTTGAAGTATGGAGTCACCACCAAGTAAAATCAGATGACCTGGCCACCCTATGTTTAGGTATGCATATATTGGTAGGAGGCAGAAGGTGTTCATTTTGCATAAATGTGAGAAGGGAGATAACCACTAGTCAAGGGAAAGCAAGATTTTTTTGTCAGACTTTTTCTGGTTTCTAGAAGCTATATATAACCAATTGGCTCGCTTGATTAGAATATCTTGTCAAGGCCACAGTCCCAGGTTAAGAGTCCACTAGTAAGTTTTGCACCTGGCTCTGAGCAGACAGCTGTTCCTCAGAAGTGTTGAGATACAAGTGGGGTGAAGAGGAAGAGCCCATCACTGCTGAGTGACGGGGCATGTTAAGCAGTGGGGGTGTCAGATAAAGTCAGAACGGTACAGTGATTGCCATTTTAAAAATCGCTAGCCTTTTGAAGGAGGTCACATTCAGTGGAATTCAAACTTTGGCGAGGGTGGGGGGGTCAACCTGACAGCCACAGTGGGGGGTGCAGTGCTCACTGCATGAGCTAGGGCTCGTGCCTCAGTTCAAGCTGTAGTGCATGGCGGCCGGCTGATGCAGTGGAGCCCTTGGTAGGTCAAGGCTTTGGTTCCGAAGGGGGCTTTCTTGACATCATGGGGGTCTGGGGAGAAGCGCTGTCCACCTGAAAGACAAATTGCCGAGCGCGAGTACTCTGGCAGCATCAGTTATGTCATAGGTGTGTTGTTGCCGTCACCTCTGCCCTCCACCTCTTTGATGGGGACGATTCAAACTAGGGACTTGGCGGTGGGTCGGTGGTGGTATCTCTTCCAGTGTTAAGAAAGGAGTATTCTAAATGGTTTAATTGTCCTGGCAGAGAACAGGTGTGTGTGGGGGGCATGGTGCAGACGGTCTGGCATTGGGATTTTGAGACTAACTTAGATAAATGCCAGATACTTTGGAGAGTGGAGCACATTTTACCTGAACTAGAAATAAAGTACATACTACACCAGAAACTAACAGTGTGATAGAATGTGGGGAGTTTGAAGAACTAGGTACTTTTTACAGCTCGGCTGCTAACGAATTGTATGACTTTGTGGTAGTCACTTAACCTGTGGGAACTGTTGTATGAACGACTAATAGTCAAGGTTTCTTTTCCTGTTCTCCACCTTCCCTCTCTCTTCCCCTCCCTTCCAGGTGCTGGGAATGTCAGGATGGTTGAGACACTGCCTTTGCCGGCAAGCATCTCATGTTGGGAGTGGTGGGGGACAGCGGCCTGTATCTCAGTGGTAACAACAGTCTGGCAGGATCAGTGTTAAAGAGCCGTGAGCGGTGCTGTGACAGCAGGACGGGGCAGCAAACTTGCTGTAAAGGTGCCCATAGTAAATACTTCAGGCTTTCTGGGCTGTACCTCCTGTCACAACTGCTCACTGGGCCTGTGTAGCAAAATAGCCGTAGATGTCATATGGAAATAAATGGGCCTGGTGGGTCCAGTGAAACTGAACTAAAACAGGTGGTTGGCTGCATTTGACTCACAGGCTGTAGTTTGCCAACCATTGGCACCAAGTAGTGACATTTTAGGGAGGGTTTCTCAGATGTAGCAGTGGAATAGGGTCCTGAGGAATAAGTGGTAATTAGACAAAGGGAGGGAAGTTAAATGGAATCAAGCTGATTGGGAAGGTGCTCGATTTGTCCATCTCAGCAATATAGAAACTTTTGCTGTTCTGACAGTGCATTAAACTGGAGGTTTTTAGTTCAAAAAATGGAGGGAAAGGACTAGGTAAGTGCCAGTATCGGTGTTAGGGGCTTTATATGTATAGCTGCCCCTTGAAGAATATGGTGGTTAGGGGCACCGACCTCCTATGTAGTTGAATATCCGCACATACCTACAGCGGTCCTCCACATACGTGGATTCCCAGCTGCAGAGTTCACCCTTGAACAACGAGGGTCAATTGAAAAAAATCTGCACATAAGTGGACCGAGCCGTTCAAACTCGTGTTGTTCAAGGGTCAAGTTTATATCTTACTGAACTCCAACAATCACCCTTCAGGATGGGCCCCAGATGCCTGGACCAAGGCTCAGGAGAGGTTACGCGTCTTGCTGAAGTTCATGCAGCTAGTGAGTGGCAGGCACGGATCTGAGCTGGAATCTGTTTCTGCGGGGTAAGGGGATGGCTCTTCTATGTTACTTTCTCTGTTTGCTTCAGAGCCAAGGGAACAACAGCTCGTGGCTCTTTCACTAGCATTGAATAAAATCAACTCTATTCCGTAAGTGGAGCCCCCATTTTAGCACACAAAGTTAAAGGCATTTTCCAACTTATTCCAGTTACATTTTGGAAGATATTTTGTGTAGGACTTACAGCCTGTCTAGCAGCCCTTATAGAAACTAAAAGAGAGAGCAATGAGCTCATGGGCTAAGGAAGGTTGGATTATATGGATTTTTCTGAAATGACCCACAAGCCACCTTCTCTGTGCTAATAATAATGAGGGTATAATAATACAGGGCTTTACAGCTCCCCTGGTGCTTTCACCCACGTTACCTCCCTTAAGCCTCACAGCCCTGTGTGAGATGGCTAATTTGAGCATACACTCTCAAAGGCGGGTTGTTAAGGTCAAATTTCGGTTTCCACCCAGTCAGTTTTCTCGCTGGCAGAGCCAGGTGAAGGTTACACAGCAGTGCTGGGTTCCGGGTCTCGGGACTGGGAAGTTACTCCCTTGGTGTCGAGGGTTAGTCGTCTGTTACAGCTATGAATACATTTGGTGATGTAATTACAAATGATAAAAACTATTGACTTTACTGACAGCTAGTTTTTGTTTTAAAGCATGTGAAAGATAAAACTGCCTTGTAGCATGTACTGCCTGAGTCTAGAGGCTGGTCTGTATTGTAGGTCAACAATACGATGGTTTGACAAGTTTTGTGTCGAAGTCTAGAGATTGAGGTGGTGCTGTGGCTTCTGGATTTGCACGGAGTTTTTCATCATAGCTCACAGCGTTCAACATACCTTAACGTCAAGTGCAGGAGAGTTGCTTGACTTCCCTTCTCTAGTATTGGCACATCACAACATGATGGGTCCAGAGAATACCTATCAGTATTGACCTGAAATACTTTCTCACACAGGATCTGTTCTCTTGAAAGCATTCTTGTGAATTACCTTTAACAAAAGAAATAAAGGATGTCCTTGAGGTTTAGGGTGAGACTGGGGCCCTTTTCAGAAAAGAGAGGCCCTTCACTGAAAGACAGTTGTGTTCTGTACTGGGGACATTGATGGAAATGCCAGAATTCACTGATAAAGAGAGAAGATGGCAGCTGAGTCTTAGAATATTTTTCTTTTGAAAAATATTTTCTTTTGCATTCAAACTTATAACTATATTTTCAACAATAATTTAGGCTTATTTCTGTTAAGTGGAACTGTTTGAGTATAATACAGGGTTAAGAACACAGGCTCTGGAATCAGGCTGTCTGGGTTCAAATCCAGACTCTCCCATTTGTGGCTTGGTAAACTTGGGCAAGTTTCTTAACAGCTGTGCCATAGTTTCTCCATCTATTAAGTAGGAGTAATTTTTTCCCCTATTTCATAGGACTGTTGTGCAGATTAAATGTTTAATACATGTAAAGTGTGTAGCTTGGTGCCTAGCGTGGATAAACTCTTTTGTTCAACAAGTTTTGCTCTTAGAATTTTAGTGTCCAGGCCTCTTTGGCGCAACCATTCCGTGTTTGATTCAGTGATTTCATTGTTATGTATTCTAGGACACAGCTTTAAGTGGGGTACTCTGTTTCTAGTTCCCAATTATCTAAGGTTGTAAAGAACAGTATTTTATTAGAAACTTTCAGGCAGGAGCTTTCAGCTACGGAACAGGAAGAGTTGGGGATATTGACAGTTGGAAGAAATATTTTTTTTTTTTTTTTAAAGATTTTTATTGAGGAAGGGGAACAGGACATTATTGGGGAACAGTGTGTACTTCCAGGACTTTTTCCAAGTCAAGTTGTTGTCCTTTCAGTCTTAGTTGTGGAGGGCGCCGCTCAGCTCCAGGTCCAGTTGCAGTTGCTAGTTGCAGGGGGCGTAGCCCACCATCCCTTGAGGTAGTTGAACCGGCAACCTTGTGGTTGAGAGCCCACTGGCCCATGTGGGAACGGACCGGCAGTCCTCGGAGTTAGGAGCATGGAGCTCCAACCGCCTGAGCCACCGGGCCAGCCCGGAAGAAATATTTTTGAGAGATTCCTGTTGCTACCGTGTTTCCACGAAAATAAGACCTAGCTGGACAATCAACTCTAATGTGTCTTTTGGAGCAAAAATTAATATAAGACCCGGACCTGGTATAATATATGATATGATATATAATATAATTAATATAATAGAATATAATATTATAATATAATGGGTCTTTTATTAATTTTTGCTCCAAAAGATGCATTAGAGCTGATTGTCCAGGTCTTATTTTCCAGGCTAGGTCTTATTTTCAGGGAAACACGGTAAGAATGAGGGCTTTTCAGGAGTTCACCCCAGAATTGAAACAGCAGGAACGAGCATGGGCCCTTAGGATGGCAGCTGTGCTTGGCTGCGGTGGTCTGCCATCCCTCAGCCTCCAGCAGGCCATGCAGGCAGCACAGGCTGTTCCAGAGCAGCAGCTGCAGCGCTTCCTAACCCCTCTGTGAGGGCAGCTGGTGGCGAGGCTGAAACAGAGAAGACAGACTGAGAGTGGCTCATTAGAGTCAGTAGGTCACATCCTGCAGGTTCCTCTCTGGGCTCTGCTTCCCTTGGATCAGCTGTCATGCCTGCTGAATACTTGCGGTAGGAAGCCCTGTGGATTCCCCATAGCACCTGTGCCTTCCTGGTCTGAAAATAAGATGGCCTCGCTGGTGACTAACAAGAGGCAGTCGGTGCATATTATTTGGAGTTTGTTATGGCTGCTTCCTCTTTTCCGTGTCACCGAGTGCAGGAAGAGATGTGTGCTATTGGTGTTTATTAATTCATTCACTGGGGTAGCCAGCGGCAGGCATGACTAAGAAGCTTTTTAATATTGATGTGCTTTCGTATCAAGTTCATGCACGTTTCTTCGTTGCCCACAAGGTGCTATATATAAAATGGCCACAGGAGGAAGCACAGGTTAGAAGACTAGGAATAACTGTTTTCACTGGGCAACATACAAAAGGAAAGGCAGGTAAGTGCACGTTGTCTTGTGCAGTCATTTCAATTAAGCCACATGCACATTAGTAACAAACATTTGTTTGTGCTTCTTGGTTTGCTGAATCCAGTGTGCTCTTAAAGTTGGTGCCTTTAATATAATAACGAGTTAGTGCCTCAGTTTTGATTGGGAGAGACCAGCAGCTCCCATGTTTGCATTGAAAATGGATGTGGTATGGTGATAGTCATTGAATTTAAAAAAGTGCAGTCCTGATGGCCCTCCCAAGCTTAAAAGGCACACCCTACACCTTCTCTACTAAGGGCAGCTTTTATTGGTTTGACAGTAATCATAAACTTATTAACTTGGAATAACTGGACCAGTTTCAGATATGAATTAGTTTACAAAAATATGATGTAGGGAAATTTGGATCTGGATAACAGCTAACTTGAAGGTAGAGTGCTAGTCACTTGCTTTACAAAAGGAGGCTTATCCATATTTTTCCTCCGTTTCCAGGAACATGCCTAAAAAGAACAAGGTAATCTTCCCTTCCCTTTCACTCCCAGTTTTTTTAAAATTTTTTTTTGCGGGGGAATAACTGGGGAACAGTGTTTTTCCAGGACCCATCGGCTCCAAGTCAAGTCATTATTTTCAATCTAGTTGTGGAGGGTGCAGCTCAATGGTCCATGTGGGAATTGAACTGGCAACCTTGGTGTTATGAGCACTACGCTCTAACCAACTGAGCCAACTGGTGTCCCCTCGCCCCCAATTTTGAGGAGAAGAAACAGTTTTAAATTCTTCTTGTGAGGGCAGTCTTCCTCATGCCTAGTTGATGGGGTCCTTTGTGGGAGACGTTTACTCCATTTGTATAACTTCCTGGTGAAAGCAGATCTGTTGCTGAATATCAGATTTAAACGTTTTTCAGATTGCTATGCAAATACAGTCTGTAAACTGACGACTGGAGGTTTTAGGGTTTGTAATGAGTCCAGACCCCCCAAACACAACTGCAGGCACAGGTAGAGTATAGTTGAGGATATTGGGGCAAATTGAAATATAGTCAACTTATACTGATACCTGCTGACTTTTCCAAGGCTCTCCCTTACATCGTTTAGCATTTGGGATCTGTTTGCGCTAGGAGTTGAAATGGAGAGTCGTCTATTTTCCTTTGCTTTCAGAACTTTCAGAAGAGATTGTACAACTTCTAAAAGCCCCCCTTTTAGAAGAGGGGGGCTTGGTATATTTTGAAATCATTGTTCTATAACTGTTGTGTTGCTGTTGTTCAGGCTGCCCAAATCCACACTAGCCACTTTTGGCTGAGATTTAGATCCATTTTATTTTATCTCTGGCAAAAACTCACAAGTTGCTCCTCTCCCAGCCTCCCCACCCCCCCAGCTTAATTTGTGAGTTCCATTCTTAAATGTTCTGCATAGATGCCTGGTTTCCTTGTACCAACTCTTGTCTCTTACTGAATGGGTGATGTTATGTTTTTAACCTACTATGTAGGTGATGCGGATATTTTACTCTGAGTATCCAGACTATCTAGTCAACACAGCTTTGTCTGACCCAACATTGAGAGATGTTTTTGGTTTTCAGGGATAAACTTTTTTTTTTAAAGATTTTATTGGGGAAGGGGAACAGGACTTTATTGGGGAACAGTGTGTACTTCAAGTCAAGTTGTCATTTCAATCATAGTTACAGGGGGCGCAGTCCACCATCCCTTGCAGGAGTAGAACCAGCAACCTTGTGGTTGAGAGGACGCATTCCAACCAACTGAGCCATCAGGGGCTCAGCGGCAGCTCAGCTCAACGTGCCGTGTTCAATCTTAGTTGCAGGGGGCACAGCCCACCATCCCTCGTGGGAATCGAGGAGTCGAACTGGCAGCCTTGTGGTTGAGAGACCACTGGCCCAAGTGGGAATCGAACCGGCAGCCTTTGGCCTTAGGATCATGGAGAGCTCCAACCGCCTGAGCCACCGGGCCGGCCCCAGGGATAAACATTTTAAAAAAGACCTCAAAGTGAGACCCTCTTGGAATCTCATGGGGTGAACATCTGCCTGACCACCAGCCACTTCCAGGAGCTCTGCAGGAGCTTGGTTAATCCAGGGGGGCTCTGCTACTCTTCAGTTTTTCCTCCTTTCCTTAGAGACTTCGGATTTTCTACAGGGTTGTTTGGAAAGTGAGACTCAAGAAAACACCTTGTTATCAAGAGTTTTCTTGGTGACTGAGTAAGCTTTGCTTGTTGCCACTTAAAATCGACCACCAGAAGGTCTCTTTCCATAGATACTGAGTGCTTTCAAGCCACAAGGCTTTCTTCCTTGCTGTAGTTGGGGTTGCAGGTGCTGGGGGAATGCTGTCAGCCTGGCATTTATTTCTCTGAAGTTGTGGCCTGGTGAGGCTAAATGGCAGGACCAGGCTTGAAAGATCATTTATTTACTGCGGCTGTCTCACTGTCTCTCGCTGTGTCCTGGGGACATGTGAAAAAAGAAACTCTGACTTCAAATCCCTGCAGTCTTGGCCTTTGACCTAGGGAGACTGAAATGAAAGCGTGTGTGAGCTAGTTCGCCTATGCTCAGATCTTCTCCTCCGACAGTCTCTTGAAACTCAGAAGTAGGGATGAGACTCCCCAGTTCCCCTTAACCCAATGGAGACGTACTTTTCTAATCTTCATAATCAAACCCATACCTTATTAAAGTGCTTTATTTTACCAGCAAACAATTAGATACTTTGTTGATTTTCCCTCTGTAGAACAATATTTTGTTCTGGTGTGAAAGGTCACTGTTAAAGCAGAATAGAAATGTTTAAGAATTCCCAGCATCTAGGTGCTTTGGGAATGTGCTGGAGGTCTGATCTCTCTTTGTATGTGAGGAGCTGGTGTTTGGGGACAAATTCTGTGTGTGTTTGTGCATATGTCGTTAGTGTGCTGCAGCATTAGTGTACTAAGCTGTTCCTGTTCACGGGTCTCCTTGACTTTCAGATGCATTATCTGCCTTTTGTTTGTTTTAACCTATTTGTTTTGTCTTGCACTCAAACAGATTTGTTCTTCTGAAGTTTCTAGCAAATTGTATGGAGTCACAATCAAAAATGAATTAGGACAACGGGGATTAACAGGGTCCTACCCCTGTTGGGAGGGATTTCCTAAATGTTAGTATTAATAGAATTTCTTTTGATCAATTTGTGACTGTTCCACTAGAGGGCGGTTAAGGAACAGACACGAGGTAGAATGCAGACCGTCCCTTTTCTCTGAGAGCAGAATAGCTCTTCAGCTCGCTCTGAAGGTGGACAATATCCATGGTTAGGTTTACTTGCGTCTTGGCTCTGCGTGAGCACAGATAATGGTGTTAGAAAGGTAGTTTTTAGAGCCTCAAATTATGGTTTTTGAAGGGGTGGTAAACGTTAATTTCTAAACCTGAGGCTATAGTGTAGTAGCTGATAAAGGTTCTTACGTCTCTCCTTTCATAGAAATGTTTGTATTACCTTTTATCTCTGACCATCACTCTCCCATCAAGTAGCTCCCCAGTCACTCTATCACATTGCCCTGCTCTGTTTTCTTCCTAGCACTTACCACTGTGTAAAGTTACCTTGTTTATGTTTTTGTTTGTAGTCTATCTCCGCTCCCCCCTTCAGTGCTGAATCTCTAGCTTAGCTCAGTGAATGTCTGGCACATGGTAGGCGTTCAGTAAAGATTGGAAGGAAGGAATGTTTGCCTATTCAGGTATATTGTGTGTATTTGTTTCACTTTGATCTCTGAGAAACTGAATCTACCCAAACCAGTCTTTTCCGGCCTCCTTTCCTCAACTTAGTTCCTGACTGTTGGGAAGAATGAAGGTCAATGCTTTTCTGAGTCTCTTTCCTCTCCCCCACCCTAGCTTGCCAGCAAAGCACGGACAGAGAAGGAGGAGAAGCTGAGCCAGGCCTATGCAATCAGCGCTGGTGTCTCCCTAGAGGGCCAGCAGCTCTTCCAGACCATTCACAAGACGTGAGTTGGGGGAGCATAAGGGTTCCTTGTCCTGGGGGTGATGCTGCCTGGTTGTGCTGTCTAGTGGCCAACTCTCGGGTAGTTTGTTCCTGAAAGTCACCAGGGAAGCTGGGTGGTGTGTGGATAATACCTCGGCTTCTAGGGGTGTGGGTACCTGAGCCTTTCTGTACAGAAGAGTGTAATGGTGGGCAAGCTGTCTTCTCGGGGCTTCAGTTTCTCAGTTTCTGCATCTGTAAGACTTAGTTTTGGACTAGATTTACCTCTAAGGGTTCCTTCCAGACCTCGTATGCCATAATTTAGAACCAGTGATTTCTTTGTCTTTTATTAGTTTGATCTAGTTGTACCTTTCACTAAAAGCTTATGCAGTTTTATTAAGGAAAGATATATCTATTTCACTCTTCCCAATTGTACACTGGGATGAACATAGTGAGTTAGGGAGAGCAGAAGGCCACCTGATTACCACCTCCTAGAAGACGTTTTGTCGCAGAAGAAGTCATTTGACTCTCCACTAGCTTCCCTAGTTGCCGAAAAAACTGAAGTGTTTGACAGTCGTCCCCACCTCCG
Source organism: Rhinolophus hipposideros (assembly GCF_964194185.1). NCBI lineage: Eukaryota > Metazoa > Chordata > Mammalia > Chiroptera > Rhinolophidae > Rhinolophus > Rhinolophus hipposideros. Next base: position 37,656,057 of record NC_138066.1, on the reverse strand, counting down.
CTACTCCCCTCACTGCCTTCTGTTACCCTATTTAACCACCTGGGTCTGGTGCACAGATGGCAACCAGCATCAGGGCTATTTGAGGCCATGGTGTGAGTATCTGAACTCTTACAGGTATGTGATAGGAACTCTCTTGGTAGTATCAGTGGCCCTGGGTTTCCCCAAGTGTGAACTGGAATGGGTTTTCCCAGTCTGGCAAGTGCCCAGCTGTCTGATAATTGAGAGGGGCCAGTTTGAGGAGCAGTTTTCTATTTCAGGTGGTGAGCAGAGTACAGATCACAGTGAAATGGGCAGTTTATTCTCCTGTCTTTCTAATGGAGACATTCCCCTCTAGGCCAAAGATTGGCAAACTATAGCCAGTGGGCCAGAGCTGCTTGTTTTTTATATTGTCTGTGGCTTCTTTTGTGGTACAGCAGCAGAGTTTAGTAGTGGTGACAGAGATTGTATGGCCTGCATAGCTTAAAAGATTTGCTGTCTGACCCATTTTACATAAAGTTTGCCAACCTCTGCCCTCGCTGCTACTTAAGTTGAATCTAGTGGCCTGAGCCTAGCCGTTTATTTATAACTCAATTTGGTCGGGACTTCTGGGCACCAAGTTTTCTATGGCTTCCAGGTCCCTAATACTTCAGAGAGACTCTTCTTGGCCCTCCTCAGAGTCAGTGTGCATCAGTTTCATGGCTTTTCCTAGCCAGTGGTGCCCAGGAAATGTTTCCTGGCTCTTCCTCTCTGTGGTCTGCTGGCAGCTAGTTGTTGGCTGAGCGGTGAGCTGGGAGCTTGGGGTTAGCAGGAGGTGTGGGATGCCCGCAAGTGGTAACTTTCACCTGCTCTCTTCTCCTTCCAGCATTAAAGACTGTAAATGGCAAGAAAAAAACATCGTAGTCATGGAAGAAGTTGTTATTACACCCCCATATCAAGTGGAAAACTGTAAAGGCAAAGAGGGGAGTGCACTGAGCCATGTACGCAAAATAGTAAGTACAGGAGCCATGAAACTTTAGGGAGAGAATGCTTCCTCGGCCTTCACCGCGCAGCGTCAGGCAGGACAGTGTGCTGCAGTCCCTCCCACCTCTGACACAGCGTCTCCCTGCAGTGTGGCGCTGTGCAGCTGTGGCCTGGACCTGCGGGGGTGGGACTGCTGGGCGCTGTGGATAAGGCGAGTGGTCAGCCGCCGGGTGGCTCTCCACAGCCCGACCATTCCATGGCACCGGGCTGGGGCAGTTCCTCTCATCCCAGGCTGCGTAATTCTCAGGAAGGGCTGACTGGTATGAATCAGTTGCCATTGGCGCCTCTGACCCTGCATATATCTTCTGACTTTTTAGATTGATTTGCAGCATTTACAAACCAACTGAGCACTGAAAGACCAGCATTGTGGATATAAAAAGTTGAAGACTGGAATTCCCCACCAGCTTTCCATTCCGTACTTCTGTGAAGAGGGGAGAGGGAGTTTGGGTCCTGATAATCTAGCTTGAATTTCTGTTTTAGTTTTAACCAATCTTAGCTGAAACTGCAAAAAAGAAGCGCCCATCTTCCTCGTTGGAAAGGCCAACAGATAGCAAGGGCCTGAATAGTCTGTGGGCTGATGGGCCAGGATGGGGCTGTCAAAGCCTGGAGTGGACTGTTTGAGACGCCTTGGGTGCCCATCTCCTTTTCTGACCGAGGCTGACTGGTCTCTTTCAGGTTGAAAAACATTTTAGAGACGTGGAAAGCCAAAAGATACTGCAACGTTCACAAGCCCAGCAACCACAGAAGGAGGCTGCCCTGTCATCCTGAGTCCACACACACGGCGGACTCTTCCAGCATCCAGCCGAGGAGCAATGGTGGTGGCTTCAGCAGAGGCAGGCCGGGGGAGGGAAGGGATCCTGTATTTCCTGTTGGCTCTTGCTAACAAAGGGTCAGCATTTCCAAATCTTAGACTTGAACAAAACACCCAACAAAAAAGAACAAGAGCATAATTTAAAAGTTGAATCATTACTTGACTAACAGACTTCGGTCCACCATGTCCTTTTCACAGCCCACTTCTGGAACAGTCACCTTGTTAATTTTATTTTTGAAAATTTCTTTCCGGCTCTACCCTTTCACCTCTGACTTTCCTTTCCTAGTCTGTCCCCTGCCATTCTGTTTTTATAAGTGGCTACACTTGCCTTCTGAGTGATTGAAAGAAACTTTTACACCTTCTCTTCCAAAATAAAAGTAACAAGCTGACTGTGATACTTAAGTTGAGACTAGAGCAGCAGACAGAGGTCTCACTTTAAATTTTTCTTTTTTTTTCTTTCTTTTTTTTTTCTTTTTTTTTGCACAGGGCATGGCTTGAATTAGTTTTATTTTTCTTAACTTTAAATATATATATGAAAATATATATTAAAATGTTCTCTAAATATTTTCTGCTTCTTGCAGGTCTCTTTTTACTAGATCATGGCCATTCTTCCCACCTCATCCCTCCAAAAATAAAAATGTATTGCCTTCCCCACCACCGTAGCCAGGCAACTAACCTGACTTAGTTCACAGCAAGAATCTCCTGCAGCGCTTTGTAGAGCCAGTGTATGCAGATGGGAGTTGGCTTTGAGGGGTCCTGATGGCTCCGTAATCTTTATGTGTGTGATCAGTCTCACATGGGGCCGAAACCTCAGGATTCTCCCTCTGCCTTTTGTCTCACTTCATGGTACTAGAAGAAGCTCCGCAGCACCGTGCTGTCTCCTAGATGGGGCAGTCAGCTGCCCTTTCCCCTGTGCCCTCTGCAGGAAGAACTGTTTCGCATGGCACATCTCAGCTCCTCCTCAAGGGGTGATTTTCTTTCATCAGAAACCTGGAGTCCACCTATCCTGACCTCTCTTTAAGTCTGTGTCCAGAGTTACCAGCCCAGGAGAAAGCTTGGGTGACCTACAGTTTCTCTTCTGTCAGCCTCCTCCTCTTACGCCCTTCCCCACTCCCCTTAAATTTTACAAACTTATGACAGTTTGTATGTGCTCAGCCGATGGGCAGAAAACCTGGGAAGAATTTCTGGACTTTAGCCCACCGGTTTGTCTGATTTGAATAACCTGCTGAAAGCTAAAACTGGCACCCATTGCCTTGTGCCTTCAGGGTGGCCCAGTGGGGCAGAGTGCGGTGCCATCTGAATACCGGGCCCTGAGTGGGGTGTGGGTGTTGCTCATGTGACGGGCTAGAGCTTTGGGGGTGGGGTGGGGGCTAACTACTATTTTTTTGGCCATGATCTCTTTCCCCTTCCTTTTTTTTTTAATTAAATAAATGGATCAAAATTAAATAATTCAAGCCCTGCCTTCAAAATGAAAATTTTTTTTTTTAGTATTGTTTAGCAAAAACAATAAAAACCCCAATTTTTTTAACCATCACTCATGTCTCGGGTTTGTGCGTGCTTTGGAGGCCTTGGAGGAGGTCTCAAGAGTAGTATCTACGGTTTGACCTTTCCCGTTAGATTCTTTATTTCCCAGTCTTTACCCTCTTCCTTTCTACCCCCAGAACTCACCCAGAAATACGGTACAAAGTGTGTACCTTAAGGGCATCCAAGGTTGGGAGTCGTGTGGATGAGGAGTAGAAGAATAAAGGGGCTGGGTGCGTGTCTAAGACCATAGTTAGAGTAGTTTCAGAACTGTTTAGAGGAACCTGAGAGAACACTGGGAAGTACACTGCCGTCAGCCAGAACTTGATTTAAAGTATCAAGCCTCTGATTTAGCCTACATGGAAATGTTGACTTCTGGATAAAGTAGGAGGGAAAGGAGACCTGGCAAGATCTAGAAAACCTAAGAGGTGCAATTAAAGGAATGAAGATGATCAGTGGGAAACAGCAAGCCCAGGAGGAAGCTCTGTGTCCCTTGTTATTTCCTCCCCATTCGTTTCTAGGTTTGTGAGTGGGAGACAGTGGGTACCAACTGTTTCTGGAGGAAGCACTTTTGACTCTTCATGTTTAGTTTATGAAGAAGTGATGTGGGTGATCTTAAACAGATGGAGGAGGAGTTACGATTGTGGGAAAGACAGCCAGTGAGGTGTAGAAGAAAAGGGGCTTTGGAGACAAATAGCTGGGTTCAAATCATATCTTCGTTTCCTTACTTTGTGACCAGATAAGTCATTTCACCTGTCTGAGCCTTAGTTTTCTGAACTGTAAACATGGAATTAACACCCATCTCCTAGAAATAAGATACTTAAAATGCCCAATACTTAGAAGGTTCTCTGTAAATGTTACTAGGTTACTTTGGTCCTGGTATGGTTAAATCTGGAGATGGGATTGGATTAGATATCCAGAGGCTCCAACTTTGTGTTAGAAATCTTTATTTAGATGGCATTTTATGTGAGGCTGATATGTAAAACATTCGGGCAGGGTTAAGGATCTGAGGTCCCTGCCCTCTCAGCTGCTCACAAATCTCACCCCTACCCCTTCTCAGTAGTCCCTGAGGAGTTTGATAATAATTTGAAAACCACTCATTTTACAGAAAAGAGAGAGAGTTCCACTGGGGCTGAGTGACCTGTTGAGAATACCACTGCTGCCCGTGGTGGCAGAGCTGGAACAAAGCCCCAGGCTTTATCCACTCGTGGGCTCTTAATACTGCTCTGTGACTTTCCAGACTTTTGGCATGTATACTGCTCATGTTTGTTTGCCAGTTTTAGGATGGAACACAGAAGAGACAGGTGAGTGGCAGAAATTGCCTCCTAGATTGAAAAAACGAACTGCTGAAGAGTATGGTGCAAAAGTCTTGCGTGTATGATGAAACACTTACAATAGTTCTGCAGTGTCTCCTTGGCTTTGAATCATTCTCCTTTCTCTCCAAATACACACCTCTGTACCCCAGCACCTGTTACCTCCAGTGCTGCACATGTCTTTGGGTTTATTGCTGCCGTGCTTCCCTGAAAATAAGACCTCAGCGGAAAATAAGCCCTAGCATGATTTTTCAGGATGACATCCCCTGAACATAAGCCCTAATGCGTCTTTTGGAGCAAAAATTAATATAAGACCTGGTCTTATTTTTGGGGAAACACAGTATTTAGAGTGTCCAATCCGTATGGTATAAACCGCCTTGCCACACTGAGTTGATACTGAATCTGCTGTTTGAGCAGCTCATTACTGATTTCTGTTTAGTGTTCAGAAAATTTGAAAATTGCTCAAGCACTTCAATATTCAGGGGCTCCAGTCTGGGAACCACTGGTGCAGGGTAAAATGTTCCTTGAGATTTTTGAAGCCAAGAATATGTGTCATAAGACGTGCTGGTTGAGGAAGAAGTAGAGGGTTTTCAGGCATACACAGAAATATCATCTGCTGTCTTACTGGCAGGGAGAATGCTGTGTAATGTATAATGTGTGATGCTAGAAGCGGCCATGTAGTGGGGAAGTGGTCGAGGCAAGAGTTTCAGAACTTGGACTGGTCATCTCAGTTGGAAGATGGTCATTGTTTATATGGTGGATTTGGTTTCCTATCACTGCTGGAGGCTGTGGGTGCCAGGAAATTCTCTTTTAAGAAACTTGAAATAATCAGCATGTACCGCCTAAACTTCAGGGTTTTAACATAACACCACGAAGTTCATTACAGATGGAAAAGGGATGCTATTGGGCTTACAAAGTTTCAAAATGAATTTTCTCTTTTATGTTAGAAAAGCCTTAAACATGGCTTATTGCTAGAAAATAAGGCAAACGTTTTCCATCTACCACCTCCCAAGACAATGTGAACATCTTTTATATTCTCTAGAGTCTCAGATGTTTTTTCCTGCCCTTTGCATTTCTAAAAATGCTGCAGTGATTTCTGAAAATGCAGTGCACTTCACAATGTCAGAAGAAACTTGCCAACTCATTTCCTCATCCCTGGTTCATAAATTGCACTTTAACCTGTTAGCCTCTTAGACTTGTTATATATAAAAAGTATGAGACTAGGTAATCGCTAAGATTGCTGTCAACCTCAGTAATCAGTTCTGTCTTTGTTTTATCCTAAAAGGCCTTGCTTGAAAGCCACCAGTGAAGCAGGCCATCCTTGACAATTAAAGTGGAAAGTGATTCCTATAATTTGTCTCATGTCGTGTGGCATGTATGACTCACATTAGTTATTTGTTTAGATTAATCTTTAGTGGCCTAATAGGGAATGTTGAGACTCCAAGGCAAGGATTATGACTTACATGTTTTTGCACTATTCCCAAGCACCCAGCCATTGAGATGAGACGGAAGGTAGCATTTTGAAAGTGACCAGTTCAGTAACTGATTGAATTATCTGAGCCAAGGTGGGAAATGATGAGGACTCACTGGGTTCCAAGGAAGGCTTGAAGTCAAGTTTGGAAAGAGGACAAGGGACCAAGCAGTAAAGGATATGGGAGGAAATTGGGAGAGAGGTGTAGGAGCTTCCAGCTTGAGAAGCAGCAGGGCTTGCCCCCAGCTTTCTCCAGAGCAGACTGGCAGCTGGGGCCAACGCTGATCAGATGGTGGCCTCTCTGTCCCTTTTTTAAAATTTTCAATTTTGTTTAAAAGTAAAGTGGAACTAAGTTTCTTCCTGAACTGGCAAGGTGAGGTGAGGATAAGGCATGTTTCTAGTGACTTCCCAACTAACCTCTTTCCCCCAACCTTCTGATGCTGACTCCAGCGGGTGGTCTTCAGTGGAGGGACTAACACGCGGTGGTGTCTTTTTCTAATCTGGCTCCCTCTGTTCTGGTCTTCTCCCGGCTTATCCGTACTGTAGGTAGGTACGTGTAGTGCTCGAAAGAATATTCTGGGATGGCCTCTGAGACCTGATTTAATCTGAAATTTGAAGAACAAGGTGCCAGCAAAGAGTACTTGGATAGAGGGAACGGTAAATGCTAAAGTTGAAGTTGACAAGAGCTTGGGATATTTAGGAAGTACTAGAAGATGGGGGGCTGAAGCCTAGTCAGCAGGATGGAGAAGTCGGCAGCAACCAGATCATGCAGGGCCTTGTAGCCATTGTATGGACTGGAATCTGATCTTGGCACAGTGGGGAGCTATTAGAGGGTTTTAAGCTGTCAAGGGACTTAGTCCAATGTTAGGAGGCAACAGTGGAAGCAGAAAGACTGTTGGCGTTCAGTGGCTGTTGCAGTAGTCTAGGCAAGAGGTGGTGGTGGTGAGTGGTTTTAGGCTGATGGATTGGATGTGAGGGCAAGGAGGGGAGGGAAAGAGGAACTCAGAATGACTTGGGTGGATGATGAACGATGGGAGAGGAAGAGGTTTGTGGAAAATCAGGAGTTTTGCCGTTTTGTCTTGTCCCTGGAATACTGAAGAGCCACTGCGCAGCTGGAGAGCGAGCCTGGAGTTCAGAGGAGAGTTTTGGGCTGGAGCTAGACATTTAGGAGTTGTTACCTTGTCGTGAACTCCAAGAAGATGGGGCAGGGGACTCGTGGGGGTGGGATCTATGGCCATAGTAGATGTTTTGGCCTCTGATAGGAGGAGCCCTTCCTTCATTGTAAAGGGGACGGAAGGAGAAGCTAGTACAGAGGCAGGTGAGTTTGTAGATAACAGTAGGGAGGGGAGAGTGAGGGAGGGCTCAGTGAACACACCGGGGGATACTGGGAGATTGCTGACTGCCCTTCAGAGGTGTGTGCTCAGGCGTTTACGGTGTATGTAGCCAGGTGCTCATTGTGTGATTGTGTTGAGTGACTTGGGTGCAGACACAGAAGGGGGAGAGTGGGTACAACCAGGGTGTTCATCAGGTCTGTATGGAGGAAAAAGGGGGTTCAGCTGGGGATACTTGCAAGGGAGTGATGATAGTGATGGAACCCTCACCCTTGCAGATGGATGCTGTCATCAGATACACGGTTTTTGTTCAGATTAGCAAAATCTGAGAGTGTCTTGCTGTCGTCTCCCATGTACCAGCTGTAGGAAGGACATGCGGCTGTGTAGATCCAGAAGTCAGTGTGAGCAGTGCAGAACATGCAGACGCTTCCAGTGCCAGAAACTCAGCAGAAACATCCCAGCTCTTCGCAATGCCTGGGGTCTTGGAGCGCCTGTGGAATAGCCCAGCACCCAGTTTATCCTCTCGATAGCATCCTCCACACACTGTTCCTCGAGCACTTTTGTTGATGGGGAACTTATACTTTGAGAAGTGCCCTTTTACCTTCCAAGCAGCTGCTTATTTCTAGAACAGGCTAGGCTAGGCTCAGGTCTCCTGCATGCCAGTACCTGCTCTTTAGCATGTTTCCTTTTCCTGGCAGCCCTGGGTGAGCGGCACACAGTGCAGGAGTTGCTAAACTGGCAGTTATAACTGGTAGCTGTTTTGTCTTCAGTGAAATGGCTTATTTTTAGCCGATTCCAACTTACTAAGAGCTTTTTAAAACTCTTGATTCTGGAATGTGCTAGTTATCCTCCCAATGTTGTGTTCCAATTTTTATAAACTGTTTTCATCTTATGCGAAGGGATAGCATGAGAAACTTCAATAAGATCCGGATGTGTGTCTATGAGCGCTATCTAGTAACCCTGTCAAAAAACGAAGTCAAGTCTGGGTATAATTATCTTTTTAAAGGTTTTATTGGGGAAGGGGAACAGGACTTTATTGGGGAACAGTGTGGACTTTTTTCCAAGTCAAGTTGTTGTCCTTTCAGTCCTAGTTGTGGAGGGCGCAGCTCAGCTCCAGGTCCAGTTGCTGTTTTCTAGTTGCAGGGGGCGCAGCCCACCTCCCTTGCGGGACTCCAGGAGTTGAACTGGCAACCTGGTGGTTGAGAGCCCACTGGCCCATGTGGGAATCGAACCGGCAGCCTTTGGAGTTAGGAGCATGGAGCTCTAACCGCCTGAGCCACTGGGCCGGCCCGGGTATAATTTATTTTTAATGAACTCCTGTGGGTCCCTAGTGGTCATTATGTTTTAGGTAACTGGTCAGACCACATGTTCAATGAGCCCCTTTTGAATTTTGTTAATTGTTGTCACACTTGTCTGACTTGAAAATTGGAACTTTGGCTGAGCTCATGTCTCTGGCAACCTATTTGTAATGTTTCGTCAAAAATTATTGGCAGTGATTCCCCCAATTTTTGCAGTATAATTTTCTTGAACCAGATCGCTTGAATTAATTCAAAGGGGCTCAGTCTGATCAACAGAAGGCTCAGATTTGTATCCTAGGTTGGTGGTGGCTCAGCTGCTCTTCCCATTTTGGGGATAATCTGTTATTCACCTGTAGATCTTGACTTCTTAAAGGGATGTTTGGCTGGCATGAGGACATTGGCCCAGTCTTTGGGGCACTGTAGCTTAGTGGTTAGGAGCATGGCTGGATTCAGATAGGCCTGAGTTGTGTCAGATTTCACCTCTGTCACTAATTAGCAGTATGACTTGGCAACTTACCTAGCTTTGCCAAACATCAGTTTCCTCATCTGTAAAATGAGTGTCTCAGTTGAGGATCAAATGAAGCCTTTAATGAGATGCCTGGCCCTTAGTAAGCATCTCTTCTAGATGACCGTTATTATTCTCTTAAGAATTGTGAGCACACTGGGGAACCTAACTTCTTTGGCTTCCTAGGACCAGGCAGAAGCGCTGGGTACAAACACCCTGGTCCCAGACCCCTCTGTTTTCAGAAGGAGATGCTGGGTACTCCTTGAAAACCAGAGTCGAATATTTTGACCTTTGGATTAGTGAGAACAAGAGAGCACATTACCTTCGTGTTTGGACAAGACATAAGCGAATTCAGAGAATGACAGATTTCTTAGGCAGGCAGTATATGACGTGATCAAACAATACAATGAATGTTTAAATAAAAAATTTTTACAGTAGGGGCCAGCCTGGTGGCCCAGGCGGTTAGAGCTCCGTGCTCCTAACTCTGAAGGCTGCCGGTTCGATTCCCACATGGGCCAGTGGGCTCTCAACCACAAGGTTGTCAGTTCAATTCCTCGAATCCCTCAAGGGATGGTGGGCAGCGCCCCCTGCAACTAAAGATTGAACACAGCACCTTGAGCTGAGCTGCCTCTGAGCTCCCGGATGGCTCGGTTGGAATGCGTCCTCTCAACCACAAGGTTGCCGGTTCGATTCCTTGACTCCCGCAAGGGATGGTGGGCTGTGTCCCCTGCAACTAGCAACGGCAACTGGACCTGGACCTGAGCTGCGCCCTCCACAACTAAGACTGAAAGGACAACAACTTGAAGCTGAACGGCACCCTCCACAACTAAGACTGAAAGGACAACAACTTGACTTGGAAAAAAGTCCTGGAAGTACACACTGTTCCCCAATAAAGTCCTGTTCCCCTTCCCCAATTAAAAAAAAAAAAATCTAAAAAAAAAAAAAATTACAGTAAAAGACACATTGCCATTAATTCACCTCAGAATACTCCCTCTCCTTCTGACACACTTATCCCATTGTTCTTGCCACTTTCTGAAGCAGTTCTGGAAGTCCTCTTTCGTGAGTGTCTTTAGTAGCTGTCGTGGCTGCCTCCATGTCCTGAATCATTTTGTCTTTGGGGAAGAGCCAGAAGTGGCACGGTGCCAGATCCGGTGAATAAGGTGGAGGAGGACACACCGTAATGTTTTTATTTGACAGAAATTGCCATACCAGAAACCATGTGTGACATAGAGCATTGTCATGATGGAGGAGGATTTACGGCACACTAAAGTACCTTCTCTCGGCCGTAGCTCACACCTGACTGCACCGAACAAGTTGAAACTTGTCACACACTGTTACTAAGGCTCGACGCACTGCTTCTGTGTTGAAGGTCCCTGCCTTTCTGTTGGATGGCACTGGGCAGCAGCATTCACCGTATTCTTTGATCCCAACAGAAAGGTTCCGTGTCACACATCGCTTTTGATCCCGCAATTTCTGTCAAATAAAAACATGGTGTGTTCTCATCCACCTTATTCACTGGATCTGGCACCGTCCGACTTCTGGCTCTTCTCCAAAGTTAAAATGAACATGAAAGGTAAACATTTTGAATAAATTCAGGACATCGAGGCAGCCACGACAGCACAACTAAAGACACGAAAGAAGACTTTCAGAACTTCTTCAGAAAGTGGCAAGAACCATGGGATGTGTGTTTGAAGTGAGGGGGAGTATTTTGAGGGGGATTAATGGCAATGTGCCTTACTGTAATACATTTTTTTAAATTTAAACATTCACCATATTGTTTGATCACACCTCGTATAGAGAAAGAGGAGAGACTTGGCTCCTTCCTGACTTGAGGGTGGGTTCTGAGGGGTCTCAGGCTGCCATCTGATAAGAGCAGGTGAGGGGTTCCGGAAGGGAGAAAGGTGAGGAACCTGTTCTTAGAAAGGCAGGGCAGGGTCCTGCTCCCTGGATATAATCGCCACAAGGCCTTGGAGATTTCCTCAACCTGTCTCATCCCCACCCTCATGGCCATGGCTTCCCTGAGAGCTGATCTCTACTGCTTTTGGGGGTGAGGCTGTGGCCGGAGGCCAGGAGGGCAACTAAATATTAGAGTTGAGAATTCTTTGCACTGCCATTCCTGGGCTGGAGTGCACGCAGCCTGTGGTCCCAGGAATATAGGTGAGTGCATTGGGCTTCCGTGGCCTTGGCCTTAGTGGCCAAATTAGGCCAGGATCTCGTTGGGGCTCTATGCTGCAGTCAGGAGAAGGCAAAATTTCTACATGTGGGAAATAAGTAAGGTGCGGTGTGGAGTGGGAGTGAATGAGGGGTCTAGAGGATTAAAAAAACCATCTTCCCTGATCACTTTTCATCCTAGTACGAATAAGGGAAGGAGAGGTGGCTGGGGTCGGGAATCAGGGTGCTGGTATCTCTGGCTTAGATAGCTCTTTCCAGAAACCTAGGTAGCAGGTAAAATCATAGGGCATGGAGGGAAAGTTTCTCAAGACCAGGATGGGGGACCTGGCAAATGATAAGAGACTTGAATGGTATGTCTGCTTTTATTTGTCTCCCCTAACATCATTATGCTTGCTCAGGTCCTGGGTGGAGGAGTGAGGCACGAAGGTCTCAGCACCCCTGAACCTGATGCTGGCCTGATGCCATCTTCACACCAGCCCCTCCTAGGGCAAGATCAGGATAGGTGTGGCCGCTCCTTCCTCACGGTGGCCATGGCCACAAGAGCAGCGTCTGCCTTACATGGGAATCTGGCGTCGGTGTGTCCAGCACCATGTACCTGCCAGCCACAGGGAGCACAGTGAACTGTGCGGGCTTCCACCTGCCTGATGGCTCCTTCCAGTGCTGTGGGGGCTGCGGGGGCTGCTGCTTTCTCATGATGTCCTGTAGGATCTGGCTGGTGGAGCCCTGGGGGGGGGCCTGGGTTTCCTGGAGCAGCTGGACCTCAGCCACAGCTGGCTGGCCCATCTTCTCCCAGACTTCTCAGCCACCCTGGGTGCTCTGCTCTGCCTGGATCTCGCTCACAACCTGCTTGCCACCCTGGGCCCCTGTAGCCTGTGGGGCCTGAGGAACCTGGACCAACTCGACCTGAGCCACAACCAGCTGGATGAGCTGGGCAGAGCCAGGCTAAGGGGCCTCTTCCACCTACACTGGCTGAGAACCAGCAGCAGCAAGCTGGAGGCCAAGGCTTTTGCAGCCCTGTGGGCATTGGGCTTCCTCTCTAGGCAACTGGCTGCAGCACCTCGAGTTCAAAGTAATGGCAGGCATTCAGACAGTGGGCACGCGGCTGCTGCTGAACAATAACCTCTGGGTACGCGGCACCTGCACCGGGCTTTCAGGAAGCTAGACTACCTGTGGTACTTGCGTGTGGCTGACCTTGGCAACCTGACTTGTGCTTGACCTGGGCGGCTGGCGGGGCCAGTGCTGAGCCATGTGAAGACCCAACTCTGCCTGGCCAAGATGGCTACTATGCTGGGTATCACGGGTACCATGCTAATCACTTTGGCTGTGGCTATGGTCATGGTCAAGCAGAAGTGCAGGCAGGGCCCCAGAGGAGCAGGGGAGCTCTGGAGAGGTATGAGGTGCTGCAGAGGGAAGTCGGAGCAGCTGGAGTGGGGAGAACAGATGGAGCTGTAGGAGAGGAGAAGGGATGTTCCTCAGAAGTCTTTGGGGCTCAGTTGTCTGCCCATATGGGCGGGAGGAATGGTGGTGGGTGGAGGGACAAATGGCTGTGTTTATCTCTCAGGTCCTAGGACCCCCCCATGCCCACCACTCACCTATTCCTCTCTGATCTAACCCAATGCCAGCATCTTTCCCAGACCTAGAAAGAGGGATTTGGCCCCTAGTCCTCAACATCTCTCTGGGGAAAAGGGCAGTAAAAGGTAGAGACAACACCAGAGGGAATTGGGGTGGGATGGGTACCAAGGAAAACTTCGTTAATCATGTTCTTCCCCCTCCTCATACATGTCCCTGGAGTCTGTTGTTGGGGACTTGATCAGAAGCTGGTTGTTAAAGTTATGATGGGGGTAGGCTGAGGATAGGGGTACTGTTCCGGCAGACATAACCTGGGCTGGCTTCTAGAACTATGTTACGGACATAACATGACCCCATTTCCGATCCTCCTCAAAACCTTAGCTCTTTCCCAAGGGCTATGTATCTTGTCCCATTTGAATCAGGGATGGGTGGGGACATTGGAAAAATAAAACTAATTGGAAAGTTTATACTATGTGCCTGTATTATGGTGGAAACTTACCTTTTGTGATTGTCACTGGTAGGTGGAGAAGGTAGGCAAAATCTTCCCTTGCTTGGAGATTCCGCCACACACACACACACACACACACACACACACACACACACAGCATACACCTACACAATTCCATTCTCTAGTTTTTTGCATGGATATATCCCTCTCTGACGTTTCTGATATACCCAGACTTGATCCTAGTGACTAAAAATTGGATGTGAAAAGGTGTTTTGTTGTCCAGCTTTCACTGGTTGATTGGGAATTTTTAATTCACATTGTCAAAAATTGTGTTTGGACGCGAACCCCCTTTTTCCCCCAAGGGAACTAGAAACACCTGAACTAAATGGCCTAGTGGGAGTGCTTGTAGAATCTTAACTTCAATATTGAAAGATAACTTTGTGTTGTAGGGTAGGGGAGGTGCAGGAAGATAGGTGGGGGCAGTTTGGGGTGGCAATCTCAGAGCGCCCAGAACTTTTGCCCATTTATTTATTCAACAAATAATTACTAAGGAACTACTATAAGCAAGACATTGTGGCAACAACTTTTGTTCATTTATCTATTAAGCACATATTTCCTGAATGCATTCTGTATACTATACCCTGAGGATATAGTAAACAAACCAGCCATTGTCCTTGGCCTCCTGGAGCTCACAATCTAGTGTTAATCTAGTCATTAACAAAAGGATCACAAGTATGTAATTGCCAATGTGCTAAGTGATTCAAAGAAAGGGTACTTGATGGTTATGAAAACAAAATAGGGGAACAGAACAAATGAAGAAACCAAAGGAGAAGTGAGGGAGACTATTTGGAAGCCTGCTGCAATTAAACCCTCAAAAGATGGTACTTTGGGATAGAGTGGTAGTATTCGAGCTGGAGACAATGGACCGATGTGAGATGTCCCATATGACCGTATCAGACTTCTCTCTTCTCAGGGGACAGAAGAAAGACAAACCAGGATCAAATTTCTCTAAGGTTAACTTAACTGTTAGCCAGGAGAACCCCTTATTTTGAACTTAAACAGAAGCAAAGGGATTTTGTCTGGGGTGGGTGTATACACCATTTATTGAAGCCCTACTATGTGCTAGAACCAACATTGTCACATTTAAACCTCATAACAACTCTGTGAGGTAGATGTCATCTCCATTTCACAGTTGAATCTTGGAAAGTGTAGGCGATATGCCCAAAGTCACAGGGTTGGAGTTAGGATTGACACCCAGGTCTAGCTGCATTGAAAAACTAGTTCCTTTCATTACATCTATGGCTCATGCCTTCCGATGTCCTGAACCCACTGTTCCTTCCTCTAGTCTAGTTCTCAATTTTGCAGCTACAAGGAGGGGCTCTTAAACCTCCATGGACAGATGAAAAGGCTGAAGTCCACAGCTAGAACACCTTCGATCCAGAACTAGAGAGCGAGAGCCTTGTTTCCCGACGGAAGGGGGGGAAAAAACAACCAGAAAAACCCCTGCGAGGCCGGAAGTTACGCAGCGCAGCCCGGCGCCGGCTTCCCTGACGGGGGTGAGGCCGCAGCGGACTGCCCTTCCCCAAGATGGCGTCGAAGGTGGGTTCGCGACGGTGGATGCTGCAGCTGCTCATGCAGTTGGGCTCAGTGTTGCTCACACGCTGCCCCTTCTGGGGCTGCTTCAGCCAGCTCATGCTGTACGCCGAGAGGGCCGAGGCGCGCCGGTGAGCGGGCCCACGCGGTCGCCCATCGCGGGGGGGCGGGCAGTACGGCGCGTCCCAGGAACGGGGGTGCGGTGAGGTGGGGAAGAAGTTGAAGCTCAGAAGTTGGGACCCTTGGACTACGAGGAATTGGGACCTCGGACATGTTAGGGGCTCTGGTCCCGAGCAAGGTGGGCATAGAGCATAGTGCGAGGGACATGGCCGTGAGAGGGGAGCAGTGGAGCTGGCAGGAGCTCAAGGTGTCTCAAGACTCTTTTCCCCCCTTCATTCTGTCCTCGCTTACCTGGTCCCTGCTTGCAGGAAGCCCGACATCCCAGTGCCCTACCTGTACTTCGACATGGGGGCGGCCGTGCTGTGTGCTAGCTTCATGTCCTTCGGAGTGAAGCGGCGCTGGTTCGCGCTGGGGGCTGCACTCCAGCTGGCCATTAGCACCTACGCCGCCTACATCGGGGGCTACGTCCACTACGGGGACTGGCTGAAGGTGAGTGCCTCGGCCCTTGGCGGGACTTCACTAGGGTAATGGGGAACCCAAGGCCAGCTCAGGGAAGTTGGGCAATGCGTGGTGCTAGCCAGGTGCACAGTGCAGAGCCTAGAAGGCCCAATTTCCAGAAGTGTGGAGATTACAGATTGCAACAATGCAAGGACCTTAGAGACCACACAAGCCTTCCTTTCAGAATGTGGAAACTGACGTCCAGAGATGGAAACAGACTTACCCAAGGTCACACCACAGTTAGCATTACAGGTGGGACCAGAACCCAGGTCACCTGGTTCCCAGAACCCTTTAAACCACTAGTTTAGTACTCAGACTCATAGGGCAAAAGGAACCTTTTGAGCGCCTGGTCCAACGATCTGATTTTATGAAATTTGATTAATCCTAGTGCAGCATTTAAGCTTGTAAATGCCAGAATTTGTGCCAGGCATTGGAGGCTTGGAGATAAGTCTGGACAAAGGCACGACCCTCGAGGAATGGGCTGTCTGTCAGTAGGGGAGGCAGATGTGTGAACAACTACAGGACAGTGAAATCAATGGGTTTTTTACGGAACAGACTATATAGCGGAAAGAACAATGGGATTTGAGTCCGTGGACCTGAGGGTGAGAAGGGGGCAACACTTGCTACCTGGGTTCTGCCACTTTCTATAGGATCTTGGACAATTTTATTAACCCCTCGGGGCCACTTCTGATAAAAAGAATTATCTATTTCTGCTGCACCTGCCCACCACACTTGGAAATGGTAAGAGGGTTCATCGGATGGAAAGAAATATGTAGACATGGGCAGTTCTGTGCTTTGGGCAGCCAGGAGAAATGTGGCAGCTGCAGTTGCTGACTGGGGTCCCCTCACCTCGGCTTAGGTTCGTATGTACTCGCGCACAGTTGCCATCATTGGCGGCTTTCTTGTGCTGGCCAGCGGCGCTGGAGAGCTCTACCGTCGGAAACCCCGCAGCCGTTCCCTCCAGTCCACTGGCCAGGTCTTCCTGGGCATCTACCTCATCTGCGTGGTAGGTTTGGGGACTGTTGGCTGGAGGTGCTTGAGCAGGAGTGAAATGTGAGCCTATACTTGACAGAATCCAGGGAGGTGGGCAGAATAAGGCCTTGCATGTATGTAGTCCCTGATGGCCTGGCCCTGGGACTTGCCCCTGTCAGCTTCTGTGCTTCAGAGGCCCTCCAAGTGCCTGAGATCTGGCCAAGAGTCCCTTCTTCCAATATTATTGCCACCAGAGAGAGAAAAGTTTCGACTGGCCATTCAATCCCAAGCCTAAGTGCCAGGAGAACAAGATGGACTGGTCTTCTCTTGGCTCCAGCTGTCAGAAGACTAGGAGAGGCGACAAAGAGATTTGGTGTGGGGTTCAGACCCCAGCTGGGACTCTGCCACTTAGAGCTGATGGGGGCTGCCTAGGATAGCCAATTACGGTCCTCCCTAGTGCCCTTAGGGGAGGCCAGTGTGCACAGGGATGTGGACAAGCCCCAAGCTGTTTGGCCTCATCTTCGCTATTGGGCACCATACTCCCTGTGCAGAGCTCTGGATTGAGAGGTGAGAGCCCCAGTCTTGACTGTGGAGACACACCTTCTCCCTTCTGAGCCCCCAGGGTGAAGAGAGACCTAGGCCCTAACTTCGTGGAGCTCTCTAGTTTGTGGGGGAAATGCAGGCTGTACTTTTAGAGAGTCCCAAGTCTGAGAGGGAAGCCAGAAGCCCACCTTGCAGAGGTTAACTTGCAGGTGCCCTCTCAGGGGTGGCCTTCCCCTGACAGGCTCCTCAGCCTGTTGGAGAGTCTTACAGGATGGTGTGTCTCTAGGCCTATTCACTGCAGCACAGCAAGGAGGACCGGCTGGCATATCTGAACCATCTCCCAGGAGGGGAGCTCATGATCCAGCTGTTCTTCGTGCTGTATGGCGTCCTGGCCCTGGCCTTCCTGTCTGGCTACTACGTGACCCTGGCTGCCCAGATCCTGGCTGTACTGCTGCCCCCGGTCATGCTGCTCATTGATGGCAATGTTGTCTACTGGCACAACACGCGGCGCGTTGAGTTCTGGAACCAGATGAAGCTCCTTGGAGAGAGTGTGGGCATCTTTGGGGCTGCTGTTATATTGGCCACTGATGGCTGAATTGCACGAGAGGCTGAGATGGGTACAGGGAGCCACTGAGGGCCACCTTACCTTCCTCCTTCCTGGCCTAGTTATGTTTATTTATGCTTTTTGGTCTGTTTGATTGATCCTTTGCTGTGTGTGTGTGTGTGTGTGTGTGTGTGTGTGTTGGTAAGAGGCTGGTCTGTTCCTCAGTTCCTGGGCTTAGCCCTTGAGGGTGGTGGGAGCCCTGATGTCAATGCCTTACAAGTTTTCTTTCCTGTTTGTTAGGAGCACTGAGGCCAGCTGCTCCCCTGCGTGTCCTGCCCCAGAGAAGGGAGTAAAGCAGGTTGAGGGTAGGGGCACTGAGAGTGGGAGACAGGAAGGAAGGAAGACCAAGAACTGGAAGTGAGCAAAAGTGAAAAAAGTTTTGAACCTGGCAAATGCAGCTAAGTTCTCTAGTGCTTTTCAGAGACAGTGAGTATGCATGTTGACATATGGAGCAAGCCCAGGAGGAGCAGAGGGACTGGGCTCCACAGAGGTCACGTGGGTCCTCAGGGTATGCCAGGGGCAGCAGTAGCATTAGCTGTCACCCACCTTGAGAGCAGAGCAGACCCCAGTCTACTCGGGTGTGCAGGGGTGGGGCAGGCAGCGGCCAACTTCCTGCCTTCTGCCTTCTGTTTTCAGCTCCATGGCTGGCCTGGTGGGGGTGAGTCTCTCCCAAACACCAGACCACACAGTCCTCCAAAAATAAACATTTTATATAGACATTTGGCTTGACTTCTCTGTCCTCCCCACGGGGCACTTTGCCATTGGCTGGGATTGATGCTGGGTTTCTTGAAACACCATGTCTAGTTAAGCTCCACCTTAGTCCTCCCGTGATCCTTCCACTGTTCTGAGAGTTCCCACAGTCCTTTAGCTCTCTTCTTAAGAAACTCCTAATCCTGCCTTTAGTATATGCTTTTGACCACTCACCTCAATCCCTCTTGTAGCGTTTTTTCCCCTCCCCATTTGGTGCCAGCTGGTTTTGAAGAAATCTTTGGTGAGGGCCACTAGGGGGAGAGAACTAATGTTAAGTGTCCACCATGAGGCCGAGGATTTTCCATTTTACAGATAAGGAAATGAAGGCTCAAAGAAGGTAAGCAGCTTGGCTCAAGCCACAGAGCACATCAGCCAGAGCTGGATTCCAGGTCAGGTCTGTCTGATGCCCATGCCCAGATGTGTACTCGACACCGCCCCTCTCCTGAGGGAAGACAGAGGCTGCTCTTGGGGTGTGGTTCTCTCACAGCCCCAGGTGTGCCATGGTGGCCACTTAGTTGTCCCTCTCCCTACTAGTCCATGCACCTCTTGACAGAAAGCAGTCCCAGCAGCTAGTATGTTGTCTGGCACGTTGTGGGGGTCAAAAATGTTGAATGAAACGTCCAGCTTTGGATTTCTGCCTGTCTGAGGTGATCTGCTCCTACAGATGGAGACACAACCCCTAGGGGGCCTCGGAAAAGGTCCAAGTCTGGGCTTGGTTCTGAGCCCTGCCTGAGAGGGAGCTGGTGCCGCTGTTGGTCTGGTCTGTGGAATGGAGGATGTTTCCTATCTTAGGAGTAGGGGAGTCCCTCTGGGGGCTGCATTGAGGGAGATGGTGGCAGCATTCAGTCTGGGAGCCCTCCATCTCATTTAGCTCCTCTCCCCTTTAGGAATCCCTTGGTTCTCCAAACCTCAAGATCTTGCTCCTAGAGGGCCACTGCTCATTTTCTTTCAAGTGTGAGCTGACTCTCAGGCAAGTATTTGCATTTTAATCAAGGCCTCCTGAAAAGTTTCAAGACCCAAAGGAATTAAAATGAGTGGTGGAATATCAGGCAGATGGGGGTAATATTTTGGGCAAGGGACCCTCAAATCAGCACAGAGGCCACAGAAACACCCACTCTTAAGATCAGTTTTGAGTAGATCCCTTGAAGGCAACTTCCCCTCCCCCAAATCCCTAGACTGAAAGTGGAAAACCATGTGGTTGTGGCTTTGGAACAGTGGGGATCTTGGGTGGGCCCTTCTCTCCTTCCTGTGCTTGTCCCACTTCAGCCCCCACTCTGGGCAGAGTGGAGTAGGGGCTGCTTCCTCCTTGGCACATCACTCAGCCAACAAACCTGTGGCTGCCTGGGGTTACCTCCAGCAGACATGGGTTTTGGTCCACCCTGGCTATCCCAGGGCCTGCAGGGTTGGTGGTGAGGGTCAGCTGCCTGGGTCAGAAGCCGGCTTGCAGAAGGAGTCTGGCAGTCCCTTGGCGTGGTTGACCAGCTCGTAGGAGTCTCGGATATCAGCCAAGCCAAACCAGAAGAAGATCCACTGCTTGTTAGAGAAGCTGCCATCACTGTGCTTGAAGTACCTGGTGTGTGTGGGGGGAGGGGAACTTTTAGGGCAAGGCCAGTGCTCACTACTCACTGGTTCATTTATTGAGGATTTACTACATGTGAGACACCCTGCTAGGACCTCTTGTCTGTTATCTGATTTTATCCTCAGAGCAGCATCCAAGAGCCTGGTGGTGGTATGCTTTCAGGGAGAAGCAACAAAGGCTCAGAGAAGTCACGTAACTGCTAGTCACACAGCTATGGTTAGAATGAGGACATCCCTTGCTCTCTCCGCACTGCCTTGGCTGTGCAGCTAGAGAAGGGGTTCTTGTTCACCCCTTGGTACCCACAGGGTAGTGGGGAGTAAGGAGATAGTTGCTGAAACAAAGGCGGAGGGGGGAGGTTTCCGCGGGAGATGCAGTGGGCCTGGGGTCAGAGTTGGCACTTGGACCTGGAATAGACCCTGAAAGGTCAAGATTTCTCCTGACCCTAAGAGTTGGTGTCACTTGCTTCAAAGAATCCACTGTCACTGGGCAGAGTTGGGTTAAATGTCTGTGTCTGAGAAAAATCTCAGGCTCCGTGTAAGGTCTGTTCCCTGGAGAATGTGGGGCCACACTGGGCAGGGCCTTTGCCTGGGGAAGGAGAGCTAGTGAAAGAAAGGGACGCCCCGCCCCGCCTTCCTGGCTGGTGGACCTTTGAGGTGTGGCTGGGGAGGGATGGAGAAGAGAGGGAGGGCAGGGGCCCAGCCAAGAGCTGGGAGGAGCTGGACCTACCAGGGATTGATGGGGTTAGTGACTCTGGAGCGCCAGAAGAGCATCTGCAGGTCCTGCCGCAGGCACTCCCACAGCATCTGGCCGGAGCCTTGGCCCTGACGGCTGGAGCTCACCACAAACTTGTCCAGATACGGGGTGCCCCCCAGCACGGGCTCCGTGGTCAGAATGGCGGCAGCGTTGTACCTGGGTAGGCGGGGGTGGGGGTGGAGTCAGGCTGGGTCCTCTCCTTGGCCCGAAGCTGCCTGGCTCTGTCCCTTGGTCCCTGTCCTCGCGACCGCAGGCTCACCCCTCAGAGACGTAGACAGAGTGCAGCCGCGGGCGCAGCGAGGCCAAGTAGTCGTCGCGGAGTTTCTTGCCGAAGCTGGCGTTTACCAGGTTCACCAGGCGGCCCTGGTCCAGGCCGTCCAGGCTGCGCACTCGCAGCATCCGCTCGGCATTCTTGAACAGGGTCCCGGCCCCTGGGGTTGGGACGGCGGAGGATGGGTTAGTTTAGTCCCCGAGAGCCAGGTCCCATCCATTCCTGCGTTTGGGCCTGGTGGGGGTTCCAGATAGGACGGGGGCTGGCGGGACAATTACCTCTTTAGGAGATGTCCCCCATGAAACGCTTTCTGTGGTCTGCGTCAATACTGAATGTGGTTTTCACTCAGGGAGACGCATTTCCCAGGCACTTCCCTCAAGTTCATCAGCCCATCCCCTGCAGTCCCACGTGCTTCCAGTCCCGCCAGTGTCCCCAAACACCTTGTCCTGCCCGCCCTTGTCCCGCCCACTTCTCTTGCCCCCTGTTCCACCTCGTTCTGGCCCCACGCCCATCTGTGGCTCCTTCATCCCCTCCCAAGCTACGCCCCTCTGCTTAGTTCCACCCAAGTTCCAGCCCAGCCCGTCCACCTCTTTGCTCACCTCCGCCAAGTTCCGCAAGAGCAGGAAGCCTGTGCCGTGGCGTCCCTCTACTGCCCCCTTACTGGAGGGGAGGACGCTTCTCCTCCTCACCCCACCCCGGGCGGCCGGTGCTCACTCCCGGGACCCAGCCCGCGGCCCTCACCCTTGCTGCTGAAGAGCTCAGTGAGCAGTGTGCTGGCGGCGGTGATGGCGGCCGAGGAATGGTGGGGCAGGCGGCTGAGCACGTCCACGATGAGCCGAATCTGCTGCCGTTCCTTGGCGCTCACCCACTCGGCGCTCGTCACCAGGTCCAGATCAGCGGGCAGGTTCACGTTGCTGAGGACCTGCGTGCGGGGCTGGGGGTGAGCTTCCGACCCGCAGCCGGCCACGGGCCACCCTGCCCCACGGACCCCTTTCGCCTTGGATCCTCCCGGAGTCCTCGGCCGGGGAGGGCTCAGATCTGGGCACCACGGGCAGAACCCTTCCCTGACATCCCATTCCCAACCCATCCAGCTTGAGAATGACTCGGGCCGTCTGGGAGGCGTGAAAGGAGCGCAAGAGAGGGCCTCAGCCAGGCCCGGAATCGCGGGTAGTGGGGTCTGACCGGAGGGGACACACCTTGTGACTGCTGTCACGCAGGCCCCCTGTGGTATTGAGGAAGATGATTTTGGTGGGCTGCAGCTCCTTAGCCAGCGCCGCGGTCACCTCCAGCGAGTCAAGGAGCACAGAGCGGCGCGCGGCCGTCTCCCCAATGGGGCACAGGATCGGAATGCTGTCCGATTCCAGGCACCACTGGAGCAGGTCGGTCTCCACAGAGACGATGCCGCCATAGCTGTGGGTCAGACGTGGTGCTCAAGAGGGCCGCCTCCAGGCCCTCCGGGCTGGGGCAGGCTGGGCAGAGTCGCGCAATCTGAGCACGCCCAGGCAGTCTGGGCCAGCACTAACCTGGCATGGGGGGCTGGCTCAGCCGCGCTCAGCACCGATCCGCCGCCAAAGAAAGGCACAGCTGTGGCGGCGTTGTGCCGCAGCGCGTCCACCAACACCTTGCAGCTCTGGGCAAGCTGTGCCTTGGCCTCCCAGAAGGAAAGACAGCCCGAGGGCGTTGTGGGAGCTGGCAGCCCCAGGACCACCAGAGGCTTCATATCCATGCGCTGCAGGAAGGCCAAGGCGAAGGCCAGGCTGGAAACGCCTCGCTCGCATTTGAGCACGTCCTCGTCCACCTGTGGCGGAGTGGGCGTTCAGGAGGGGCCACACTGGCCCTGACTCCTGCTGCACCACTTGCTCCTACTGCCTGGCTTCAGGGCCCTCTCGGTGTCCTCACCCTGCCCAGGAGCTGTCAGGCTCCATTTCTGGCCACCGGCACACAACTGTTCCGCCCTTTGCCCCGTTGGGTCTTGCCATCCCCTTATCTCACAGTAGTGTTCGTCCCTCCGCTCCTCCCTGCGACCTTGGACTCTAGGACACCTTGGGGGGAGGGGTGACGCAGGCGGCTCCAGTCCAGGTTCCCCAGTTACCATCTGAACCCCTAACAGCTCATGGTGGGAGCCCTTCTCCATCGCATCACTATTGGTGGTTTAGGGCCCCCAGGCTTGTCACTCGGGCCGGGCGCGAGACTTTTTGAAGAGTTCATAACCTCCTCCAGTCCCGAGCACTCGTCCGGGTTTGCCACACAACCCTCGCGACACGCCACACAGCCCCCATCCCCTAGCTGTGACACAGCCGACAGCCGGCCCCGTTCACCTCGATGACAGCGAAGGGCTTGTCCGCGGAGTGGTGGCAGGTCTGGAACTGCGTGAGCCAGTGGCGCGCCTCCCCGGGGCTGGCCCCGCACTGGTTCAGGAAGGCCTGGATATCCCGTTGTACCAGCGAGCGGCCGCCCGGGGATCCGGGGGGTTGCTGGGGGGCGGGGGGCGGCGTCCACGACGGCTCTTCCGCTGCAGGCGAGTTGACGTTATTCTGCGAGCCCACGGCCTCTTCTAGTGCAGGCGGGGCGGGCGCCCAGGCAGTGCTGAGCCGGCGCCCGGGGCTGGCCCCCCTCGCTGCCCGCCGTCGGGTGCTGCCGCTCAGCCTCCGGGCGCCCCCATTCCCTCGAGGGCAGCGCAGCATCCCGCCTGCCTCGGTGGCCCGCAGGGCCCAGGCCAACCGCGCCGTCGCCATGACAACCAAACCAGCTCGTTTCCCCCCCCCTCCCCGCCCCCCAGGAGTGACTGCCTGTCGGGAGCTCCAGGCACTGGGGGTCTTTTAATCTGCCGCGGGGCGGGGCTGGACCTGCCGGGGCGGAGCGCGGCAGGGGGCACGGAATCGCCTTGGAGCGCTTTTGAAGAGGGTTAGACCTTGGGTCAGAGGGCGGGGCCCGCAGGATTTCCCGCCCTTGGGGGGATGGAACCCACTAGCAAGGATCATGTGACTGAAGTAAACGGTGGCGGGATGTCTTTAATCTGCTGCCAAGGCCGCATCTCAGCGGACCCAGGGGTTTGAGGGATCTTGGATGATTAAAAAGAAGTCTGACTAGGGCAAGAGTAGAGAGCAGGTGGCAGTTACCGCTGGACTGAGGGATGGGACAGGAAGGAGAGGTGGGGGCAGGGTGAAAGGAGGGTGGAGGCGTGCCAGCCCTGCCAGGGTACTGGGTACCACCTTGAAGAATTTGGTCATATCCTCAAGTCACTCCTTATTAGTAAAATCACCTCGTATTAAAATTTTTCTTTAAACTTTTTAAACTTAAAATTTATCCATATCAGTACTGTAACTAGAAGTCCAGTATCATTTGACCATAAACAGAAGGAAGCCTTAAGAATAAAGTGCGAACAAAACAATGTTATTAAATTCCAGCTGGACAATGATACCTGCTCTCTTGGTAACACAGTTTGGCAAGTGCCAGATTTTAAAGGTACTCTGGCACCCTGGGAGGCTTTCTCCCAGTAGAATAATAGCTGATAATAGCTGACATGGGCGGTGTGATCAAATAATATGGCGAATGTTTAAATTAAAAAATATATTTCAGTAAAAGACACATTGCCATTAATCCTCCTCAAAGTATTCCCTCTCGCTTTGAACACACTTATCCCATCATTCTTGCACTTTCTGAAGCAGTTCTGGAAGTCTTCTATGAGTGTCTTTAGTTGCGCTGTCGTGGCGGCCTCCATGTCCTGAATCATTCTGACTTTGGGGAAGAGCCAGAAGTTGCACGGTGCCAGATCCGGTGAATAAGGTGGGTGAGGCCACACTGTAACGTTTTTATTTGACAAATTGCGATATACCAGAAGCCATGTGTGACACAGAGCATTGTCATGATGGAGGATGATTTACGGCACACTAAAACACCTTCTCTCAGCCATAGCTCACACCTGACTGCACCGAACAAGTTGAAACTTGTCACACACTGTTACTAAGGTTCTACGAGCCTGTTCCTGTATTGAAGGTCCCTGCCTTTCCGTTAGATGGCACTGGGCAGCAGCATTCACCATATTCTTTGATCCCAACAGAAAGGCTCCATGTCACACGGCACTTCTGATTACGGCAATTTCTGTCAAATAAAAACATTATGGTGTGTTCTCATCCACCTTATTCACCGGATCTGGCACTGCGTGACTTCTGGCTCTTTTCCAAAGTCAAAATGATTCAGTATATTAAGGAAGCCACCACAATGCAACTAAAGACTCATAAAAGAGGACTTCCAGAACGGCTTCAGAAAGTGGCAAGAACCATGGGATAACTGTGTTTGAAGCAAGGGGTTGCATTTTGAGGGGGATTAATAGCAATGCATCTTTTACTGTAATACATTTTTTAAGTTTAAACAGTCACCGTATTTTGTGATCATACCTTATATGGAGAATGCCAGCCACTGTCCAAAGCACTTCACAAATTATAACTCATTTAATCCTAACAATGACTCCAGGATGGGTATTATTATTATCCCCGTTTTACAAATGAGGAAACTGAGGCACAGAAGTATCGAGAGGGCTTCTCTCTCAGCTCACTCAGCTCATAAGTCACTCAGCTCATAAGCAGTGGAACTCAGCTCATAAGCAGTGGAACTGGTCTTTGAAGCAAAGCAGTTCGACCCAGACTCTTAATCAGGATTTTAAAAGGATTTGTTTCCTAACTATTCTAAATAAAGGGAATTAAACTAAAAAAATTAAAAACAGTATAAAGGATTTGCAAACTTTCACAGGATGTGATTCACTATTACTCATTGCTGTATCTCTGTGTTGCCTAAAAGCACCCCATGACTATCAGTTGTACACGTGCTACACTGGGTACACGCTGATCGATGGAGTCCCACCCTCTGTTGTTATAGAGGAGGAAACAGCACCTGCAGAGGGGCCGTGTCTTGGCCAAGGTCACACAGCTTTAGTGTCATGGCCAGACCCTAGGCATCCTAAATTTCCACCCCCTGCTCGTTCCTTATGTGCAGCTCTGTGCTCCCCATGCTGGGAGACAGGACTCCTGGGGCTCTGCCCGAATGGGGATCAGTGGCCTGGGCTTCTTCTCTCCTCAGTATCCCAGAGGATGCTGGGTAAGTGCACCAACCCTTCTGGGGATTCCCCACCAACACATACATACATGTACATACACATACATGCATGCACTTGTCCCAGGCAAGAGACTCCTGGCAGGGGGAGGGGGAGCTGACCTTTGTGACCTCCTTCATTAACCTTTTTATTTTTCTACTTAGAGATCTTGGGTTCTAACAGGGAGTAAGGACACCGCATGGAGGGTCTATATCCTCTTTCCTGTGGGGCCACCTTCAGGGCCTTTTTTCTCTTTAATGCTGCCCTCCCCCACAACACATTTCCCAGAATCCATCACAGGAAGTGGTCTTACCCCCTGGGGCACAATTGTTTTCCTTCCCTCTGCCTTCAGAGCCCCCAACCTCAGATGTGCCCCCCCCCCACCCTGTCCAGGGCTCTCTATGTGAGTCCCTCGTCAGAGCACCCAACCCTCCCCCCACCTGCCCCCACCCCTCTGCACCCAGGATTCCTCCTGGGTCCCTCCCCTTTGCTGCTTTGGGTCTCTGCCTGCGCCTGCTTCTCTTTACTCTTTCCCGCCCAAATGTATGCCCCTTCCAGGTCCTTTCCCCTAGCTGTGGCTGAATCCTGCCTCTTGCCAACTTGGGGCCTCTGTGAGGGCAAGGAGGGCCTCTCCCTTCAGATTGGGGATTTTCTGAGGGCCCACCTGTTTCAGTAGCCAACAGCATAAGCCCATTTCCCCTGTGCTGTGGGGCAGACCCTGGCTGGGGAGCTGCTTCTCGCTTCTTTGGGCTTTCGCCCAGAGGGCCGTGGCCCCAGGCAGCCAATGGGGCAGAGGGATACCCCAGTAGATGATTAACTCCAGGCCCAACCAGTGACCCTGGGGCCACTGTGTTCCCACTGCCTCTCCCTGGAGAAGGCCAGCTTTCAGTTGGGAAACTGGTCCTGCTTTCTGGAGGAGATGAATGTGGGTGTATGGGGTCAACACCCCTATCTGACCCCACTCCTCTGAACTGAAGGCCTACAGGGTCATAGTTGGTCTGTGGTTCCACTCCAATTTTCTTTTCTCCCCTTCTGAAGCTGGCTGTTGTTTTGTTTTGTTCTCCAGAGCGCATCTTATTGTCATTGTGCCGTGAATCAGGCTCCTGGCTTCTCACAGAGTTAGAACGAGACGTACCATCCAGATGAGACCATACCCATCTACCCACATACAGAGACACAGGACCACACTCATTCACATACCAGAGTGGTGTCTGGCATGTGATAGGTGTTTAGTAAATATTTCTTGAATGAATGAATGAGGAGAGGATAGAGAGAAAGAAGTCGAGCTTGTGGAAAGGGAAGTCTGGCTCTGTGGTTTGTGGAATCAATGGAATCTGTGTTTGTGGGGTTGGCCTGAGGACTGCCCAGGCAGCCCCAAGATGGCTCTTTTCATTTGTGAGGAGGTGGAGCCCAGTGTGTGCTGTCTCAGAGCTGCACCTGGAGGGTGTGACAAGGGGGAGTGACAAAGGCCTTCTCGGTCAGCCACAGTTTTTCTCAGCACATACTATGTTCTAGGTGCTGAACTACACAGGGGCTCTGAGGATGGAATCCCATTTTTCCTGGCTGGAAGTCAGGAAGCCTGGGCTCTACCACTTCCAGGGCTGCAAAGATTTGGGCCAGGCATTTAACTTCCCTGAACCTTAGTTTTCTCACCTGTAAAATTGGGGAGAAAAAATTAATCTCATTGCGTTGTGGTGAAGATGAAAAGCTGGCTGTGGGCAAAGTCAGCAAATCTAGACTGTAGGGAGCTTTATAGGACAAACAACCTAGTTTCTTCAACAAATAAATTGCAATAAAAAGAGGAGAGGGAAGGATGAATGTATAGATTAAAAGATATATTTTAAAGTCCTTTTTAATTCTTATTTGAATTTTGATTTAAACAAGCCATAAAAAAATTAGACAATCGGGCCGGCCCGGTGGCTCAGGTGGTTGGAGCTCCGTGCTCCTGACTCCGAAAACTGCCGGTTGGATTCCCATATGGGCCAGTGGGCTCTCAACCACACGGGGTTGCCGGTTCAGTTCCTCGAGTCCCGCAAGGGATGGTGGGCAGCGACCCCTGCAACTAAGATTGAACACGGCACCTTGAAGTGAGCTGCCACTGAGCTCCCCGATGGCTCAGTTGGTTGGAGCGTGTCCTCTCAACCACAAGGTTGCCAGTTTGACTCCCGCAAGGGATGGTGGGCTGTGCCCCCTGCAACTAAGACTGAAAGGACAACAACTTGACTTGGAGAAAAGGCCTGGAAGTACACACTGTTCCCCAAAAAAGTCCTGTTCCCCTTCCCCAATAAAATCCTTTTTTAAAAAATTAGACAATCAGGGACGTTTGAACACAAAGGATAATTGAGATATTATGTTTTAGGTGTAATAATGATTGTGTGTTTTTATGTTTTTATAAATGTTCCACATCTTTTAGTCTGCAAACTGAATATTTATAGTTGAAACGATACGATGCCTTGAATTTGCTTCAAAATAATCCTGGAGAGGAGAAAGTGTCTGGGGGAACAGATGCAACAAGGCTGGCCATGAGTTAGCAGTTGAGACTTGTTGAAGGCAGACGATGGGTATAGGGGATTCATTATACTACCTCTCCACTTTTATGTATGCTTGGACATCTTCAAAATAAAATAGATTCAAAGGATTCCCATATATAGGCAAATTCCCAGCCTGACGTAATGTGAATACTCAATAAAAGTTAGTTTGCTTCTTGCAGTCATAGTTTTCCTCCAAGACATAAATCTGTGAAATACTAGAGACTGCACAAGTATGTAGCACCAAGTTGCGGAGGTAGCCCTTTGATTCTTGGATTTAAGATGTTCAGTTCCGAGTGTGCCATGAGCCTCTTGTCCAGCAGGGGGCTCCCTACTCTCTGCCTCTTTCTGGCTGCTGCCCTGAGGGTTAAAAGGAAGAGACTACCGGTTAGCTCAGTTGGTTAGAGCGCCTTGCTCCTAATGACAAGGTGGCACCGGTTGATCTCACGGGCCAATGTGTGGAGCCACAGTGGGCCACCCTCCACAGCTAGATTGAAACAACTACTTGACTTGGAGCTGGTAGGTCCTGGGAAAAACACACTTAAAGTAAATAAAAAAAAAAAAAAAAAAAAGAGAGAATCCAGCAATGTAAGAGAGATGTGGTGGGTAGGTAGAGATCTTCTCTCTGCGATGATTAGAAGACGGAGAGAGAGAAAAAAGAATTTGTCCACAACCCTATGATAGGAAGCGTCTTTCTTCAGGTTACAATCGTTACAATCTCTGAGGATTGGGGGTACTTAGGAAAGACTACTGTCTTGAAGATAATAGTAGCAAACTCTTCCACAGGTACTGTTCCAAGCATGTGACGTATATTAATCTATTTAACTCTCACAATAATACCATGAAGTAGGCGTTACCACTATTGCAGAGATCCTAAGAGACTGGTTTTAGACAAGTGGAGACAAACTGCTTTTAGGGCACAGGTGGAGCTTCCTAGCAGACAACTGGAAAAAGGATCCGGAGCTCAGGAGAGAGGTCAGGGTTGGAGAGGCGCTGGAGAGGTGATAGACAAAGTCCCTGAGTGTGTGCACATGAGCTACCAGGGAGGAGTTGTAGAAAGAGGAGCCTGAAATGGAGAGGTTGGAGGGGCCCAGAGTAGGAGGCCCACCAGGAGTAATTCGGAATGAGAGGTTTTAAGAAGGAAGACCCATAGCGTAGACCCCTCAAGGTCTGAGAAAAGGCCATCGGCTTTATTCATCAGTAACTCTTCTGTTTCAGTGGGGTGGTGGGGAGGAGAGTGGGGAAGGCAGGTGGCAGAGGGTTGAGAAGGGGCCTGGGATGAAACCATAGTATGAAACTCCTGGGGAAATTGTGGCTGAGAAAGAAGCAGAGTCTGGTTACTTAAAGTGTGGTCCATGGTACCACCTGGGAGCTGGTTAGAAATGTAGAATAGGTGTCCCACTCTTAGCCTACTGAATGAGAACCTGAATTTTAATGAGATCCCCAGGGGATTCTATGCGCATTAGAGTCCCAAAAGTTGTGTGTGCCCTAGAGATCAAGAGAGGTGGCATTCAATATGGGAACGTCCCTAGTGAGTCTGAGGCCAGGGAGGAGGTGGAGTGGGAGAAGTGAAGACGCTGGGGTGGAGCTGGAGTAGGGGTGTTGTGTGTGAATGTTTCGGGCTGTGGTGAGTGTGTGTATGTGTGCTGTGTGGGACTTTCGTTTAAGGTAGTGTAGTGCTAAGTGGTACTTCCTGCCCCATGGCAGAAAGCTCCCTGAGAGGTATCCATCTATGTGCCCCCCAGGAGAAAGAGGAGTGTGTGGAGGTGTTACGTGTCTCTGTGTGTGTGAGGATGAGGTGCGGGACAGAGTTCCTGTGTATCTTTTGTATGTTTGTGTGTTTTTCCATGTTAAAAAGGTCAACGAATGGAAATTTCATACGGTTCGTCCTAAAATGTGCATGTGCCAAGACAAGGTTAATGTGTGGGCAGGGGATTGTGGGGTATCAAAGCTCAGGAAACTGTCCTAAGGATGAATAGTCAGCCTCATGGACTCAGGGAACTCAGAGCGTAGCGCCCCCCCCCCCCGCCGCCCGCCCCCCCCCCCCAAGTAAGAATGCGGATTCCATTGTGCGCCCGCAGGCTGTAATTACACATTATTTCCAGGAGGGGGCAATGCCGGCCCGGCCACTTCGTACAATGCCTGGGTGAGTCCCCCGACTGGCCGCGCCGAATCCGGCTGCAGTGCCAAGATCCGCGAAGTAAAGCAATCCGCCCTAGGGGAGGGGGGGAACCGGCCCTGGGAGGCAGGGTGGGGATCGATTCCGAACCCTGCCTGTCCCTAACTCTCAACCAACGCCCTCCCAGGGCCACCCCACCTTCGCGCATCTCTCTCGGATCCCGATACCTCGGCCTACTGTGAAAACAAACGTAGCCTGGTGGTGGGGGAGTGAGGGTGAAGTCTAAGGGGAGAGTCGGGGGCAAAGGCGTTAGGAGGAGTGGGAGGTTTTCTGGGGGCCAAGGTGGGAAGAGTGAGCTCAGGCATCCTCAGTAGGGACACATTAATGGAGCGTCCGCTGTACCCAGGACGGTGTTGTGCCAGTGGACCCCGGGAGAGGGCGCGGTCCTTGCCTGGATTTAGTGTCAGAACACGCGGGTTCAAGTCCAAGCCTCATAGACTGGCCTCGGGCTGGCTGAGCAGACTTTACTCCCACTGTAGGGATCCTGCGTGTCCTTTTCTGGGAGAAAGCTCAACTTCCCTCGCTACCTTACCGGTTGCTGCGGCTCAGACTGAGAAACCCCAGGGGAAGTACTAGCTTTCGCTGACTTGGCTGTTGGTGTGGTGGGGCAGGGGAAGGGCCCAGCAGAGAGTAGGTTGAGACCAGTGGTGTGATGCGTGTTAAGGCGACTCTTTCATTTTAAAAAAGTAGTCATTGGGAAATGCAAATCTAAACAACAGTGAGATGTCACCTTCCACCCATTAGGATGGCTATCAAAAACCCCAGAAAATAACAAGGGTTAGAAAGATGAAGAGAGATTGGAACTCTTGTGCCCTGTTGTTGGGGATGTAAAATGGTACAGCTATGGAAATAGGATGGCAGTTCCTCAAGAAATTAAGATGGTAAATTTTGTGTGATGTGTATTTTACTACAATTTTTAAAAAGGTGGATAACTGGCAAATATAACATATTTACTAAAAAAAAGTTATTGAGTTCTATTCTGTGTAAAGTCTCTCTGTGCTGGGCATGGAGAATATAAAAACAGTATGTCAAGGTGCTCGTGGACCATAAGGACTGAAATAGAAACCAACATTCACGACACCATTTCATCTATGCTTTGATAGAGGGTCAAACATTGGGGGTGCGGGAAGCACTCAGGGGCAACAGACAGCCGACAGCTGGTGAAGCGAGGGGTGAGGGTGGTCATCATGGATCTGAATGTAGGACAAATTAGGAGTTAACCTAGCAGAGAGAGATGGGCCAGTTCGTAATTTCAGTTGCGCGTTTATGACGTGCACACACATTTAATGCTTATGTGGGCAGGCTGTTGACCTTTCTCTTTGTGATTTCTCCCAGGGCTTTTATGTTTATAAGGTCTCTTCCCTCAGGAAGTCTGATCATTCTATTTCTTCCTGGTTTTCTATGGTTCAATCTATTTTTACATTTAACTCTTTACTAGGAAATTATTTTGGTGATTGGTGAGGGGAATCAGGGACCCTGGTGGAAGTGTGCAGAGGTAGAAAGGGGAACAGGGCAGCTGCAGGAAAACTTCCTTCCTTATACGGTGGCTCCCACATTCATTCTCTCTCCCCCCTGTGGCTGTTTTAGGTGACGGGTGGTGTGTGTGTGTGACTGAAGCCTGGGTGGTCGGAGGTCATGATCCCGTAAGACCAAGCTGGCATTGAAGCATGAGGAATGCAGACCAGACTGCTGTAAGGACTTCCAACATAGGCATTAAACAGGCTGGGATGTGTGCCATCTCTCCCTGCTCATCCCCTGCTACCGAAGCTATCACTCTCTATCTCTGCTCCCACTTTTCCCAACTTGTAAATCATTTTATTTATTTGTCCGTTCACTTGTTTGGGCTGTGTTCTTGCTAGACCATGAGCCTCTAGGTGGCACATGCCTGTCTGTCTCTGCTCCCTGTCAGATTCCCAGTACCTGGAGAAGGTACTAGAACACAGTAGGTGCTCAAGGAATATTGGGTGAATGAATGAAAAGAAAGAGTGGTCTCCTTCGTGCTTGCCCCGCAGAGGTGTGGGCACGTAGGGAGCCAGGGGGAACTCTGTTCTAAACTGTCTGCTCTAATGCTTGTGGGCAGATTGCTGGATGAGGCGCTGAGGATCCGGACCCCCAATCTGGAGCAGATCCCTCATAGTCTGGCTTTTGGGTCTGCATTCCATTGGGGGCTTAGAGACTGGCAGTCCCCCACCCACAGATGTCCTCTGTAGCTGCAGCTGGGGCTGGGACAGGGGCAGGAGCTGGGCCTATGTCTGGGCCCAAAGGGACAGGGTTGGGGGAGGTGGGGCTGAGTCATGGAGTCGCTGCTGGTGCCTGAGTTTCCTGTCTCAGGGGCTCAGAGACATTCATTACAGCCAGGAGAAGTAATTAAGCCAGAGAACCGCAGGAGTGGGGGAAGACGGAGATCTGATTTTCTCAGGAGAATCCTGGTGCAATTAATAAGGGCAGAGAAGGGGAGAGCACTACCCAGTCTGAGATTATCGATAATAGAGACATGGCTTCAGGGCCAGTCACCCACATCTATGCTGACCACCAAAGGAGGGGTGCACACTGGCTGGAGGAATATGCTGGTTTCTGGCTCCATGAGGCAGCCTGAGACAGAGGAAAGAGCTCAGGCCAGAGCCAGACTGGCCTGCCGTTGAGCCCTGGTATTTACCTGCTGTGGAACCTGGGGCAGGTTGCTTAACCTCTCTGAGCCTCAGTTTTCTTATCAGTAGAATGGAGCTAATAGCACAGACCTTGTAGGATTGCTATGGGGATTAAATGTGAAATGCTTAGCAGTGTGCCTGGCATGCAGCAAACACACAAAGAGCTGGGATTCAAAAAGCAGTTTGCATGGCTGGACGTGAGAATCCACATGAGAGCAGGCAACTGAGTGGAGGGGCAGGAACACGCGGGCTTCCCTGACAGTGGCCTGCGGTGCTGAGGCCTGGGGCAGGCATAACAGCCTCTGGTATGGTTTAATGGACACCGACTCTGGGGTTTTTTCCTCCATTACCTATAGTCCTTACAGTGACTGTGCAAGGGTATTATTCTGATTCCCACGTACAAATGAGAAAACTGCGGCTCAGAGGGCAAAGTGGCTTGCTGAAGATCAGTGGGCTGTAGAGCTGGGATTCCAGTTTAGGCCTATTTGGGGCCACAGTCCTCAAGTGATCCTTTCCCTTCAGGCTGCAAAGCTACAGAAACTCTGGGTGTACCAGCCACAGAAATCACGTGACCTAGTCCTGGGGGGAACCATGGGGAGTGAGGGACACCTAGCCTCCTTCTCAGACACCTCAAATGCCATCCCTCCTGAACTCAGAGTTGGGTACATGTCTTCGGGAGAGAAACATCTGGACACTCACCTCTCTCTTTATAGGCCAAAGGGGTGTCCCCACCCTGCTGCTTAATACTGAAGAATCTTTTTTTTTTAAAGATTTTTATTAAAAATATAACTAACATACACTATTACATGAGTTTCAGGGGTACACCATAGTTGTTCAACATTTATACATCTAAAGAAGTGCTCACCACGATAATGCCAAAACCACCTGATACGGTCCGACACGATCACAGTATTATTGACTATGTTCCCCATGCTGTACACTACATCCCCATGACTTATTTGTTTTATACCTGGGAATTTGGACCACTTATTGCCCTTCACCTATTTTAATTTTCAATTACAGTTGACATCCAATATTATTTTAAATTAATTTCAGGGGTACAGCATAATGGTTAGGCTGTACATTTATATAATTTAAAAGTGATCCCACTGACTAGTCTAGTACTCACCTGGCTCTATACATAGACGTTACCATGTCATTGACTATATTCCCTATGCTATAATTTACATCCCCATGACTATTTTGTAATTACCAATTTGTACTTCGCAGAATCCCTTTACCTTTTTCACCCTGTCCCCAACCCCCAACACCCTCCCATATAGTACCCATCTGACACCATATATAGTTATTACAATATTGTTGACTATATTCTTTATATCCTACATCCCCATGACTACTTTGTAACGAGCAATTTGTACTTCTTAATTCCTTCCCCTTTTTTTCAGCCACACTCCTAACCCCCTCCCATCTGGCAACCATCAAAATGTTCTCTGCATCTATTAGTTCATTTCTGATTTGTTTATTTTGTACTTTAGAGTCCACATATAAGTGAAATCACATTGCATCTGTCTTTCTCTGGCACTCCACTCAGCACAATACTCTCCAGGTCCATCCACGCCACTGCAGATGACAAGAACCCATTCCCTTCCAGGGCTAAGCAACATTCCATTTTTTAAATATATATATATATATATCACATCCTCTTTATCCATTCTTTCTTCAACGGACCCCCAGACTGCCTCCACATCTTCTATGGCCATTATAAACAATGCTGCACTGAAGATATGGCTGCACACGTCCCCTTGAAGTAGCATTTTGCGTTTCTTTGGATAAATACCCAGAAGTAAAATTACTGGGTCTTTCTTTGTCTCTTGTTATAGCCTTTGGTTTAAAGTCTATTTTGTCTGGTATAAGTATGGCTACCTCAGCTATTTATTTGTTTGTTTCCATTTTCATGAAATATCTTTTCCCATCTCTTTACTTTCAGTCTGTGTGTGTCTTTCAATCTGAAGTGATTCTCTTGTAGGCAGCATATGTAAGGGTTTTGTTTTCTTATCCATTCAGCCCTCCTATATCTTTTGATTGGAGCATTTAATCCATTTACATTGAAAGTAATTGTTCATAGATATATAGCTATTGCTATTTTATTATTCATAATTTTGATCATTTTTTTTCCCCTATTTTAAAGAATTCCCTCAAACATTCCTTGTAATACTGGTTTGGTGGTGAGGAACTTCCTTTAGCTTTTTCTTGTCTGAGAAGCTCTTTATCCATCCTTTGATTCTAAATAATAACTTTGCTGGGTAGAATAATCTTGGTTATAGTTCTTTGCTTTTCATTGAATATTTTGTGCTAATCCCTTCTGGCCTGCAAAGTTTCTGTTGAGAAATCATCTGGCAATTTTATGGGGACTCCCTTGTCAATAACTAGTTGCCTTTCTGTTGCTGCTTTTAGGATCCTCTCTTTGTCTTTGACCTTTACCATTTTAATTATAATGTGTCTTGGTGAGGGCCTGTTTGGGTTCATCTTGTTTGGGACTCTCTGCACTTCCTGGGCTTGTATGTCTATTTCCTTCACCAGGTTAGGAAAGTTTTCAGTCATTATTTCTTCAAATAGGTTCTCAATGCCTTGCTTTCTCTCTTCTCCTTCTGGTACCCCTATGATGTGAATATTATTATGCTTTCTGTTGTCCCACAGTTCTCTTAAACTATCCTCATTGTTTTTTAATTATTCTTTTTTATTCTTGCTGTTCCGATGGGGTGTTTTCTGCTACCTTATCTTCCAAATCACTGATTCAGTTCTCTGCTTCATCTAGTCTGCTGGTGATTCCTTCTAGTGCATTCTTCATTTCAGTTATTGTAGTCTTCACTTCTGACTAGTTCTTTTTTATGCTTTTTATGTCCATTTTTATACTTGTTATCTCTTTGTTGAAGTTCTCACAGAGTTCCTTGAGCACCGTTATAACCATTGTTTTGAACTCTCTCTGGTAGATTACTTGCCTCCATTTCCGTTAATTCTTTTTCTGGAGTTTTCTCCTCTTCTTTTATTTGGGACGTATATCTTTGTTTCCTCATTTTGGCTGCCTTCCTGTGTTTGTTCTATGTATGAGGTAGAGCTGCTTTGTCTCCCAGTCTTGGCCGGGTGGACTATGGGGCCCTGGCACAGTCTCCCTGGTCACCCGTTCAGTCTGCTCCCCATGTGCCTCTGATGCCCCCTAAGTCACCGTCCCTCTGCCAGAACCCAAGTGAGTGCCTGAGAGCAAGTGAGTCTGTGCGTGGGCCGTTTAAGAGCACGTTTGGGTTTCCCGCAGCCTTCTGTCCCATCCGGATGGTTGGAATCCCCACTGTTTTTCATAGCCAGATGTTGGGGGGGTTCCTCTTCCCGGCGCCAGTACTCTGCTGGGGAGCCTGAAGGAGGGCTGGGGTCCTTCGCCCCTTCAGGAGGGAACCTCCACAGCTGAAGTATCCCTCTCTATTTTCAACTGCCACACGTAGGTTTGGGTCTAGGCTGGTTCTTGTCTCTGCCCTTCCTCCCACTCTCAACATGGCTTCTTTATATCTTTAGTTATAAAACTTCTGTTCAGCCAGACTCCAGGTTGACTGTTCTCTAATTTAGTTGTAATTTTAATGTGTTCATGGAAGGAAGCAGGCACGTTGTTTATCTACTTTGCTATCTTGAATTCCTGGAGAACCTTATGTCTGTTCCTCCCTGGGCCTGGCCTCTGCTCTTTCTTTGCTGAAACCACAGACCCTCTTGGCTCTTGTCCTTCCTCAGACCCTCTTTCCTGGCCAGAGGCTGGACCATGTGGGGAGAGGGAGCTGGGCTTTGCCTCAGGGGCAGGAAGGTAGGAGACATTAAGTTGTAGTCATGGGGCTTTATGACAAGCTGTGGTGAGAGGGGACAGGGAACTGGCGGACAGAATAAACCCCTGCCTCACAGAAGAAAGGCAGGAAAGAAGGGGATGACAACAGGTGGAGTTTGGACAAGACGCCCACAGAGTGGAGGTCCCTGCGTCCGAGTCAGCCTGAGGGCACCTTTCAGGAAGTCTGGGGACCCCATGGAGAAGCAAGTGGGGTCTCCCATTCCTGAGCAAACTTCAAAAACATGGTTCCCTGTTCTGAGCTAAAAAGATGGAGGAAACAATGCTTTATGGATTATACATTTTCTATTCTCATTTCTTATTGGTTTTTAATTTTCTCAGTTAACACTTTTTGAGTATAAAAGTAATAAATATTCATTGTAAACTATAAAAATTACAGAAAAATACAAGGGAAAAAAGTCACCTGTAATCCTATCCCAAGAGATAACCACTCTTAAGATTTTTATGTATCGAATATCCCTACAGGATTTATATATCTAAATATATGTATGTATATGTATATATATACATATGTATATGTGTGTGTGTGTGTATATATATATGGAACCATTCTGTATGTACTATTGTTTTGTACTATACTTTTTCCCCATGTAAGCATGTCATAAATCTTTCATGTCATTTAACATTTTTCTAAAACATGATTTTTCTTTGGTTAAATTATTAAAATTGTTTCCTAACTTTTCAATTACAGTTGACATAAAATATTATATTAATTTCAGTGTACAACATAGTGATTAGACACTTATATAACTTACAGTGATCACCCTGAAAAGCCTAGTACCCATCTGACACCGTACACAGTTTATTTACAACATTATTGACTATATTCTCTGCGCTGTACTTTACACATCATACGAGTTATTACACTATTATTAACTATATTCCTTGTGCTGTATTTTACATCCCCGTGACTATTTTTGTAACTGGCAATTTGTACTTCTTAATCCCTTCACTGTTTTTACCCTAAAAGATGATTTTTAATGGCTCCACTAAAATAGTACATCTTTCATATATTCTATAATTTGCCTGTTGGACATTTTGAATATTTGTGTTGTGTCCTCTATTGTGTGTGTGTTATTGTTGATTGGTACTGAGATGGGTATTTTTGTGCTTACCTCTGAATATATCCACTGTTTATACTCACAGAAATGGAAACCGCAGGTTAGAGGGTACATACATGTTACTCTAAACTAGCTTCTCGATAGGTCTCTCACAGTATTATCTTTAGTGTTTGCGAAGGGGCTTGCCATGGCCTGGGCAGCACGGGGGACATAATTGCCAATTTTGTTTTTTGAAAAAAGTATCTGTTTTAATTTGTATTTT
Source organism: Rhinolophus hipposideros (assembly GCF_964194185.1). Taxonomy (NCBI): domain Eukaryota; kingdom Metazoa; phylum Chordata; class Mammalia; order Chiroptera; family Rhinolophidae; genus Rhinolophus; species Rhinolophus hipposideros. Next base: position 37,617,328 of record NC_138066.1, on the reverse strand, counting down.
TTATTAACAATGAGATTGTATACATATTTTTCACATTTATTAGTCATTTGTGTATTGTCTTTGCTCACTTTTTAAAAAGGGGTGTCTCTGTAGTTTTCTTATTGGTCTGTAGGTACTCTGCATCTATTCCATATACAAGCTTCTTTGCTTGTATATGTTGTGAATATGTTTTCTTCCTTTTAATTTCGTTTTTTTATTATATAGAGAAACATTACATTTTAATGTAGTCCAATTTATATTTCTTTTATATTTCTTTATATTTCTTTTATTTGTTTTTGTATTTAGAAGGGTCTTTTATTTTTCATTATAGAAGTTGTGTAACCTTTTTCTACAAATTTGGAAGAGAAACAATGTCATTCCCTGTACCACCATCTCATGCAACCAGACTGGATTTAATTACTAGGAGCACAATCAGAATTTCATGATCCTGCCAGGCGTTGGTCTAGACTTAAGACAATCAATTGCAGTAACCTCAGAGCACACTTGTGCCTGGACACCCAGATGCAGTGGGCAGGGCACAGAAGTGGCAGTGCAGAGGAGAGCCTACGAGCTGCCACCCAGCTGTGCCTCAGTTTCCAAACGGAGGAGACTGAACCAATCAGCTGGTCTCCGGAGGAGGCCGGTGCAGGCCCTGGGTTCAGAGTGCACCAGGTCCGAATCCATGTGCTAAGATTTTCAACCCCTCCAAGTAAGCAGTGTCCACCTATGTAAGATGGGATGATAACAGTGCCACCTGTCACTCAGTTGTTGGGAAATGAAATGAGATGATAGTAACGCTTCTCAGGCAGCTCTGCGCCCCAAAGAGGCCCGGGTCAAATTAGGTGGTGGTGGTGACAGTAGTAGCAGCAGCAGCAGCAGGGGTGGTGGTAGTAATGTTTAGGAAGTCCCGAGGAGCTCCTGCTCCCACCTGCTGTCCATCCAGCTCAAGACGTGGGTCCCTGGCTGTGTAGACGACCACAGGGGCGAAGGAGGGACAGACAGGCCTACGAGGGGCATCCAGAGCTGCTGGCCACGGTCTCTCCCCGGGAGAGGGGCTGACTGAGCAGGACAGGCAGCAGCTGTGTGGCCCTGGGAAGGCTCCCGGCCTCCTCTGGGGGGGGGGGGAATAACAGCGACTCCGTCATTTCTCCGGATCCGCGTGGCAATCAGAGGCGGAGTAAGGGACCGGGGAGTGGCGGTCCTCTGCGCTCCCTCCGGTCCTTATCAGCAATGGCCGGAAAAGCGCGTCGGGGCGTGGGTTCCGGTGGGTTCAGGTGGCTGCGGCTAATGGAGGCTGCGGTGGGGCGCGCGGGCGCGGTGTTTGCGGAGATAAGCGCGGCGGCGGCTCCGCCGCTCTGTACACAGACTGCACTTAGCTGCGCAAACACCCGCCGCTCGCCTCGGGGCGTTCAGGCTCGGCCGCCACTGGCCAGGGAGGACCCCTGGGAGGGTGGGGCGGGTGACAGTGGCCGTCACCAGCCAGAGCCGCGCAGTGTGGGTGAGGGGCGGGAGAGTGTGGAGTGGGCGCGTGGGGGCCATGGGGCTGAGTGAGCTGGGGGGTGTTGTCAGGGCCATGAACGTACGGACATGCACGCGTGTGGATCTGAGTGGAAGCGTGGGTCACTGTGCGACCTCTAGGTCCCTGGGGGTGAGAGTTGGGTCCCTGAGCTTGTGGGAGTCTGGTGCACTAGTGGGGTCTGAGGGGACTGTGCCTGTGGTGTGTGCGCCCCCTGGACACAGACCTCACGCCCTGCAGTGTTCCCACCAGCCAGGCCCTGCTCCCTCTGCTCCTAACAGAGGACCTCTGTCCACTGCTCCCTAGTAGACCTCACCCTCTTCCCCTTGGGGACAGGCAGCCAGACCCCTGGGTTCCCAGAAGTGGGAGGCTCAGGCTGCCTGTGTCCTGGCAGGGCCAGATCTGTGGGACACTGAGCAAGCCCCAGAGCTGGGGGCTATCTCAGGCATGGTTCCTGGCAGGAGAGCCCCCAGAAGGCAACCCACACCCCCTCATTCCTTCATCCCAGGGCTGTCAGCTCTGCTGCCAAATCCTTTATTGGCCCCCTCTCTTCCCCTGCCAGCTGCCTTCAGGAACTCAGCAGGCTGCTGGAGGCTACAAACTCGGGGTTACCACCCTCCTTCTCCTTAGGACACCCTCTGCCCAAGGTTGTCTGAGGGAGAAACCATCTCACCTAGGACAAAACGGGCAGTTGCTCTCGGATTAGGGAAGCCTGCCGAACATAGACTGGCCATAGGCATCAGGCCCGGACTCCCGGGTGAGCACAGAACCCACTTTGCCCAGCTTCAAGCAGAAGCGTCAGTGACACCTCATTAGCTTGACTGGCTATCCAGTCCTGTCCAGTTATGCTTGTTCCGGCCACATGCCAAATCTGCTCTTTTCCTTAGTACTCCTGCTTCTGCCGCAACCTTGGCTAAACTTTCTCTGGTTTTGCCTTATTCCTGCCTGAAAGTGAGGCTGCCAAGTACTATTAGGTTGTTGCAAAAGTAAGTGTGGTTTAAAGATTAAAAATTACAAAAACCGCAATTACTTTTGCACCAACCTAATAGTATTCAGGTTGTGTACTGCATGAGAGGCATGAATCTCAGGGGCACTGTTCACATTGCAGAATAAAGTAGTGTGTGTATATATATATATATAATTTATGTATATATTAATATATGCATGTATATATAATGTATATAATTATGTATATATGTATTTATGTTTATATGTATATGTATAATTTATATATGTACAATATATAAAGTAGTGTATATATATAATTTATATAATGAGGTGGTTTCCCCATCAAGTCCTGGATCAGTATGGGATAGCTTCCTACAAAATCCAACACAGGAACCCAGGGCCATGCGTATGCTTGGGAAAACACATGCACTGGCTTACATACGTGCAAGTGGTTTCATCCCATCCAAGCGGTGCTGAGTCTGCTGGCTTTTCCTGACAGCCTGCCCCTCTGTGATGTGATTCCCAGCATATCCACTCTGAGGTTTGGGTGCTTGCCAATTAATGTTGACTGGCATTCAGATTCAGAGGTGATGTGTGTGGGTGAGAATGTGGGTCCAAGTACGTGTGTGGCTAGGGCTGCCATCTTCCGGGGCTCTGGAGAGCTCTTCCAGGCAGAGATGGACAGAACTGGGGGGGTGTATATTCAGTGACAATTTCATCCAAGTCCTAAAAATATATATATGTTCTTTGGCTGCTCATTTAAAATATTTTTGGAAATTGATACATTGGACTGTATTCATCATACCAATAAGAGTGGAAAGGCAAGCTACAGAGTGGAAGAAGATATTTGTAAAGGACTCATACCCAAAAAAGATAAAGAATTTTTACAAACCAATAAGAAAAAGGTATACAATTCAATAGGAAAACGGGGAAAAGGTTTGAATGGGAAATCCACAAAAGAAGATATCCAAATGATCATGAGTACATGAAAAGATGCTCAACTTTATTAGTCAGTAGGCAAATGCAAATTCAAACCACAATGAGATACCACCAGACATCCACCTAATGGCTAAAATGCAAAGAGAGAGAATACCAGTGTCCAAGTATGTGAAACACCCAGAACTCCCAGACAGTGTTGGTGGGAGTATAAATTGGTCCAACCACTTTGAGAAGCTGTTTGACCATATTTACTAAAGCTTAACATATACCCACCTTATAACCCAGCAATTCCACTCCCAGGCATATACACTCAATAGAAATGTGTACATATATTCCCCCAAAGACACTTCCAAAAATGTTCATAAGCTTCCGTATTCATAATATCCCCAAAGCTGAAACTCCCCAAATGCCCACCAACAGTAGAATAGATAAATATATTGTGACATATTCACAAAATGGAATATTGTATAGAGATGAGAATGAACAAACTATAACTACACACAACAAGGATGAATTTCACAAACATCATGTTGAGTGATAGAAGCTGGACATAAAAGAACACTTACCATATGATTCCACTGATGTGAGAAGTAAGGATGAGCGTTGACCCTCGGCAGGGAAGTGATGGGAAGAGAGACCCTAGGAGGACTTTTCGGGGGCTGGTCATGTGCTGTTTCTTATGCTGGGTGCTGGTTACACTGATGTGGTTAGTTTTTGAAAATCTATCGAGCTGAACACTTGCAATTTGTGCCCATTAATGTATGGGTGCTATTCTCCAATAAAAAGTTGAAAGTGTTTTTAAAATATTTATGGAGCTATCTTTGGATGAATTTAAGCTCTATGTCACTGATGAAACTCCCTGTTATTGCCTCTCCTCGTCTTCCTGCTCTTCTATTCCTGGTCCTCATCTAGATTCTCATTTCCCCCAAGCTGGCCTGCTTCTGGCGGCTCAGGCTGTGCACTTATTAGGTTAGTGCAAAAGTAATGTGGTTTTAAAAGGTTAAAAATAATTGCAAAAGCCGCAATTACTTTTAAAAAATATATATGTGTATATATATATATATTTATTGGGGAAGGGGAACAGGACTTTATTGGGGAACAGTGTGCACTTCCAGGCCTTTTTTCCAAGTCAAGTTGTTGTCCTTTCAATCTTAGTTGTGGAGAGCGCAGCTCAGCTCCAGGTCCAGTTGCTGTTACTAGTTGCAGGGGGCACAGCCCACCATCCCTTGTGGGGATCGAACCGGCAACCTTGTGGTTGAGAGGACGCGCTCCAACCAACGGAGCCATCCGGGAGCTCAGCTTAAGTTGCCGTGTTCAATTTTAGTTGCAGGGGGCGGAGCCCACCATCCCTTGCAGAACTCGAGGAATATAACTGGCAACCTTGTGGTTGATAGCCCACTGGCCCATGTGGGAATCGAACCGGCAGCCTTCGGAGTTAGGAGCACCGAGCTCCAACTGCCTGAGTCACCGGGTCGGCCCCCCGCAATTACTTTTGCACCAACCTAATATATTCAGAGAAGACAAGCCACCTTACCTCTTCATTTCTCATGTCTTTGTCTGTGAAATGGGGACTCATTCATGTCTTCATCCAACATACATTTACTGAGGCTCTTCCCTGGCCTGGCAATGGTCTGGGGCCCGGGATGAAGAGGAATGCATCAAGGGCATTGGATGCGAGGTGCCCACAGTCCAGGGGACAGACGGACAAACACCTGTGACCTTCTGGTGCAGGGTGTGGAGGGCTATGCTGGGGGGTGGGCACAGGGAGGAGCTCTGACCCAACTAGGGAATGGGAGTGGGGGTGGCCTCTACAAATAGCATTTCCTCCTCCTTTTAGGGTTGTTGTAGGAGCAAATAAAATACCCGATGTGCGGGTGACTTACAAAAAGCAAAATACTAGAGAAGTTTGTGTCTTTTCTCTCTGAGGCAGAGACTCAAACTGGGTATACGGGGTATAATTCCCAATGACACTGAGCCTTGCCAGCAGGAGAGGTGATCTGGGGGAGAGGGTGGCGGGAGCTTTACGTATCAATGGAAGCCATGGAAGCTCTTTTCTGGAAAGATGTACTTCCACACAAATTTTGCTATGCAACTTCAAGAGGTTCACAGCCCCGTGAAGCCCGTTGAGGATACTACTTAAGAACTCTCGTCATAGAGAAAATCTCCATCTTGGCCAGGGGTGGCTTAAAGGCTCTGAGATAGCAGTTTCAAGAAGTTTTCCTGAGTGGTCCCAATTCTGGAGCTGGGACTTGAAGCAGCAAGGCCCAGGTAGCAGGGGCTCTGAGGCTGGGTTACAGTTTCAAGGGAGCCCAGAGCTGGCAGAGGAGACAGAGCAGAGCAGGCGGAGCGAAGGCAGAAGAAAGTGGACAGAGGGGCAATGAAGGCCAGGAGGGCTGTGAATGCTTCGTGCCAAGTGCCTGTGCCGGGGGTGGGTAGGTATCAGAATAGGCTTCAGGCCAGTGCCCTCCGGCTGGGGCCAGCACCCCCTGCGTCCTGTAAGAGGTGAAGAGTCCTGGTGCAAGGGGGTGTCAAGGAGAGGCCCCCGGGAATGCTAGTTTCCATGCAGCTGGCCCCTGGCCGTAGTCTCCTTGGGAGGTGCCAGGAGAGCAGGATGTGGGCTGTTTCTTGTTTTCTCCTCTCTCTGCTGTCACCCTACACCCCCCTGTCTGATGGATGGCACAGACTGAGTCACAACTAATGGCTTTCCATGGAGCCCTTAGAACTAATGAAGCTGCTAACAAGTGATTGAGTAAATGAGTCGACAGCACTTTATCACTCCCCCCACCCCACAACCCTCTCTGCTGAGGGCCACTGAGCAGGCCACGGGCTGCACTGTGGCTCGTGGACACTGGGGACATGGAATGGGGTGGGGGATGGAGCTTGTCACTTGAGCTAGGCAAGGGAGGTGAGGGGCAGAGAGAGAAGGGGGAGGTACAGGGTGAAGGAGGAGTGGAAAATATGTAGAAAGGGTGTTGGTGAGAATGGTGGAGAGAGGTGGGGAGATGCAGGTGACAGAGATTGGGAGAGAGAAAGAGAAGGGATATTCAGAAGTAGGGGTCCCCCTCAGTACCAGGCACTGGAGTGCAAAGATAGAAGTTCCAGGCCTTGGCCTTGAGGGGGAGACGACAGTTTGGATGAAGAGGGAGACATATATATCCATTATTTTAGTCTTCAAAAGAAGCCTGTGACACAAGCTTTATTATTCCCTTTTTTCAATGAGGCTCAGAGAGGTAGACAACTTTCCCAAAGTCACACAGCTGAGAAATGCAAGTGAAATTCAAACCCAAAGCAATCTGACTCCAGAATCCATGCCCTTTTCATTACTCCTGTTCACAAGTATGTGGAAAGAGAATAGATTACTCTGGGTTGATCTGATTTGCCCCATTAATGGAATTACTTAATTAGGGGTGGAGGTCCTGCAGCCTTCTTATGTCTGGACTTCAGCAAGGTGCTTTGCAAAATCTCTCCTGACATCCTGTGGGCACAAGGGTGATGTGTGGGTGTAATGGCACACTGTCTGAAAGAATTCCTGATTAGATGGGGCTGATTCTAAAGTTGATGGCAGAGCTGAGGTTATCAGTGGGAGGCAGTGACTTTGGACAGTGAGGCTCTGTCCTTGGTCCTATTCAGGTTAATATTTTTTCCTTTTCCCTTCCTCTGTGTTCATTTTTTTATTACCCAAGTAATATACGTCTGCTGTAGAAAAATATGAACCATAGATAAGCAAAAGGAAAGAAAATCATCCTAAATCTCACTAACAGTAATACTCACTGAACATTTCAACTTGCTGTAGTTTTGAAAATTTTCATAATGTTGGGGATAAAAATCCCACAACAAAAGGTAACAACCCACTGTTCACATTTAGGATGCATCCTGCCAATCTCTTTATTGCAAATAGGAGCAATAAAATGTAACATTTTATTGGGCATTTACAATGAGCGGTGCCCAGCATCTTACAGGCATCATATCATTAAATCTTCATGACCCTTTGAGGCACTTTTATGATCCACTTTTTACAGATGACAAAGGCGAGGCTCAGAGATGAAATAACTAGCTCTGGCTACAGAGGCTGGGTAAGCAGCTGAAGCAGGGTTTGAACCAGCAGTTGTCTGACTGCGGAGCTGAACCCCGAGCTCCTACAGGACCCTGTGCTCCATAAGTGTGCCTGAACTCTCACAATCCACCCCTTCCCACCTCCCCCGCCCCTGTCTTGCGGGGCCGTGTGTGCAAGATGATCACAACTCTTCTTGTTGCCGCCCTTCCACTTGCACAGAACCATTTGGGGACACCAAGTAGGATGTGAGCCCACAGAAGGCACAGACCCCAACAAAGCTGGAGATTTTCCTGGTCTTCAAGTAGCGAATGTTTCTCATGTTTCTTATATGGGAGAGGGGGGTGCTGCCTCGACTCTTGGAAAAGCCCGGGATTTATTTTATTTTTAAGTAGCAAACACTTTTTGAAAGCTTACTATTTTCCGGGTACGGTTTTTGTCTTTTAGAGATAATAACTTTTAAAAAATAATTAAAAAAATTAACATACAGAAATACTGACTTTTGGCTGGTGTACAGTTCTGGGTTTTAATGCATGTATAGATTCACACGAATCACCACCATAGTTGGAGTACAGAAGAGTTACCTCACTCGGAAGGACTTCCTAGTACAAAGGACACCTTTTGTAGTCACTCCTCCTCTTAGCCCTAATCTTGGGCAACTACTGATCTGTTCTTCATCATTATAGTTTTATCTTTTGAGAATGTCATATAAATGAAATTATACATTATGTAACCTTGTGAAACAGGCTTTGTTCACTCAGCCTGATGCCTTTGACATTAATCCAATTTGTTCCATGTGTCAATAGTTCATTCCTTTTAATTGTTGAGTAGTAAATATCCTGAAATATGAATATTCATAGTTTGTTTATTCAATCACTCATTGAAGGACATTCTGGTGGTTTCCAGTTTGGGGCAATTATGAATAGAGCTGCCATAAACATTCGTGTACAGGTGTTTGTGTGGACATATGTATTCATTTCTCTAGGATAAATAACTTGGACTGGGATTTCTGGGTCATCTATATCTGTATGTAACTTTAGGAGAAAATACCAATCTCTTCAGATATCTGTCTTAAGAGCTTTCTTTAGCAATTCTTTTAGCTTGGCAGCAATCTTCCTTAGTTTTTCTTTCACTGAATTTCTTTATTTTACTTTAGTACTTGAAAGATATTTTCACTGGATATGGAATTCTGGGTTGACAGCTATTTTCTTTCAGCACTTAAAAAATATTCCTATTCTTTCTGGTCTCATGTTTTCTGGTGAGATATCTGAGGTCACTTGCATAGTTGTTTCCCTACAAGCAATACGTTCTTTTTTCTTGGCTGCTTCCAAGATTTTTTTTTTTGTCTTTGTTGTTCAGCGGTATGATTATGATCATAATTTGTCCTGTTTGGGTTTGCCGAGGTCCTTGAATCTATAAATTTATGTCTTTTGCCAAATTTAGGATGTCTTCAGCCATTATTTCTTCGAGCATTTTTTTCTGTACTGCATTCTTCCTCTTTTCGTCTGGAATTCTGATGTCATGAATATGAATCTATTTGTTACCATCCTTTCATATCCGTGCGGCACTGTTCATGTTTTTTTCAGTGTTGTTCTCTGTGACTTATACTCTATGTTTTCTGTTGATCTGTCTTCAAGTTCACTGGCTCTTTCCTCTGTTGTCTCCATTCTGTTATTTGATCCTATCCAGTGAATTTTTATTTTATTCTGTTTTCAATTCCAAAATTTCCATTTGCTACCTTTTATATGTTTTATTAAATAGCTGAGATTTTTTTATTTTTTCATTCATTTAAAGAATATTTGCCCTTACTCCCTGGAGCACTTTCCTGGTTCTAGTAGCTAAATAATGCTGGCTTGTATCCTGGATATTTTAAAATATGTTAGAAGAATCTGGCTGTTGTTTAAATTCTTTGGAGAATGTTAGTAATTTTGTTTTAGCAGGAAACTGACCCAAGTGGGTTCAGGCTACATGACCTGACCAGACTTCTGTGGGTTATAGTTTCAATGTCAGTTTTGCAGTGCTATTCAGATCTGTCCCACCCAGTGGCCAGTCTGGGACCTGGGCAGTGATCTATCCCCTAGTCCAGTTCTCAAAGCCTTAGGTAAACTGCTTAGGACTGGATCCACTTGCGTGTGTCTGAGGCGTGAGCTCAGGAGTTCATAAACAACTTGATGAGATTGCTCTTCTCTTTCTGTGATTTCCCTCATGCTTTCTGATTTCCTGGGGCTTCCCTTTCTTGTTCTCCAGTAAAATTACCAGAGCTTCAGTTATCCTACTCTGCTGCATACTTCCTGTGATTGTGCCTATGTTCAGGGCCATGTGACAGGAGGACAGAGAGAGAATAAAGCAATGGGGTTCACCCCGCTCTCTTGGGACCCCTTTTCATCAGAGGGAGAAGTTCCCCTCCTTCAGAGTTTCAGGTACCTGTGGGCCCCTGTAGCCCCTGATGTTGTCATCACCACTGGCTGCCACCGTATCGTCTAGGGGCTGGGGCATGAAAGAATGAAGAAAAAAACAGGGTTCCCTTTACTCTCTCTGAGTGTGAGATCTCCCTCTTCCATTCCTCGAGGTGAATTAGAGAGTTTCTGTGGGAGATCTTTCTCTTGACCCGCTGCCCATTCTGAATTTGGGGCTGTCTGGTCCAGGTGGGGGAATACTAGAGGAATAACAAGATGCTCCCTGCCATTTCAGTGGAACTTAGAATTCTGCCTTTCTTCCCCAATTTTTCTGTTTTTCTTTACTTTTCAGACTCCTCAGATGGCTGCTCCATGCATTTCTGTCCAAGTTTTACAGCTGTTTTCAATAGGACTGGGCTTACTTCATTTTACCTGGAGCTTAATAACTTTGAAAACTGTCACAACCATATGAAGTAAGTACTATTGTTATCTCTATTTGACAGATGACGATACTGAGGCACACGGAGGTTAAGTAATTTGCCCAAGATTACACAGCTAGCAAGTGGCCGACCCAGTTCTCCTTGTCCCAAAGTCTGTTCTCTTAGCCACTAGTTTTGCAGCCCTGAAGGGAGTAGGACACTGGCTCTGCAGGGTGTTGTCTGGTGCCCATTCTGTTGGGAACAGGGCTGGACATCACTCACTCTCTAGCCTGCAGGGTGTGCAAAGGGAGAGTACATAGTTATTAGGGGATTGCTTTTTTCCTTGGTAAAGACCTAGGCTGCAGTGGGAGAGGAATGGACTTTGTCTGTAAGAGTGTATGTGTGTGTGGATATATGTATATATATGTGATTGCATGTAAACCATGTGGTCACTGAAAGTGAGGATGTGGATTCGTTCCTTCAGCAAGTATTGCTGGTCTCCTACCATGTGGCAGACCCTGTTCTAGGTGCTGGGGATACATCAGTGAAGACAACGAATGAAGACCTCTGCCCACATAGAGCCTGTATTCTAACAGAGTCTTAGTCTGTTAAGGCTGCTATAACAAATTGCCATAAACTTGGTAGCTTAAAAAGCAAAATTTCTTTCTTACGCTTCTGGGTGTTGGGAAGTCCAAGATCCAGGCACCCGCAGATTCCGTGCTCGGTGAGGGCCTGCTTCCTAGTTCTTAGAAGTCTGTCTTCTCGCTGTGCTCTCATATGGTGGAAGGGGTGAGGGAGCTCTCTGGTGTCTCTTGGGTAAGGGTACTATTCCATTCATAAGGGCTCTGCCCTCATGACCTAATCACTTCCTGAGGGCCCCACCTCCTAATTCTATTACACTGGGGGATAGGATAAATTTTGGAGGGACACAAACATTCAAGTCCATTGCAAGTAGACAGACAATAAACATAATAAATATGTTAATTATATAGTATGATGGAAAGTGGTAAGTCCTATAGAAAAAAAGGGACTGGTAAAGAGGACTGGGAGTGATGGGGGAAAGGGTTGGGTGTATACTTATTGACATGGAAAGATGTCTGTGATGTATTGAATGAGAAAAGCAAGCCGAAACGCAGTACATATAGTATATCCTATTTTATATTTATAGACAAGTGTAGTTTACAAGTTTTAAAGATGGGATTTAATTAATAATCAATTATGGCTACATGATGAAATCTCCATAAAGACCCTTAAATGATGGGGTTCCTGACATGTGAAAATTATATGAAATTCAATTTTTAATGTCTACAACTAATGTTCTTGGAGCACAGTCATGTCCATTCATTTTTTGCATAGTTCTGTAGCTCCTTTTGTGATACAATAGCCAAGATGAACAGTTGCAACAGAGACTAAAATATTTACTGTTTGGTCCTTTATAGAAACAATTGGCCGATATCTGTTCTAGAGAGAAGCCTTGGCTTTGCACCATGCCACAGGTATCTGTCACTGCATTTTACAGAAGGACCTGAAATTTCAGGTGAGGGGAGGTCTCAGAGGAGAGCTTTTACCATAAAAACATCTTTCTTTCTAGGCATTACTGCCTCCCATCCCCACCCACTAGTTATAACCAGAATCCATGGTGTGACAGTTTGGACAACATCCATTGACTTCACTCACGTACCCATGGGTCCCCTTACCCTCCACGGTGCTTTGCAAGTGATGGCAGATTATGGGAAATAGACAGTGCCTCTGCCTGTTTCCCGCTCATATGACAAAGCTTCCTTCAACGTGGCTAATATCCCTTTGGAGAGATGTGGCCATTTTTCAACGGTGTCCACTGGTTATTTTTCATTCTCTGCTTCATTCTGTGGAAAAAGCCAGAGTGTTTTAAGGAGGAGGACATTTATACTCATGATAAAATGAACAAGCTTGTGTTTCTATAAGCACTATCACAGTAGCCAGTATTTTGCTGGGATATGGCCAGTGATCAAAGAGGCATGGAGAGTTTCACATGGACTAATAAACGACGTGTCTTAACAATCAGAGAGCAGACAAGATTCACTACCTAATTACTGTAGACATCCATTGATTTTCTGCTATCTTCTCCAGCGGATATTTTTTCAGCTAGACGAAAGGCTGTTGGCACTGTATGAACATAACTGGAAGTTATTCTGGGGTGAAACATGTAGCAGACATTTGCAGCTGTGAGGAATGTGTATGCGCACACCACCATCATCCCTTGGCTGGATTATTGCAATAGGCTTCTAATTGGCCTCCCTGCTTCTGACCTTAACCCCTTCAGTCTATCTCAACACAGCAGCCAGAATGCTTCTTTAAAACATAAGTCAGATCATGTCACTTGTTCAACCCAAACTTTCATCTCCTTCTGAGCAAGAGCCAAAGTCCTTATAGGAGCTTATGAGGCCCTATATTATTCCCACTGCCTCCCTGAACTCATTTCCTTCTAACTCCCCACTGCTCACTCCACTCCAGCCACAAGGGACTCTACCATCTCTCAGGTTGCTGAGCATGCTCCCACCTCAGGGCCTCTGCACTTCTCTTCCCATCTGAACTCTCTTCCCAAGGTAGCCTCATGGTTTGCTTCCTCACTTCCTTCCAATACCATGTTACAGGTGAGGCCTTCCCTAACCACACAGTGTAAAATAAGTCCCCTTAGCCCAGCACTTATTATCCTTCTTACCCTGTTTTTTTTCCATAGCACTTATCATCCTCAGACACACTACATTGTTGGTTCATTCATTTTCTATTTCCTGCAATTCGAATGTAAGCTCCATGAGGGCAAAGACTTTGCCTATTTGTTCATTGCTCTGATCCCTTTGCCTAGAACAGCGCCTAGCACATAGTAGGGGCTTCATAGTGCTTGTTGCATGAGGATAGAATCACTCCTGCTGTATGGAAACCTGCTGTCTATAGGACCTTGGACGTGAGGTCTTGTCGGAGGGTGGAAGGCAGTGGGCTAGCACTGCCCAATGCATGATATATATCAAAGAGTGGCCTTGTGTCTGGGAAGTGGGGGAGGGACAGAGGGTGGTGGGATACACAATGCAAAGCCTATCTTGATGAGTGGTCTTTGAGCCCACTGGGCAAAGGAAATGGTCAGCTGGGGTCCGAGTCCATGGCCTCCCTGATGCCTGAGATGGCCTTGCTGGGTCCTCTGAGAATAGGGATCAAGAAAATCCCAGTGATTCTGTGCCCCCCTACCCTTTGAGGATAAGTTGGAAGCAGGGGTTGGTCCCAAGTCTACAATCACAATTATTCTTAAGTTTCTTCCCTCATAGATGTCAGCCTTCCACCCTCCAGCCATGTCTTATAGTAACTGAGTCATGGATCAGTGATGGCAGAGGCTGTGTGTGGGTGGGGGTAGCTGAGTTCATTGATCGAAGGCTAAGACATCCTACCCACTAATCAACAAGTTAATGATCTCTTCAATGAGGAGGTGGTGATTAAGGAACCAATCAGATTGCCCTGTAATTGGGGAGTGGAATTTGGAGGGTGGGGTGTGATGGGTAAGGAGGGTTAGGGTTGATGAGGATGTGGGATGCTGGCTCCTGGTCCACCCCGAGGAACCTCCTTGGGTGCCATTTATTTTCATGCTTAAGGTGAATGGGGAGTGAATTCTTTAGAGGCTGTACCCTGATTCTGGGCCTTCCCTCATGCCCCCTAACTTCTCCACAGTTTCTCCTCTCCTCCTTGGACCCCCACACACCAAGGTGTAAGCGGTGCCTCAGATGCCCTGTGGGCATCTCACAACTCCTGTCCTCTCTCTCAGCCTGGGGTCTGCCCACTAGAAACCTCCTGTCACTGCCCTGCTAGTGCTGCAGTGTCGGAAGAGCAATGGCTCCTGCTCTCTTGGATAGCCTTGCCCCTTTAGCCTGCAAGGTCCTGATCCAGGCCCCAACCCCTGGGATTGCAGCTGTCCTAACCCGGCCCCTGGCTGCCCTTTCCTTCCCCAGGGTGAGCACGTGTCAGAGTCTTTCCATGGCCTCTGGAAGAGGGGAGTTCTTTTATGTCTGCTGTCTCCTCTCCAAACTGGACCTCGGCTTGTCCCTCTAGCTTTGTCTGTCCCTGTGTTCTGATAACTCCTCAGACTGGGGCTCTGCAAGGATAGTGGAGGGCTTCTTCCCTCAGGTTAGGGCTCCCCAGTGATACAGCTGCACTCCTCACCTCAGCCTGGAGACCCCCAGGATGTGGCCATGACTCCTCCGAGACTGGAGTTTCTGGAGAACAGGGCCATGACTTGCCCTTCAGATGAGAGCTCCCTAAGAAGAATGATTTTTCTCCTCCCTCAATAATAGGGTCAATGTCCCCTTGTCCTGATGTCGTCTTCCACCTCCATGCTCAGCACACTGTCCTGGCCTTTCTCGGGACTCATAAGACCCAACTGGCTGATAAGGAGCCATTTCCGGAGAGTGCGGGTGATTGAACCCATAAAAAGGTGATTGAGGGAGCCCTTGACTCTCCACCTTGGGAGAGCTCTAAAAATAACATCCACGGCCATCTGTCCTAGAGGGTGGAGGGGCTGGCCCAGAACCAGGGGACAGGACAAGATGGCCCCTCCTGCCCTCACAGCTGATGGGATGCCTGGAAGCCCTGGAGATTCCGACGAGGCTGCGAAAAGGGAGCTGGAAAGGGCTGTAGGGGGAAACTCCCCAGTAACCCCTCTGTTCCTGTTGGGGCAGGTGGGTCTCATGGGGTTGGCAGTCTGGAGGCCCCTCTTCACCCTGGCCTCTCACAGCGGGTGGCAGGCTCCAGATTTAGCCTCCCATCCCCTGCTCCCATGCCTGACTCCTGAACCCCATGTTATCCCAGATAGTGAGGCTTTCTGTGCCTCATGACTGAGAGGGCCTCTTCCTGGGGTTTGCCTCAGCCCTTTTCTCTTGTTGGAATCCTGGGTGTCCTTGGCTGTACCCTTACCTCTCAGAGCTTCTGTTCCTCATCCGTAAACTGGGGATAAAGTCAGCTCACGGTGTTGTTGGGCCTGAAGTCATGTACTGCCCAGTGCATAGTAGCTGCTTAATAAACAGTAGTCCTTTTCTCTTTCCTTCAGAGGCCCTGGGTGAGGCTCTCTCCCTAGAGCCCAGTGGAGACTATAGAGGGCTGGGAACAGCGGCATGTGCTTGGGTAGCCCTGGCATCACCTGTATGGGGATGAGTGCACACTGCTCGGAAGATGTCTCTATGCCAGGCCTGGCTGGAGCCGGCTCTGGTTGTGCCAGACTGGATGTACCGGTGGCCAACTCAGCTGCTTCTGGCGAGGGGACTGACTTCTGCCTCCTCCGGCCCTTCTCTCCAACTCTCTAAAGTAGAGGGGACATAATGGGATGTCGGGAGAGGCCTTTCCTCCAGGACATTATAAACAGCAGGTCAAGAGCCAAGGTCATAGCTCCCACCCCTGCCTCCAGTAAAAAGAGACTTTCCCCGCAGATCCTGTCACTCTCCAGCCCTTCTCCAAGGTATTGCTGAGCAGGGTTGAAAAGGCTGCCTTTTGTAGGGAGTGGTCACAGGTCCCACAGGCTGGAGAGAATGTGTCTGGCCTCCTGCCTCCCACCCCCACTCATGGTCAGGCTAGGGAAGATGGATTCTCATTCTTTAGGAGGCTAGAGCTGCTGTTGTGGAGCTGTGGGGTTCAGGCTAGCCACCTAGTCCAGAGGGACCCTGAGTACGAGCATGGCGGCTGCCCCCTCAGCTCCTGCAAGGTGGAGGAGATATCATGCACTGTCTGGACTGAGGCTCACCCATGGCGCAGGCAAGGAGAAAGGGAGGAGAAAGGGCCCTCCCCCCTCAGACTCCCCTCCCCCTCGGGTTCCCCCTCCCTTCCCAGGACGGGATATAAGCCCCGCAGGGAAAGCACTGAGCAGAGAAGGCGGCCTTTGCTGACCTGCAGCAACCCAGCCCTTGGGACTCCTCTCCCCTTCCACCTCCTGCTCATCTCTGCTTTGGGATCTGTCGCTGTGAGTGGCCCGGGGCCCAGGAATGGTCTGATGCCTGGTAACCCAGGCTATTTGGTGGGGAAGCTGAGGCTGGGATGGTGGAAACTGGCTGAGTGGCGCGCAGCTGGGTTAGAAGGGGGCTAGCAGAAGTAGGAGGGAGAGAGGCCCAGGAGGCCCTGCAGCCAGCGTGGCCTCTTCCTCCATCTACCGTTCTGGGCAGCGCGGACGAGGCAGGCGGGGCTCATGCCCCTCTGACAGATGAGGAAACTGAGGCCAAAAACTGGTGCAGTGCCAGAAAACACACTATCAGCGAGCAGGTAGCTGAGCTTTGGTCCAGCACTAGTCCCAGACAGGCCCGCTGGAGCGTGGGCCCCAGGCAGATTCAGCTTCCAGCCATCGGGTCGAGGCTCAGGATGACCCACACTCCAGTATCCCCTCTGCAGATGGGGATGGTGCGCAGGCCGTGGCCCGCCCTGGCCACAGTGCTGCTGGCCCTGCTCGCCTGCCTGGGGGCGCTGGTCGACGCCTACCCCACCAAACCCGAGGCTCCGGGCGCGGACGCCTCGCCGGAGGAGCTGAGCCGCTACTACGCGTCGCTGCGCCACTACCTCAACTTGGTCACTCGGCAGCGGTGAGCGCGTGCGCTGGGCGGACGGAGCCTTGTCCCTGGCGCTCCCACCTCCGCCCCACTCCACCCGGGGCATGGCCAGACCTTACCACGCCCAACTCTGATCGCACCGCCCGCCCCCCACCCCGGCCAGGTATGGGAAACGCGATAGCCCGGAAGCGCTTCTCTCAAAACTGCTCTTCCCCGATGGCCAGGACAGCTCAGTCAAGTCACGGTAAAAGCGCCCTCCTCGCTCCTCGCCCTGTCCCCTAGAGCGCGGCGTGGCCCTGCTGCCCTATGGAGCCCACGCCCTGCACCGCCATCTAGAACTTCCCCCAATCTCGCCTTTCCAGATCCTGGGCTCCTTGTGATTCTTCCCCCTCCCCTCCTACAGGCCAGAAGGCACCTCCATGTGGTGACCACCCGCAAGGCCTCCTGGGAGAGATGCTACATACACCGACCTCATTTGCATGTTTGCTCCTGACTCTGGACCCTGGATTCCTCCCCCTGCCCTGTGCCGCTGGGGAGGCTTCAGGGTAGGGTCCTGTTCCATTTCTCCGTGCCCCCACTGGGCTGGAGGGCTGTGTGTGGTCCTTCCCTGATCCCCAAATAAAGAGCAAATTTCCCTGCATTGGAATGTATGCGTTTGTATTTCCTTTCCCTTCTCCGTGGAGGTGGTATCCAGGTGGGAGTGGAAGGTGGAGGTGTGAGCTGAGACACGACTTGACACCTCAGATAAAAGGCGCTCCAGGACTGGGCTGAGCAGAGTGGTGGGGGGGCTCCTTCTACTCTGAGCTAAGAGAAGATTTTGCTGCACAGCCCTGGGAGTGGATAGCACCCAGACAGGGACCTCTGTGGAACTTTCTAGTCAGATGGCAGCCGGACAAGATGAAAGTTCTTGAAACAGGGTAGGGAGGAGCAGGAAGAAGAGTCAGTGGAGGATGGGGAGGGTGGAAAAGAGCATGCTAGGCGGCCTAGGAGAGTAGAGGGGTACAGAGCATTTTCTTCTCCCCCCCCCCAAAGATGAAGGCGGTTGGGTGAACGGGCTAGAAACCAAACCCTGGGGAGGTTACCCTGAGGAGATGTATTACTAACCTCCAGGGCTGTAGTGTTTGGGGATGCAGATGGGATCTAAGATGGGACTGTGGAGAGTCCTTGAAAGGGTGAGATGGGGGGGGGTGTGTGTGGGGGGGTCATCACTAACATCCCCCATTTCCTAGGCAGGAGGAACAGTGGGAATGTGGAGGCTGCCCTTTTCCTCAGCAACCGCCCTCTCCCGTCTTGCTGAATTCATGCTCAGTCAATAAGACACTAACTGTCTTCCTGGTGACAAGGCTATGGGGACATCCTCCTGTGCACCCCTCCTCCCCTTGAACTAGACACTGAAGGCTGAAGGCACTGTGGATATTTAAGCTGTAATCTAACTTGAATCCCTCACCACTCTACTTGTGATGGTGAAGAATCCCAGAGCCTGCCTGCAGGCTGATCTTCCCTGACTCCCTTCCTTCCCAGCCCCTTTCCTCCAGGAAGCCTGCCTTGATTTTTCCTGATCTGCATTCTTCCTGCACTCTGTGGCTGCCTAGCTCTCATGGACACTGCTGTGTTCTGCCCATGTTTCTGTGTCCTGTCTCCCTTCTAGGTCTGATGGCCCCCTGAAGAAAGCACTTATGCCTCCCCCATCAGACAGCCTCGTCTGTCTGTGGGCTCACTCCTGGGCCTCTAGTTCAGCAGGATCTGGCTGAATCTGAGGTGGGAACTGGGGGATGGGAGGGAGAATCAGGTTGAGGCCAAAGCCCCAGACTCAGAGAGGGTAAAAATTGACACTGGTGGTGTCACTTTGGAGGGTAGGGGTCATGCAGGACTATTTGCAGTTAGGTGGCTGTGGGAGAAGACCCTAAAGCTGGCTCTTCCATAGCTGTAGGAGTGCTTCCTGTGTGGACACAACCTGCCTTACGTGGCCTAAGAGTTCAGACTCCCAGCCTCCCTTGCACTACCCTCCAGCCTCACTCAAGGAAGGTGGAGGCAGGGCTGGGGCCTGCTGCTGGCCACAAGCTGTGTGGACTCTGATGCTCTAAGTCTTTGCCCAGGCCACGTCCCCTGCCTGCAGAGCCATTTTCCTTTCTTCAGTCTGGAAAACATCTCAGGGTAGTGTTCACCTCCTTCCAAGAGCCTTTCCTTATTTCTCAGGGTAGAGTAAGTTTCTCTGCTTCTCTCTCCCTACTGTATTGCCATTATCTGAGACGCACTTCCTATCTCATTTCCCGCCTCTCCCACCCCCCACCCCTGTTTTCTCTCCTCCAATCCCACACCCCCTGCACCAGGAGAGGTAGGATGGGAACACGAAATGGTTGCCATGAGCTTTGATTCATTTTTGTGGTCGGACGAGTGGGAGGATGTATATCTGTGTTGGTGTCCGTAGTCCCCTGTCTGTTGGTCTGTTTGGGAGGGCTGTGGTCAGTTTCAGACTAATGGAAGAGACGCCCATTCTGAATGACCATAGACAATTTCTACCCAGCTGGACATGTCTGGTTGACCATCAGTGACATGGGTTAAGCTCTCATTTACATGGAGGAGTGTTGAACAGGTGGTGGATCCACTGTTGATCAGACACAACCAACATTGGAGTGGAGGGAGCTTTAGACATAACATGAATGATGTTAGAAATAGCTGCCATTTAAAAAAATCACCACTGCACTGTTTGTTTTACACACATGATATTGCTAGGATGTTGATGTGTTTTCTTAAATAGAGACAGAATTAACAGTGGCTTAAATAAGAGAGAAACTTATTTATCTGTTACATAAGATACAAGTGGCATCTGGGAAGTTGGCAACTCCATTCCATGATATCCAAGAGCCCAGGGTCCTATTCTGTGGCTTCCCCATGCCCTCATCTACATGATTGGAGATGGCCCACCATCACTACCTCTGATGTTCCAGCCAGTGGGAACAGAGGGATGGGGAAAGGGTAGGTGTGTGGGTTACTATGCTGCGTAACAAGTTACCCTAAACCTTAGGAGCTTAAAAAAAACGTAACACATGGTACTATCAAACATAAGGTGAATGTTTAAATTTTAAAAAATGTATTACAGTGAAAGACACATTGCCATTAATCTCCCTCAAAATATTCCCCCTCACTTCGAACACATCTATCCAGTCTTCTTTCATGAGTGTCTTTAGTTGCACTGTCATGGCTGCCTCGATGTCCTGAATCATTTTGACTTTGGGGAAGAGCCAGAAGTTGCACGGTGCCAAATCCAGTGAATAAGGTGGAGGAGGACACACCGTAATGTTTTTATTTGACAGAAATTGCCATAACCAGAAGCGATGCGTGACATGGAGCGTTGTCATGATGGAGGATGACTTACGGCACACTAAAACACACCTTCTCCAGAAGAGGGTAAATGGGGTCTAATATATGGTAATGGAAAGAGAACTGACTCTGGGTGGTGAACACACAGTGTGAGATATAGATAATATATTACAGAATTGTACATCTGAAATCTGTGTAACTTTACTAATAATTGTCACCCCAATAAACTTTAAAAAACAACAACAACAAAAAACACCTTCTCTCAACCGTAGCTCAGACGCCACTGACTGTACTGAACAAGTTGAAACTTGTTGCACGCTGTTACTAAGGTTCGACACACCACTTCCTGTGTTGAAGATCCCTGCCTTCCTGTTGGTTGGCACTCAGCAGCAGCATTCATTGTACTGTTTGATCACAATGGAAAGACTCCATGTCACACATTGCTTCTGGTACGGCAATTTCTGTCAAATAAAAGCATTATGGTATGTCCTCCTCCACCTTATTCACCAGATCTGGCACCATTCATTTGGTGGTCGGGAGAGTGGGAGGATGTATATCTGTGTTGGTGTCTGTAGTCCCCTGTCTGTTGGTCTGTTTGGGAGGGCTGTGGTCAGTTTCAGGCTGATGGCTCTTCCCCAAAGTCAAAATAATACAGAACATGGAGGCAGCCATGACAGCACAACTAAAGACATTCACAAAAGAGGACTTCCAGAACTGCTTCAGAAAGTGGCAAGAACCATGGCATAAATGTGTTCAAAGTGAAGCGGAGTATATTAAGGGGGATTAATGGCAATGTGTCTTTTACTGTAAAACATTTTTTTATTTAAATATTCACCGTATTGTTTTATCACACCTCGTATTTCACTCGTGATTTTGTGGGTCAGGATTGGGAAGGCAGTTGACTAGGCAGTTGTCACTTGGAGTCTCTCACATAGTGACAGTCAGAGGTTGGCCGGGGTTACAGTCATCTGAGGGCTCCACTGGGCTGACAGCTCAAAAGGCTCACTCATGTGCCGGCTGTTGTCTGGGAGCTCAGCTGGGGCTGTTGATGCAACTATTACATGTGGCCTCTCCAGCATGATGTCCGTGGGGTAGTGGGACCTACCTGGTAGCCTTGGAGGCACGCTTGTGAGAGGGGGTATGAAGGACGCCATGCTGGTTAAATTCCTTGCCGTCTTATATGTGGGGATCCCCATTCCCCTTGCTACTGTATACTCGCCTTCACGCTGTGACCCCAGGGGTTTCTGGGGGTTCCTTTCCTAGTCTCATCACAGCCCTCACTCTGTCCCCAACACTGCCCAATGCTCATCTTCCCTGTTCCAGAGGGCATGGGGTTGGGCAGGGGGAGAGGGGCCACTATCGTTTTCTCTTAGTTGGCCTGCAGTGAAGTACTCGGTGCCTTCTCTAGGCAGGGCTCCATGGCAAGCCCTGGGAACCTATGAAGATGAATGAGAACCACTGTTTAGAAAGCACATCCACTACCTCTTCCATCTCAATTGTCACAGCATCCCTGCGAGGACCCAGAAGAGGAATAGGTTGTTTGCAAAGGAGAAAAATGAAAGCTATGTGTTCAGTTGACGTTGTGAAGTACCTGTCATTTCTTAGGCAGTGACAAAGCTGTTTACAAAACTATAAATGGCCCCAGCACTTGAGTCAATCCCCAGATCTACCATCTGTCTGCGGGGCCTGGGTCCTGACGAGCATGGTGGCCAGAACAGATCCCAACCGGCTATCTAGTCCTGGGAGCCCAGACCCTTCCAGCTAGGGTTAGAGCCTGACGCCCCCTGGTGGCACGTTACTGCCTCTGCGGCCTCACTGCGGGCCCGCCTGGGACCAGCTACGAATCCATCTCGTTTTGTCTGTCTCAACCCAGGACCGGAGAAGGGCGGGGCTTGTGGAGACAGAACGACCTCCATATTTGCCTTGTAAATATAGGTTCTTGGGGGAAGCACTATTGTTCTTTTTGTTACCAGAAATCAGAATTGAGAGAAACAAGCAGGCGTCGATGTTTACTGAGTTTTCCTTTATCTTCACTATCGTGAGGAAAACAGAAGCTCGGATCATCCCCCCACCCAACTCTTCTCCTAACACACACTTTAGTTGTTCTGATCTGGGACAGCAGAACCTCAAGGGTGAGAGGTCCTTTGCTTCCTTCTCAGGCTTTCGTATGTGATTCAGACACAGCCAGTTACTGCTCCTTAGCCTGCAGTGGGGAAGGAACGCAGAGCAGGGGGACTCAGAGACTCTTGAGTGGGAGAACTTTTTGCATTGGTGGGGTTGGAAATCTAGGCAAAAATTGAGTCCTAGATAGCTGTGTGCCCTTGGGCAAGTGTCTTCATCTCTGTGAGAGTTTGGTTTATCAGCCAAAAAGTGGGAAATTATAGCAAAACTTTGATAACCCCACTTAGAAAAAAGGAGTACAGATTTTGGAATTAGACTTCATTTCAAAACCTGGGTCTCCCACTGACTAGTCCGACTTAATGGTTTCTGAGCCTTCGTTTCTGTAAAATGGGTTGTTGTAGAGACTCAGTGAGGTGACTGAGATGGGAGCACTCTGGAAAATTCAAGTCTTTACAAATTATGCTGATTTTTATCACTCCCCTGGAACGGGGGTTGTGAAATGGCTACCAGAAACTGGCACCCCCATTTCCCCTGAACCGAAGCACATCAGTTTTAATTCTGCATCCTACACACCAGCCAGGGAGTGGGTTTTTCATTACTTTCCCCATTACTTTCCCCATTGCCTAGTTACCTGAGGCTTCTCCTCTCTTCCCACCTTGTTCTAATCACAAACTGGAGAGGAAGTCCCAAGTCTCCATTCTTCATCTGTGGTCTCAGAGCCCCAACCCCAATCTTCTGCCCTGAAGGAATCCGTTTGAAGCTTTGGGTTAATCCTTGGGAGGCAAGAGGGGCTGTTCTGAGGCCTGTGACCAGAACCTTTTATTCATCCGAGGTCCCAGAATCTCGTCCTTGAATCAAGCCTGCTCTGGGATCCAAAGGCAGATGGGGGCACACAGGTGACTTATTGTGGTCCTCTTTTACCTAGTATGCTGCTTGTCTGTCACCTACAACATTGCCCTGTCCGCCTCCTGTCCCTCATCCCGGCTGGTGTTGCGGGTACCAGGCGGACGGACAGTGGGAGGAGGGGGTGAGGGCTGGAAAGTGAGAGAGGCTGACAGGAGGCGGGGACTCTGGGGGGTGGGGGCTGAGGACTATAAAGGGGCATAACAGAGGGCAGGCGGACCCATCCAGCCTGAGGCAGGCACCTGCTTGGTCCAGGGTCCACTTGCTCAGACTCAGGGTAAGTGGGCTCAGCCTGCCCCCGGGGCTCTGGGGGGACCTGGGGGATCCTTGGGGCTTGGGGCCTGGGATAGGAGGGAATTGATGCTTTGCAGGGCGGGGAGGGGGCTGCCTCGAGAGGCCTGAGGTTCTGCATGGGTCTGGCTCTACATCTGACAAATCTGTCATCCAAGAAGAGCAGCCTGTTGACTAGAAGACGACAAATGTGTTCGGGGAGTGGGTAGTGGATGTCAACACAGATGTACGAGTGACTGCGACCTTTGGGGTGGCTGGGATCTGTGTGTGTGACCCTGGTGGTGGGAGGGTGGGGGCAGACCCACAGGCCATGGATTTTTGTCCTTCGGTTCCCCGCTCCTTGCTTTTCAGATGGCCACCGCATGCCGCTGCCTCTCCCTGCTGCTCCTGTCCACGTGCGTGGCTCTGTTGGTGCAGCCACCACTGGGTGCTCAGGGAGCCCCACTGGAGCCAGTGTACCCGGGGGACAATGCGACACTGGAGCAGATGGCTCAGTACGCAGCTGAGCTCCGCCGATACATCAACATGCTGACTAGACCCAGGTGTGTAGAGAGGAGAGCCGTCCCAGCCCCTGTCAAGACCTCGGGCCCTGCCCCTTCCTTCCCTGCTCTTGGGAAAGCAGAGACTCTCAACTCACCAGGCTCCGGGTGGGATGGTGCCCAAGGGCAGGCATGAGATAGGTGAGCTGACACCTGGGCACAGTGCTTGCCCCAGCTGCCTCTCCCCTCCCAGGTATGGGAAAAGAGACAAAGAAAATACGCCGGACTTCTTGGAGTGGGGCTCACCCCATGCAGCTGCTCCCAGGTAGGTTTGATTCCCTGCCCTGTCTGACTAGCTCCCTGGGCCTGAAATGTGGGAGGGGGGAGCAGGGGTACAGGCTGGCCTAAGGGCTCCCTCAGACACAAAGACTGCCCACTCACACTGCCATCCATGTTCTGCCTTCTCCTCACAGGGAGCTCAGCCCCATGGACTTGTAATACCATCCCCTGCGTCCTCTGACTCCTACGGCAGTGCCCACCCAGCTCTCCCCTCCACTCCCTTGGCTCTGGCCAAAGCTTGCTACCTGCTCCCACACAGGCTAAATAAAGCAAATCAAAGACATAGCCTCTCTGTGTGTGTCTCTGTGGACCCCTGGTGGGGGCAGGAGCAACCAAATGTCAGGAGGGGGGGAGGGGAAGGGGAAAGGAAAGGAGGGTGTATGAATGATACAGAAGGCCCATAGGGTCTTCAGAGCCATTCAGCTCCTCCTTTCCACTTCACAGACGGGCAAGTTGTGGCTCAGAGGGAGGCAGGGACTCCCCCAAGGTCATTCAGCAAGTCAGTGAAGCAGCAGTCTTGAGCTTGAATCTTCTCATTTCAGCATGTCTAGACACTCCTGATCAACAGCCGGATGACAGTCCTGTCCCCAAATATACCCCCACCAATGCTTTCCTATAGCCTAGTGTCCTTGGCATGGGGGCAGTGGTGGCAGCGCAGCCCAGAGGAACGACTGGTGCTAAGACAGTCACCAGCTCCATCGGTGGCATCGGAGCTGCCCTCCTCTGGGCAGCTCAGTGCTGTGTCGCTGGGCTGTAGTCAATTGGAGCACAGCTCATCAGGGGATACAGGGCTCAGCCGAAGCATGGCCAAAGGAGGGCAACGGTGATAGACAGGCATTTGGAGATGGTGTCATGTGTGGATTGTTGGGAACAGGAGCCAGGGACCTTTAACCTTCTCAACAACCCTGTGAGGGCCGAGGCTCAGAGAGTTACAGCAGCTTGTCCAAGTCCTGCGGGAGACGGCAATCTAATAGAGGGATCCAGCATCTGCGTTAGAGTTAGATAAATCTAGGTTCAAATCTGGGATCTGCTTTCCGTCTGTGTGCTTTTGGGCCGGGATAGAACCTCTCTGAGCCTCAGCTTCCTCATCTAAAACATGGGAAGAATGAGAGGGTGGTAGTGAGCATGACATGAAAGAATGCCCGGGAAACATTTAGCATGGCCCTTGATCCAGGTAAATGCTCAGTAAATGGGAGCTTTCAAGGGGCAGACTTATGATGCAGCCACTGGTCAACCAGCTGTTTCCATGTACATGCTGGAAAGATGAGCAAAGACATAAAGTGCTCTTTAAACATGGAAGCTCCGTCTTAAGGAAAAGGGTTATGGTTAACCTCATGTGGCTCCAGGAAGGGGATCCAGAAGACAGGCTTTCTGGGACTAGTATAAAGGAGCATCTTTGAAGAGCTGGAAATTTGGAGAGAGCTTGTCCTAAGAGGTAGTGAGCTCCTGGGCAAAGGAACTATTCAAGCAGCTGCAGGAGGGGAGGCCACAGCAGGAATGCGGCCTTTTGGGGAGGAGGCTGGATTAGCCAACTTCTGGCCACCTCTGGGAGTCCAATCTGTGGATTCCACACTCCATCTCTGGGAGGGTGAGGGCCCAGATCCTGCCAGAGGGAGGCCTGCACTGAGAAGTCCCATGGCCTTTGGCAGCCCTTGCCCTTCTCAGGCACCTGAGTAGGTGGGATGGGGTGTGTGTATGTATGATTGGGAGAGAGGAGCTTGTCTCTTCCCTATTCCTGGGGTTGGGAGCCCCTGTGGATAAGGGACAGTCATGGGGTGGGTAGGGGGGAAATGAGAGAATTTCTGGTTCCTGGAATGACTCCCCCACATGCTCCGCCTACAGAGATGGGGCTTGTGGGTTTGGTGGATGAGGGGGTCTACTTTCCTGGACTCAGCACCTTACACTGACCCCATGGCAACGACCACACGTTGTGTTTCCCCTCCAGTCCTGGCTGCATCTGGTGTGTACAAATGACCTGAAAGTGGAACCTGGCCCTAAAAAGCAAAGCGCTGGAGAGGATGCAGCTACCAGGCAAATGCATGACTCAGGCTGATTCTTAAGTCCAAGGAGGTGTCTGAGAGAGGGGTTGGTTTTAGCAGGAGATCAGAGTTTGGATCTGGATGATGGAGACTGAAGTCCTAGAATTTTCTTTGGCAGCTAAGGGGATGGGTTCTGAGTAGGGAGAGGTATAGACTCTTCCCAAGGGCAGGAATTAGGACCCTGCTCAGGACACACCTGTGTGTGAGGTGGATCAAGAAAGGTGCCTCTGTAGCTCAGGCCTCTGCCCCTTCCCAGGCTTCTGCTGGCCACCAGCCCAGAGGAGAATGTCACCCTTGAAACCAGCTTGTCAGTCATAGGCCCTGGCTGGGCTCTGGTCCCTTCCCATGCTCTGCTCACTGCCAGAGGGGCTGAAAGGGTCCAGGAGGCAAAGGCAGGACCTTACACTCTGCACACTGATGGGCAGGCAAAAGCACTGCTGTCTGTCCTTCTGCCAACACTGACATCCCAGGCTGGCATCGAAGCTGCCCTGCTCTGTGTAGAAACTTGGGGAGAGAGGAGTCTGGTTGAAGCCCCTCTTTTGAGGTTGCTGGGACCTGCTTCTCTCACTCTGCTCTCCCTCCTGGTAGAGCCCCCATTCTGGTGGTGGTGTATGTGTGTAAGGTGGGGGAGGTGCGTGGGTTGCAGGGAGGAGGCAGGGAAGCCGCTACAGTTGCAGCTGAGGTCTTTTCCCCCCACCGCAAGAGCTCCAGGGTCCCTTCTCCCCTTTGAAGAACAGGTCCCTTCCTGCCCAGGGTCCATATTAGTCAAGGAAGCAACAGAGATTTGATTTCTCTTTATTGTTCTCATTGAGGGTGTGGGGTGTGGAGTTCAGGCCCCTCTTGACATATAAAGGGGGACTGAGCTGGGAGACTTGAGCTGGGAACCTGGAAGTCAAAGCCCAGCCTGGAGAAGTAAGTCTCTGGGGCCCTGGTATCTCCCCACCCCCCAGGGCTTCCTCTCACTCCCACCCAATCTGTCCCCAGTTCCGAGGCCCCTGACTGTGACAGCTGTGCCCAGGATCTCCTACCTGGGGACCTCGGAGGAGGTCGGTGGCCCGAGTTTCGCGGTGTTCCGCTGTGGGGAGTTCACGGGGTCCTGTGGGGGGCGGTTTGTGGCGTTCACTGGAAGGGGTTTCGTGGCGTTCAACCGTGGAATTTTTGTGCTGTTGGTGGTTTTATTGGGGTTTTTAACATCTTTTGATTTCTTGGTGTCCTTAGACTTCAAGCTGGGGAACACTTCTTTACAGTGGTCATGGGGCTGCTATGCGCATGTGGGGAGGCAGGTGGCATCGTTTCCTCCCCCCTCCCTCAGCCTCCACGCTTCCTTTCTCCTGCCCTCCGCCTACCCACCTGCTGTTGAAGAGTTTCTCTATGTACTTGCTGAACTGGCCGAAGGTGGTCAGCCAACCGATCGCCTTGG
Organism: Rhinolophus hipposideros; assembly: GCF_964194185.1. NCBI lineage: Eukaryota > Metazoa > Chordata > Mammalia > Chiroptera > Rhinolophidae > Rhinolophus > Rhinolophus hipposideros. The sequence continues at coordinate 37,589,619 of NC_138066.1, read as the reverse complement.
CCCCGCGCGGTTGCTGCAGTTGCAGCTCGTCCGCCAGGGCACCCCGGGGCCGCAGTAGCAGAACCACCAGGCACATCAAGGTCAGTGCGCACGCGCAGCGCAGAGCGGGCGCCTGAAGGGGACAGAGCAGACATTGCCGCAGGTGGTCACGTGAGGCCAGACAACTGGCACGTGGAGGGGTGGGTGAGCTGGGGCGCAGGGGAGCTCAGACACAGGAACGTGACTGCCTCTGGGACGTGCAAAGACGCACGAGAACCGTTAGGGACGTCCAGGTGCCCAGGCCGAAAGGTGCACACCTGGAATTGCACAGTGGTGCGCACAAAGCACAGGGCAAACGGGACCAATGGGCGTGAACGGGGAGGCTCGCCCTAAGATACACACACGAGGGCGGCATAGAGACATTGGTCAGCTCCCTAACCTTACTGACCTCTTCCGTAACTCCTTGCTCACCCCACTCCAGCCTCTCCCGCCTCCTGGCTGTTTTTCAAAAATGCCAGACGGTGCCGTTCTCTGCCTGAAAGACTTCCTCCAGATATTCTCATGGCCAGCTTCCTCACCCCCTTCATGCGTCAGCTCAAAATTCACCTTCTAACGCTCCTACTCTGGCACGCCTAGTTAGAATTGCAACCCATTCCTTCATCTTGCTCTACTTTTTTCCCCATTGCACTTTCTAACTTACTAGGTTCTATGCTTCTTTAAGTTGTCTTTGTCTCTCTTAAGCGCTGCCCCCCACCAAGTCAGCACCATTATAGCTGGGCTCTTTGCCTGTTTTATTTACTCTTGTATCACAAGCACCTAGAACAGTACCCGACACTTAGTAGGTGCTCAATAATAGATGTTAAATGAATGACTATTAACAGTTACATACAGGAACGCCCGTCCAGAGATTCCCTCCATACACACCCCCAGCTATGCACAGACAATTTTGTGCGGGCGCACACAGTGATTCATATACTATGATGTCCATAAACATCACACACACACACACACACACACACACACACACACACACACACACGCCAGAGCTCCTGACACACTCAGCCCTCTTTTGACCAGGAAATCCTCTCATCCCCACCACCCAAAGTAGGGACAGGAAGCCCTGGCAGCGGTCCTGGCCATCAGACTGGCAGAGGGGGCTGCCCTGGCCTTGCTCCTTCGTGCCCTAATACCCTGGGGAGGGGCCCTTGGTGCCAGCCTTCATCCCCAAGCTCCTGGAGAACACAGCTGAGAGGGGCCACCAGACATCACCATGGTGCTGGGCAGGTGCAGAGCAGCACGGCCAGAGTCTCTGCCTAGGACATCCGGGGCCCTTTATATTCCTTTGGATCTATGCCCCATTTCCCTTTTCCTCTAAGGCACACCCCCAGATTGGCCTCCTCATCATGCCCCTGTGTTATAACCTGGGAGTTGGGAGAGGTTGGGGATGGAAGCACATAGGCTACTGGCTGTCCTGACCAGGGCACAGTCCCTGCCGGGGGCCCAAAGGCGTGGGTGGTAGAAGCTGGAGGCACTGAGCGGTCAGGTAACATTTTGCTCTAAGTCTACAGATCCTAAGGAAGAACTGTCTCTGGGGTTGAGAGGGGGCTGTGCTTTTCCCAGGGGCTATTCTCAGAGTTGGAAGGGGGACTATGCTGAGAGACCAGGCCCTTCCCATCTGGCTGGATCCAGGGTGCCTCCTTTACCTGCTGAGCTGCTGTGGGGCCTCAGCACCCTCATTCCTGGCCTCTAGGCCTGCTAGCATGGGGAGGGGGCAAAGTTGAGGCTTCTGCCTTCAGGTGCAGCCCCCACTGCTCATCCTGGAGATTTTCTTGGCCTGCCTAACCACTTTGGAGCCCATGCTGGAGGGGGTCTTGGCTGCCTGAATGATGAACTCTGGCTTTGGGCTGCCTTAGGTCACAGAGCTTTGTTTGGCTGGATGCTGTCAGGGCCCCTCTACCTGTTCACATTGCTGCTTTTCTGGGACAAGGTTGTGAAATGGGGGTTGATGCTTTGTCATGCCCATCCCATCCCCAGAAAGGCACAGTAGGAAGAGCAGGGGCATCTGGGTGGGAATCCAGACTTCATCACTTCTGGCTGTGTGACCTTGATTAAAGAACATTATGTACCCTGAGCGTCCATGTCCTCATCTGTGAAATGGAGCTGATTGCTCCTATAGTGTAGGCTGCGTTGGATGATGTAGCTGAAGCCCTTGGACAGCTCCTGACATCCTAGGTGACTAACATGCATGAGCCCCTCCACTCCTGGATGCACTCTTTTTTCCTATCTCGACTTCTCCCTCAGGAAAAGGGGTAAGAAACTCAACATCAAGGTCACTGAAGTTAATAGAATGTCTCAGTAGCCAAGTGAGACCTCCAGTTCCTTGGAGCCAAGAATCTCCAGAAAAGGCAATGAGATTCCTATAATAAAATTCCATAATACAAGGAAGGAGGAGAGATTTAGGGGCCAGGGTACCCCACGGCCCAACCAACAGGCTATCCTTTATTCCACTTAGGCATGAGTCCAATGTTGACGCCCCCATCCCCAAAAGAGTTCAAATGACGTGTCCTCTTGCAGCTCTGGCTGTGAGAACCCAGGCTGCTCTTGTAAACTCCAGGGCTTTCTGTGGGCACCAATGGCTCTCAGTCCCTTACTCTTCTGGGCTCACTCACTCATTCCAGGACCTGTCAAGTTCTGAGGGATGGTCCTCAGCTACCCCCCTTCCTGGCCCAGAACATAATGTTTGATGGGGTGAGCAGGTTGGGGGAGGAGGCACAAAGCACCCAATATTATCAATAACAATAGCTATGACTATATAGTTATGTACTCATAACGGATAATCATTGCACTTGCTCAGTGCCGTGCACAGGGAGGAGTCGTCTGTTGCAGTATCTCTAGTTTTGATGACACTGGTAGGCATCATCGGCTCCTTTTGCGTTTGAGGAAATGGGCTCAGAGAAGTCCAGTGGGGTTGCGATTCAAGCTCAGGACGGACTCAGGTCTAGAGAAGTAGTCCCATCTTCTCGGAAAGCTACCCCCAGCCAGTTACATGTCCCTTTGTCCCTCAGGCCTCAGGACATCTGCAGTTCTGAGTCTGTCTCCATCACCTCCCTGTCCCTTGGCCCATCAACTACTCCTGTCTCAAGCGGGGTTGCTCTGTGCCCCTTCCCAGTCTCCCTCCACCTGCTTGGCTCTGTTTCAAACAGGGGCCTTTTCAAATGAACTCTTCCCTGCTCCTCCAGGTCTGGTGGTGAAGACACAGACATCATTGCAGACTGACCTGGGGTCCAAGCTTGACATGGCTGCTTGCTGGCTGTGTGTCCCTGGACAAGTTGCTTTGCTTCTCTGAGCATGGTGTCCCCAGCTATGGGGAAAACACTAGAACTAGGCCATGGGGTTATTGGGAGGTAAAGCTGAGAGAGAAGGCTCCTCAAATTTTCAGCCCCAAATCTCCCTGGAATTCTGTGAGTCGGCCCAGGATCCTTCAGAGCAATTCCCTATTTTGCTTAAGTTGGCTTGAGTTGGATTTTTACTTGCTACCAAACGAGACCAAAGCAAAATGAAAGACCTTTGACTAATACGCCTCCTATTACTTCCTGGATTAAGTCCAAACTTCTTAGCGTGACATTTAAAGCCTTTAACAATTTGATCTCAGCCTTAAAAAAAAAACACAAAACCCTTTTAAATCAGCTTTACAGAAGTATAATTTACACACAATAAAATTCGTCCATTTTAAGTGTACAGTTGGATAAGTTTTAACAAATATGTACCCTCCAAACAATCAAGTTACAGAACATTTCTATCATCCCCTTTCTAGTTTATCTGGCCTGAGGCAACCACTGATCTGATCTCTATAGATTAGTTTTGCCCGTTTTAGAACTTCACATAAATGGCATCAAACAGTATGTTCTTTTGGTGCCTGGCTTCATTCAGCACAATGTTTTTGACATTTCTCTGTATTCCTAGGCGTATTGGCCATTAGCTCTCTCATTGCTGAGTAGTACTGTTTCTTCATGAGGACGGACCACGATTTGTTTATGGTTCCCCTGTCCTGGACGTTTGCATTTCCACCCACTCTCTTTAGCCACGTCTCCTGCTATCGTTCCCTCCCTGTACCGGTCTGACCCTCCACCTGTTAGACTCCAGTGGTCTCCTCAGTAGCTCTGCCCTTTCACACCCCCGGCCTTTGCTAGTGCTGTTCCTTCTATCTCGAATGAGCTGCTTCTACTCCTCTGCCCAGCAAAATCCCACCCGGGACCCAGTGCTGGCAATTTGTCTTCTGTGAAGCCTCCCTGCTGCCCTCAGCTCCTTGGGCTCTTGTTCAGCTCAGGAAGCTGTGATGGCATTTATCGTGTCTTCTGCCAGGTGATGCCCATGTCTGGCTCCTATGCCAGACTGAATTCCTGGAGAGGGGACGGAATAGTGCCTTGCTCACTCCATGTCCCACAGACAGTGCCCAGTGCCTGGAATAGAATAGAAGCCTGGGGTTAGTTGAGTGAACATGTAACTATCTTGCCTAAGAAACAGAATATATAAAATCAGGGTGTGGATTTCAGCTCATTGCACATTCTTAAGGAGGATAAGTGAGGGCAGGGCAGATCACCTTCCAGCTGGAGCCAAAGCCATTTGGGGAGGAATCAGGGAGCCTCAGAGAGAAAGAAGGGAATTGAGCCTAGTTCTTTCTGCCTGAGCTGGATTGGAGCGAGCAGTACCCCTTCCCCCCAGCCTGCGTCTCTTCCCAAAGGAGGAAGGCCTGGGTCTCTTCTCACAGCCCTCAGGTCTGAGAGCCTCAGACTCAAACCTTTTGCCCCAAGGAATCCCTTTGATGATTTGGGCTAACCCTCGGGTGGCTGGAGAGGCTGTTCCAAGGTCTGGGACCCTGGGAGTCATTCTTTTTGACCCAGAATGGGTTGTTTCCAGTAACTGCAGTGGGGGAAGCCAGAGCAGACTGCTGGGGTGGGGTGCTCAGGATCCCACAGTGGCAGAAACCAGCACTCTACTACATCACACACACAAGTACACACACACACACACACACACACACACGCAGGCCCATGCAGGCCATATGTGCAGGCACAGCATACCACCATCCCTGTATGCGCACCTATACACACATCCACACTGACCCACAAATGCATCATGAACACACTCATGCACACGTAAACACATGTCCACAGACCTTCCCTGCACACACCTCAGGCACACTTAGAAACATGCTTGCTCTCTGCATGTGACCGTGCACACTTCACAGACCAGGTGTCTGCCTGCCTGGCTCAGGGAGGCCCAGAGCTCCTGGGGGGACGCTGCCACCTGGGCACTTCCTTCTGCCAATCCCGGTGTTGGTCCTTTGGGTGGGTAGCGGATGCGCAGAAGGGGGGATGCCTGGGATGTTCCTGCCATAAGACTGACCACGTCCTGCCCCCCACACCTTCAACACAGACGCTGAGGCCTGCTGCCCAGGAGCCACACACTCCCACTCTGCTTGGGGTGAAGGCAAGCCCTCCCACACTCTGCACTGGTGGGGGTGGGAGGACAGCCTCTCCCCTAAGGGGTCTAGACTAGAGAAGGGCCAGATGGTGGGGATACAGAGGACCTGGACTTCTCCCCCTCCCAGGGCCCTGCCTGCTCTCCACACCAACACCTCAGGGCAGAGAGCTGCAAGCAGAGAAGCCACAGGGCTTAGAGGCCCTGCGAGATGGGCATGGGCAGGAGGTCCCCACTCTGCCCCCAAGCCTCTCAGAGAGGATTGGTGCACAGGGTAGGCCCAGAGTGGCTAAACCCCAATGCAGAGGACCGGAAAAAGTCCTGGTGGGGTGGCTTGGAAAGGGGCAGTTGGAGCCAAGCAGGGCTGGGGGCAAAGGGCTGTTGCTGTGTGGTAGAGGGAGGAGAGGGGCAGAGAATGGCTCTGGGGTAGGGGCCTCTCTGCATTCGTGGGAAGGGGACATGTCCAGAGCATGCCCTGTGTGACCTGCTGTGGTTCACAAATCACTTTTATATGGGTTATGCCCTCCCGTCTGCACAGAGCCTTTGAAGTGGATATTACCCAGCCAGTCCAACGACTTGCCCGAAGTCACCCAACAAGTTGTCTCAGTACTCTCCATATCCCCTGGTTCTGTCCCTTCTGTCTGTCCCAACCCACTCTGCAAGTGTTCCCTAGGCCCAGGGCGAAGGGGAGGGGAGCAGCACAGGGTGTGTGTGTGTGCGTGTGTGTGTGTGTGCGTGCGTGTGTGCGTGCGTGCGTGCGTGTGCGCGTGTGCGCGTGTGCGCGTGTGCGCGTGTGCGCGTGTGTGCGTGTGTGTGTGTGCATGCAGCCCTCCTCCAGGTCACCAGTTCAAGTGGATCCTCTCTTTTCTTTCTGTCTCCAAATAGCAACTCAAATGCCTCAAACAGTCCTCAGGGTCTCACTACTCTCTCACCTTTGATCCCCCATCTCCTCCCTGTCCAGGGTCTACAGGGGCAGTCAAGGCACCGTTGGCTTGTGGGGGTCTCCAGCAACAGACATTAAGTTATTGGGGTGCTAGCAGGACTCCTCATTCCCAGGGTCTGCATTGCCTTTTGCAAGCTCATCCCCACTCTGGTGATGGGCTATTCCTGGCCCCCTTACACGGTGCCCACAGCAAAACCCTTGGCACCTCAGTGCGGGCACTGGAGGGAGAGGATAAGAGAAGTGGGTAATATAGATAGGGCTGGGCCACTAATGGGTGTGTGGGCAGCGGGAAGAGGACATGTTATCTGTACCAGATACCTGGGGCTCCAGAAGCCCTGGGGTGGACCCCACCTCCCCCAAGAGGACCTAAGGTCAGTTATGGGCACATCAGACAGCCAGAAACAGAGACTAATCACTCACTGCCCAGCTGGCACCTAGCTAGAGCCTGCTCAGACCTGCTCCCAGGAGGGAACCACATTTATGAAGCACCTTCTGTGTGCTTGGCACTGTGGCAGCCATCTACATCTGTCCTCCCCAAGAGGGACGCTGTTATCCCCATTGTACAGATGAGGCAATTAAGGCTCAGAGAGGTTATGTAACTGGCCTAGGACACATACACCATGTGGCCAAGCTAGGATTTCAACACAGAATATCTAGTCTCAGAACTTCCCACCCCAGAGGGTTGTAGTGGAGTAAAGCAAGGAGGCAGGGTGAAGAGCCAGTGTTGGGTCAGGGGTGGGGTGGGAGGAGGAGGGCCAGGAGGCTCCTTTTGGGTCTCTATCCTCAAGACTAGCAACCTGATATGGGGCAAAGCATATGATGTGTGGCAGGCTGGTGGTGGTCGTGGTGGTGCAGGGCATTTCAGGCTGTCTTGAGGTCTGTGAGGAGAACAAAGGACCAGGACACTTGGTCCTCCAGGGAGGGTTTGGTTTGGTTCTGGAGGACAGGCAGACATACCTGTAAAAATGTCCTGTTGAGGCTGGGGTTAAGTGGAGTAGGCACAACTTTGCCTTTAGAAATGTGATTTCTAAGGTGGGGATGAACCTAGGAGCATACAGATGATCCTTTGGGGTGTGGTAAGAAAAATATTGGAACTTCTATTTATTGTTTTAAAATAATCGTTTTAAAATTTCTTTTTCTGTCTGTGAACGGTTTTTAATATATACATTAGTTCAATAGCACAGCTATAATAATATATAAATATAAATATACATGCATTGAAGACTTCCAAATTTTGCTTTTTTTTTTTTTTTTTTTTACTGAGATGTATAGCCAATAGAAAAGGTTTTCAGAACAAGACTGGCAAGTTGTTGCAGGGGTGGGGGTGAGGAACCGGAGGAAGTGAACGTAGAAAGATAGACTCCTGATGGCTGTTGGTGGCTCCTGCTGACCATTACCAAAAGTACGTTACTCAATACAGGGCCAGATCTGGAAATTCAGAACACAGCTCTGAGTTTTATTTCTCTGTGCCCTGACTCCCAAAGCCCTGGAATAAACATCCACCAGAGGAAAGCCTTGATTTCAGGGGAAGAAGAGCACTGTAACCTCTGAGGCAAGGCAGGGAGGAAGACAGAGCTAATTAAAGACCCCAGAGAGTGGAGGGTTCATCTCCTCACTTCTCCATCCCCACCCCACCAGGTAGGAGGGGCAGCCCCTAACTACCATGGGATGCACTGTGGACCCTTCCCAGCTACTCTGTTTCCTACCAGTAGTACCCTCACTCCTTTAGGGCCCAGCTTGGAACATTTGCTGCACCTCTGTTATGATGTTCAATTATACCACCAGAAAGTGCTTTTGGTGTCTGACACCACCCTCCTGACCTCCAGCCCAGACTGTGAGCTCCAAGAGATCAGGGATCCCTGAAGCTGGCACCAAAGCTGCTGTCTGACTTGGTATCACTGAAGCTGGCACCTTGTCTGAAACAGAATAGGAGCATCTTACTCTGCAGCCAGAAATGTTTCTCCCTACTCTGTTACCTCATGGGGCTGTTGGAGAATCAAACAACTTACCAATCGTAAGGTCCTCAGCAGATGGGAGGGGCTGGCATTCTACTAGGTCCTTAATGGAGAGATACAGTTGACTGACTAATAGAGGGCCGTGACTTGCAAGAGTAATGGATTGGGCTCCACTGCCCTAGTAGGCCAGAATCTGGGATCCTACCTTGTCTTGGGGAATCTGAATGGCATCGAAGCTGTGGGATGCTGTGGGATAGTAGTTGCCTGATTGAGAAGTAATCAATGTTTGGGAATGATTCAAGATCCTTCCACTTTCCAACCAAATGCAAATATTCGAGGGATTCCCTGCCCAGAGATGTCAGGTGAGAGTGGAGGATAGTTTCATAATGAGACGAGGACTTCCTCCTGAGTTGAATTCTGAGGCTCTTCTGGCTTGAAGGCAAAAGAAAGAATTAAAAGCAGTATGCTCCAGAAAGCCTGTTTGGTTGGAGGCTGAAGCCTGCAATTCCAGTCTCTGCCATCTGTGGTCGCTAACGTTCTTCTCCTCCCTTGTTAAAGGCAGCCGGCACCGAAAGGTCAGAGCTTTCAGTAATAGAGTGTTCTATGGCTTTTCCTTATACCTATACGCAAACCTATGCCCTTCGGAGCTCAGGGGAGAACACGGGACCAGTCCTGCGTCCAGGATGGATTCCTAAATGAAACCCATTTCTGAGATTTCCAAACAGGTTTCCAGGATACAGTGCATTTCTGATCTTAGCAGCCCAGTTAGCACGGAAGAGGGATAACCACTGCATATTACAGAGGGCAAGTGGAGCGGGTGGGGAGACACCCAGGCCAGAGTAGTACCGCAGCTGGCCCCAAATGCTCCACGTACTGAGACAAAGGTGGTCCCTGGGAGCCTCTATAGTATTCCCGAGGCCTTTTAGGATTTTTCACTAGCGGATCAGGGGTGGAGCTGGAGACTGGGTGCAGGCAACTAAATTTAACACTTTATTTCTTGAGATGGGATTCTGAGGAAGGACAGGAGTTACTTCTTTCCGTATTCCATAGGCAGGGCTATGGACCAGCTCTCTGGCCTAGCCTTCAAACAGGGTCTCGAATGCCTTCGCGAAGACGTTTGCCCTTCTAGAAAGTCGGCGATCCTATCCACCACTCGAGTCCTTAGAAGCTGACCCTGAGCGCGAGGGCCTTATGAGGGTGGGTCTCCTGCTCCTTTGGGGGTGTGGGTCTCCTGCTCCTTTGGGGGTCTCCCTAAACTCCTCTTTCCCAATTGAGAAGCAGGGTAACGAGGAAAAGTGAAGCACGCCTGGAACTCCAAAGCAGGTCTAAACTGAGAGAGGAGGGCGGAGTAATCTTTGGCCATCGCCCTTTTAAGGGATCGCCGGGCTCCGAGGGACACTAGTGGGTACAGGTCCCACCCATGCTGCCCCGAGAGGGCAGCGATCAGGGAATAGTGGGCTGTGCGGTATCTCGCAAAGCGCCACCTCCCGGTTCACCCTCGAGCTGCTCCGAAGGACTACTTTCTGCGGGGTTGTCCCGGGAATCCACATCCTCCTCTCCTCCTCTCTGCTCTTGGTCTCCGCCCCCTCGCTCAGAGGAGGCCTCGCCGCTTTAAGAGCTGGGTTAGCAATTGACAAGCAATAAACGCTGAGCGCCAGGCTGCGCTGGAGCCGCCCCAAGCTAGTGGCTCCCTAGGACTCAGGTAGGCGCCCCCAGCTCCCCAGCTTGCACCCATCCCAGGGTCCCTCTGCCTTCTACATCCAGGCACAGAACTGGGGCCCTATTCTCTAGGTCCAATCTCCCCGGCCCCTTCCCCCAGGCCCGCCCCCTCCCTCTGCACCTCCCACCCTTTCCCTTTCTTGGGTGCTCCTAGAAAGAGACCAAACCCCGCTGCCCGTTGACGCTGGCCCCGGCCCTTGCGGTTAGGGCTGCAAAGTGACATCGGAACAGAGCTGGTGAGCTGTGCCGGGACTGGGTATCAGCGCGGCCTCTCTGGGGGCCGTGCGGTTTCGGGGGACTTCGGAGCCCATCATTACGTAAGAACTGCGCTGTTAGCGCTTCCGGGGGGTGAGGACGCGAGACAGACGTTGCTTGGGACCCCGAGGCTCCCCGGGCTCCTTGGGAGGCTAATACCTCAATCTTCCCTGGGAGAGGGTCCTGGGAAGGGGCGCGCTCCTTATTCTTCCTCCCAGGCTAGGGTGGGGGTTGCGGGTCGGCGTCGGGGGCCAGCGTTAGGGCCTGGAGATCTGGGAGGGGATCGGATCTCCAGGAGTGAGGAGCCAGGGTCAGAAAGTTAGGTCAACTAAGCGGGGAGAGTGAGGACCCGGGCTAGGGGCAGCCATTCAGTGACCTCATCCCTCGGTCTCCCGCGGGCGCTCCAGCAGAGCCTTCTTTGATGGCTCGCAACACGCCCCCCTCCCCCAAGGTCCTAGCGCCCAGCCTGTTAGGACTGGGCTCTTGGGGCGGGGGCGATCTGATTGTCTCAGCTTGCAGTGCGCGCGGTCTCTAGACTCTCATCCCTCAGTCTTTCAACCCCTCCCCACGACCTGTGAGTCTTAAAAGCGCCTTTGTCATACCTTTCTCCCTCATATCTCTTTGTATGTGTATTGTTGAAAGAGTCGATGGGGAGGTTGGAGGAAACCTACCCTTTTCACTGCTGGCGGGCAACACCTTACCGCCCCTGGGTCACGTGGATAGCCGGGAGGTAGGGGTGAGAGAGCACCGGGTGAGAGAGCGCCCGGGCCCAGGCTTTTGGAAGCCGAGGTGCCAGTTTCCTAATGCCTGGGCCCCGGACCTTGGACCGGAGCCAGGCTGGCTTGCCTGGCACTGCTGTTCTCCTGTGGGCACAGCCGGCCCCGCCCTCTCGTAGGCTCGGGTGGGGGGTGGGGCAGAGCTAGCTGCCGCCGCGGGAGAAAACCCAGGCAGGCTGGGCAAGAAAGACTTCTGGGGATAGAATCCCCCTGCCGCTTCCCCCCTCTACCCTCTGGGGAAGGCGGATGTCTGGAGTCCCCTCTGTCAGTATCTCTGTCCGGGAGAGCAGCAACAGCTAGGGGAAGGTTCCAGGTTCTAGGTCCTGAGGACCTGGGATGGGAAAGGAAGGGATTACTCCTCGCTGCTCTCTAGGAATAAAGACGGTAGGGTTGGCAATGGGGGCACTGGCTGGTACATTGGATCCTAGGCATTTCTCTCAGCCTGGTGCTAGCCTGACAGGGGGTGACCTTCGTCTCCCTGAAAGCTGCTTTCTAATGCGTCCTGGGGGCAGATCCAGGAGAAAGGGGAGTCTTCCCCCCACCTTTGTAATTTCTGTTACCTGAGCTCAGGTGACCACCTCAGGCCTGGGAGGATGATGGGAGTAGAGAGGTTTTTCTTAAAATCAGGTAATGGTCCCTCTGGGAAGAATCCTTTCTTTGGGGGTGGGGCGGGAAGTGAAGTATCTGCTCCCCTACTCCCTGGACCCAGCAGGCATTCAATCCTAAACTGGGCACTGCCAGTTGCTTCCCTCCACTCCCCCACCCCTGCTGTGAGCCACTGCCTCTTGCTGTCATGGCAACTAGGAATTAGGGTTTTCTCCAGCAGCACCATGCCCAGGAAGGCAAAGGGAGGAAGGGTGGTGGGTTGCCCCCCTGGTCCCTCCATTGAAGAATGGGGCAGCCAATCCCAGCTTGGGGTGGCCCTGGGATGGGAACTGGGGCTGAAAACTCTATACCAGTTTCTGCTCAGAGCCTCCTGCTGTCCTTGTCCCAGCTCTGGGTTAAAAAGGGGGGAAAGGGACAGAGGAAGCCAGAGAGTCCTTGAGGAGGTATGACATCATTTCTGTCAGATGGACAAATGTTTGTGGAGCACCTACACTGTGCTAGGCCTAGCATCCAGAGGCAAAATAAAACAGATGTGGTTCTTGACCTCATGGAGCTTATAGCCTGGGAGTACCCATCTTTCCTTTTGACTCAAATTCTGTATTCTTAATGATCCCCTCTTTTAAAAAAAAAGGACAGATGGCAAGCAGAAACACTTAAATTTTTGTTAAGAGTCATAAAACCTGGTTTTCATTGTAGCTCTCTTTCTTAGCTTTGTGACCTTGGGCAAATCAGTTAATCTCACTGATCCTCTGTCTCTTCCTCATTGGAGAAATGGGCATGAAATATCTGCTCTTCCTGCCTCTCAGGACTGTGGGATAATCTAGTTTCTGGGCAATGTCCTCTTTCCTACCCTGCTGGCTGATCCTAAGGGGGAGGCCCTCCCTAATTCCTTTCCTATTGCTTTGCCCTTGCGCTTTCTCATCCTCCTTTCTATCCTCCTCTAGGAGAGACATTTCAGAGTCCTTGCCAACCTCACCATGCCGGTTGCCGCCACCAACTCTGAGACTGGTAAGGAGGGGGTGAGGATGTCAGTTTATATCAGTGGTTCAGAGGATGCTGGGTAGGATAGAGAGCAGCAGTCAGGCATTCCTACAGGACCCTGGAAGAACAAACTGCTCCCCCCCTGCTGCTCCACCCAGCCACTCAGCCATTCATTCAGGCCGCTTTTATGGCCCTGTCATACCGGCCAGGGCAGCACAAATCACCTCCACGGAGACCAGGGACATGGTGTACACTATTGTTGCAGGCAACGGCATGGAGCCAGACTGGTTAGGACGTGGCCCCTAGGAACCGGGCCTTGGAGGCTGGCTGTAGGGTAGAGGGACTGCAGCAGCTCAGCCTGGGGCTGAGAAGTCCTTGGTGCTACTCACCAGATGGGTGGAGTAGATCAGCATGTGCTAGAGATGGGGTGTGTGTGTGCTAGGGCACAGGAAGCTGTGCATGAGGAATGCCAGGTCAGGAAGCCTCTACTTGGTTCTGTAGATTTTAGGGCAAGGGAATGGGTCACCCAGACAAGCTAGGAAGCCTCAGGAGCAAGCTACTTAACGTCTCAGAGCCTGTGTCTCTTGTATAAAGAGGTTTATGGGAGACTCTAAGGCTATGCCAGGAAAGAACATTACGGTTAGGAATATTCATGATTATTATGCTGTGCTCCTAAGTTGTTACCTCATTAACCTGTGACCTTGAGTCAATCACTTCCACTTCAGGACCTAGGTTTCCCCATCTATAAGATGAGGTGATGGGACAAGATCACGGTTCTTAACTTTTGTTGGTCCTGGATTCTTTTGAGAATCTAATGATGGCAGTGGACTCTCATCATAGACAAATGCTTCTCTGCAAAAAATCTGTATTCTACTCCAGAGTTCATGGACCCCTTCAGTGCATTCAGGGGCTCACCAGGTGAGGCTCCCTGTGCTAGAGGCTAAGGGTCCTAACAAGTGTAAACTTCTCTGGATTTGCTCTGATTTGTCTGCCATTCCCCCTGCCTGGATGCCTTCTCCCCAGGCAGCCCTACCCTTGCTGCTGCCTCTATAAGATGTTCTAGGCCTCCCAATTTGATTAGAGTGACTGTCCTTCCCCTAAGAGAAAGTGAACCAGGAAAGTGAAGACTGCAGTGAGTGGGCCAGAGCCTAAACTGTGACATACTTGTCCCCCAGGAAAAGCCTCTTTTTCATTCAGTGGAGGGACTGTCCCAATGTCCCCCAGCTTCTGCAGCCTTAGAGGGCTCAGTGCCTCCACCTCCTGTCCAGCCTGGTAGGCCCTCTGGGGCCTCCCTGCTCCAGCCTGCCTGCCTCCCCCCCCACACACACTATAAGCTGCTTAGGGGTTAATAAAGCCCATCCCTGAGCCTGTGATTAAAGCCCTTTCAATCTGGGGCTGCTAGTAAACCCATTAATAGTGCCTGGCAGGGGTATACAGGGAGAAAGTCCAGCAATTTGGCTTCCTTGATGCAGGCCACTTGATGGGGGCATGATGGGGTGGCTGGGGGACAGGGCAGGGAGTGGAGCCCGTGGCAATGGGGCCTGCTTCCTCCAAGGACTCCTGAGGCCCCTGCTTCCCTGGATATTTTACCATGGGCTGCTTCTGCCTTCCCATATCCAAGGGAAGGACAAGAGCAAGCTGCCTAACCTCTTGGAGCCTGTGTTTCTTCTTCTGTAAAGAAGTGATATACAACTCAAAGACTATGAGTCTCTTAGCCCTTCCTGCAGGCAGTCCTCTGTGCCCACCCTAGGCTGGATTGGCTCCTAGCCTCAAATATCTAATGGTGGGTTCTGTCCTTTCTCATTATGTGGCTGTTACACTTCCTACAGGCCTGAGAGACAGCTGCACCCCTGCCTCTGAGGTCAGCTTCACCTTCCCCCTACCCTCTTCCTTCTCTCTCTGGGAGATCCCAGCCTTGTGCTCTGCAGCGAATGAAGCTAGCAAGTCTTTTTCCCACCCTTTCCCATAGGTCAACATGGTCATTGTCATTGTGGAGAGGGGACAATGGTGTGGGTGTATTCCTCTTGCAGAGAGGGTTGGGGAAAGAGTTGGGAGGTATGTGGGTGATGGCATGGGCTGATAGTTGAGAGAATTTGCCTGTGGCGTCTCCAGATCTGCAGCTTTGCCCTCTCTTCCCCCTTTACCTGACTCCCTCCTTTCTTTGAATCAAGGTGGGGATGTGGGGTACTTTCAGGTGAAGCTGTTCATTTACATCTCTCTAGCATCCCAGGGTTAATGTCCTGGTGTGTAATCCCTCTTGTTGCCATGGTAGTCAGCGGTGCAAAGCAACCTGGTGCCACTCCTCAGGGAATGGTTGTCTGGTGGCAGTACCTGGTGGTGGCCTCATGGGTAGAGGGTTTCAGAAGAATAGGAGCACTGGGTAGGGTAACTGCCAAGTCTCTCCCTTCTGCTCACCCTCGTCCCTTGTGAGAGAATGCGCCCTCACCTTTTCCCTTCCCAACTCTAAAATGCCTAACTTGCCTACTGGTCACTTCTTACTCAAGGGAAGGAGCTAAAGGGAGATGAGGAGGGGAGGAGCCACTGCTGAGATGTGGGGGTCAGAGGGCTTGAGGTACCCTTCCTTGTCCACAGTGGTGCTGCCCCCCCCCACTTTTTCTCCGAGTTCCTCCCCAGGCCACAGCGGTGCCACAGCTCCAGGCAGAGGACTGAGAGTCATTATCCGGGGCTTCCTTTAATCCTGAGGGGGGTCATTGTAAAGGAAATTGGGGCTGAAGAGGGGACAGAGTAGAGGTTGCAAGGTACTAGAGGAGGTGGCGGGGGTGTATTAGAGGAGGGGCTTTCAGAAGAGGGGGTGGGAATAAGGTGGGATCAAGTCCCCTTTGGGTTTCCTGCAGCTGGACGGTGAGCACTGCCCCAGATCTGAAGGGGCAGCACACTTAACCACCCCTCTCTTCTCCGCCGCCTCCTCCCCACTCCCACTGGCGAGTACTAAACCAAGGGGGATCAGGCCAGCTGTGGAACCTGGACTCTCTTTCCCACTGCCCACGCCCCCACCCGTATGCTTTGGCCAATCAGTAATGCGGTCAAGGCGGCTGAGCCTTGCTATTGGCTGATCCTTCTGAGGGCCCTCCCGGAGTCCCGCCTCCTCCAGCGCGGGCCGTCTTTGGCTGGGAAGGCAGCCCCACTGCACAGTGGAGGCTATTCCTCCGGGAGCCCCAGGCCGGGGTTGATGGGCAGCCATGGCAGGCAGCCCAGGCAGCGGGGCCTCCCTGGAGGGTATATCCTTGGGCTCCAATGAGGAAGCTGACCTCCGAAGGGAAGGTAGGGAAAGGCAGGGCGGGGAGGCTGGAAGGAAAGCTTGTCCTACAAGGTTGGGGTATCTGGAGAGGGTACCCTAGAGAAGGGCTTCTGGGAGCATAAGGATCTGGCGGCCCGGCCCCCCAGGAGAGCTGGCGTAGGTCAAGGGTGCCGACTCAGTCCTCTCTCATTGCTAGCAGGCTGGGGAGTCTGTATATGAGAATAACTAGAGAGAGGGGACTCCAGGACACCCTGCAGAGTGAGAAGGGTCTCTGTCCTGGCCTCTTTCTGAGCCCATTAAGGGCCTTGCAGGTCTCTGACTATTGCCAAGCCCAGGCCTGGGCAAGAGGTCTGAGGGGCAGGCTGGGATGTTGTTTCTGGAGAAGATGGCGTGAAGGGCGAGGGAAGAGGGTAGGAGTCCAGGAATCCCTGAACCATGTCTGCCAGCTCCAGTTTCAGTGCCCCCTCCTTTCCATCGCCATTCCTTCCTGGAGGAGGGGGCACTGACAAGAGCTGTGAGAGGTGCCAGAGATGTGTCTACCCCTCCTCCTCCATGGCTTGGGAGCTGTTATGCAGATGTAGGCGTGGGTGGCAGGGTGGCAGAGTAATGATACTCCCTGCCCATCTCTGCCCCCATCTGGGCACACTCTGCTTCTCCTTTCCTTTCCCCAGAACCTGCCACAGCCGGGAGCTCCCTCCTCTTTTGGTGGGTGACCACAACCCCCACCTTAGATCTCAGCAGCCATGCTGGGACCCAATGTCAGGTGTTCTCATGTCCTTGGTTAAGTCTGTCCCAGGCTGAGGGTTTGCTGCTCCCTGAGATGACTTGGTCTGACTTCTGCCCTTGGGTGCTCACAGCCATCCCAGACACATGGTGCCCGTTTTCCCAGCTCCTGCCAATGCTGTGGGCCTCAGCTTTAGCTTTCTATGATCTGTGTTAATTTCTCAATGATTATAGATCATTGTCAGAGCTGAAGGGCCTGTAGACACTGTCCAGTTCAACCCACCGACTTTACAGGAGGGAAAGACTGAAGTGAGGGAAAGTGACTTGTGCAAAATCCCACTGGATTAGTGGCACCGCTTGTACTGGGTGCTGCGTAGGCCCTGGCTTCCTGTGTGGCTGCCTGCTTGACTCCAGTCCTGCAAAAGGGACATGCTCCAAGCACTGTCTCTCATTCCTAATCCACCAGGTGCAGGTGGCTGAGTTTTGGGGCTTCAGCCTATCCAGAGGTTGAGCGCAGATTCAGGGTTCTCTGAATGGTTCCTGATTCAGGGCAGAACCTGGAACCTGATGCCTGCTTCCCTTTCTCCTCTTCCCCCACCTCAGAGTCCACTTTTCTGCTGCCTAGAGCCTCCCACTGGTCCAGGCTGGCATTACTTAGAGCCTAGAGAACAGGCCGAGGAAACTCCTCAGTCCCTCCCAGGGCCCTTGCCCCTGGCATTCCCATGCCTGGCTGGGAGGGAAGTGGTGCGGGGGAGGGGCTATATTCTGTGGGTCATGGGGTGGGAGGGGTGAGGTTGCTGTGGTGTGGTTTGGTCTCCTGTACTCAGCTGGCATCTGTGTGTCTCACTGCTCACCCCTCCCTACCAGCCATGCAGCAAGTCCTGGACAACCTGGGATCCCTCCCCAATGCCACGGGGGCCGCAGAACTGGACCTGATCTTCCTTCGAGGCATTATGGAAAGTCCAATAGTAAGATCCTTGGCCAAGGTATAGTGCTCCAGGGAGGTGGGCACTGTGTCCAGAAGGCACACTGGATGATGGGGTGTTAGCTACATGGGGTCCTGGGAATGAAGCATGAGGCATGTGGTGCAGGAGACCCCTAGAGGGGGGTAACGCATGAACATCCGTACCCAGATGATGAATCTGAGCTGCTGTAGGTGGGGGGCTGCCCCATGCCTGGCTGGTGAGTGGGGGGACATGCCCATGTGGATGGGTGTTTGGTGATGGCTAGTTTGTGGAGGGTAAAATGGAAGGGGGGGTAAGCACGTTTGTGCACTGACATCTCCAGAGTTCTTTCATCTTGTCTGTGCCTCTGTTTTGGGGCATTTTGTGCAGATATCTTTTCTTGGTCACCTGCCATGCATCAGGTGGGGAAAAGACTCACCAAAAGAGAAAGTTATAAAACAATTGGGTAATGGCAGTAATAGAGGCAGAAGCAGTAGGTATTTTGGGAGCATAAAGGACAGAAGCCTAACCCAGCCCAGGGTGGGCGGGGAAGACTTCCTAACGGAAAGGCTACTTGAGCTGAATCATGAAGAATGGGGGGGGGGGCATTCTAGGCCATGGGAAGAGCTTGAGCAGAAGCAGAGGTGAGAAGCAGAAGTAAACAGGGGACTGTACGTGTCGCTGTGAGGCTGGAGCTCCAGGTGTGAGACAGAGTATGAGCTTCAGAGATGCTAACAGGTGGTGGAGGGTACTGGGCACTGTGCCTGAGCACTTGTGCCAATAGCTGTGTTGGAGGCAAGGCTGGGAGTTGCATAGAATCATGCTAATTGTTCAGATTAGGGGCAGTCATCTGCTGGGAATTGTGGATCAGAGGTTGAGAAGAAGGTGGGGGAGATTTGCAAGTATAGGTTCAAGCAATCACTGAAGGGGAGGAGAGAGGGAACTCACCAAAGCCAGAGAGCAGGATCGAGGGCCTAGACTGTGTGTTGCATGTGCTGGATTTCCCAGGGTAGGGGTGGCTTTGGTTCAGGGCTGTGCTGGATGGAGACTGTGGGAGACTGAGATGCAGAGGGCAGTGTGAAGGGGTCAGGTGAGAGCAGCTCAGAGCATCCCCTCTGGTACCCAGGCTGGAAGGGGACCAGGAGGAGACAGAAAGGCAGGGAGAAAATGGAGCTGAAGGCTCTCTGAGGTCACAGTGTCTGGGGAAAGAGTGGAAGAGAAGAAGGTCAGGTCAGAGAGACGGAGGTGGGAGGTGAGAGATTTTCAAGGAGCACGGTTCTGGGGAATGACATGACAATCTAGGGTGTGGCTGCAGTGGACAGGTAATCGATGTGAAAGAGGTCCAGAAATAGAAGGCTTGGGTGAGGGATGGGCGGTCTACATGGGCATTAGAATTTAGGGTTACGGCAGGCATTGAGGTGGAGAGGAGACTGAGACAGTCCCAGGGTCTTCAGTGAATGGTGGTGTAGGTGACCAGGAAGTTGGCAAAGAGTTCAAGTGCAAGGAGGAAAAGGGTGATGTAGCCAGGTTGGAAGGGGGGAGGGTTCCACGGGGGATGTGGGTGTGTGAGGACTGTCACAAGACAGTTGTGGTGGGTCCTGGCATGGGGTATGCGGGGGGACGGGGGGGATCATACCCCACTAGAGGGAGAGAGCTGCCACAGAGGACGTTATGTCCCAGGTACACAGCCTGGTCACGTTATCATCTGTGGAATGGTAAAGACCTGGGATACTGTTCGTGAGGAAAGATGAGCCATTGGACGAGCTCATAGGGAGGACTTCACTCCCGTAGTGAAGCTGGAGTGAGAGACAGAAGAACAAGACAGGGCCCTAGAAGAATGAGAGCCTGGGGAGGTCACTAAGAGACTCTGACCAGGACACATGACTCGCAGAGGCTACAGTGGTGGGGAGCCCAGAGTCAGTTAGCCTTTGCTGTGTAACAAACCATGCCAATGCATAGTGGCCGAAAACAACCATGATATATTTCTCATGATTTTGTGGATTGGTTGGGTGGTTGTTCCGGTCTGGGTTTGCTGAGTTGGAGCTGGGTGCTCTAGGATGGCATTACTCACATGTCTGTCGTCTCAGCTGGGAAGGCTGCAGCATCTAGGATGGCGAGGTCCTCATCCTGTAGGAGGGTGGTTTCTTCACGTGGTGGTCTCGGCAGCAAGCAAGGACGAGCCCCAAATCCCAAGCACTTCCCAAACCTCTGCTTGTATCGCATCTGCTAATGTCCCATTGGCCAAGGCAAATCACATGATCAAATCCAGCTTGAAGAGTGCCGTCACTTTCTGGCACACTGCTCTCTGGGACTTCTTTCAGTTTTTGAACTGTTTCATTATGAGTCTGGGTTTCAAATGAGAATTCCCTGTCTTCTGCCAAGATCCGAGAGGTTGGAGTGGGAGGGTGGAGGGAAAACCTTTCAAAGAAACAGCTGTGTAGCGTTTCTGCATTTGCAGTTGGCTTACATCTGTGGATCAGGAGCTGGCAGATCTGGGTTTGAGTACAGGCTCTACCATTACCTAGCTGTGAACCTGGCCCAATCTTCTGGTCTATAAAGAGCTTGAGACCCTGCTGTGTTGAAGATGATGTTCAGAGCAGAATTAAACAAATGGTTACCATAGAAATTCAAAACCACTCTGCTGGTCGTGGAGCCTGGTGCCTCTACTACAGCAGTGAGTGCTATACCAAGAACATGCTTTCTAAAAATAGGCGCCCAGATAGATCCCTCCACTGTGAGGGAGCTCAAAGGGTCAGGAACCAGTGCCTGATGTGCACTGACGAGCTGCATGCTGTTAAAGAATTTATCATACCCATTCAAGCCTCAGACACTTTGTTGGGACAATGGCTTTAATATTATTGATCTCACAGGGTCGTTGTGACTTTTAAATGGGATGATATTTTGCAAATGTGCAGCTTCACCATGGGACACGTGTATACCCCACAGCCCAGCAATTCTGTGCCTGGGAGAAACTGTCTCATGTGCACCAGGAGATACTGACTGGAATGTTCATGATGGAAAAGCTGAAATGACCCAGATGCCTCCCCGAGAGCGAGGAGATGAATGAAATGAGGGATATTCACACAATGGAATACGGTGGTTAAAATGAATGAACTCATATGATGTGGGGAAAAAGAATGAATCATAGCAGAATAATGTTAAGTGAAAAATAATATTAAGTGAAATAAAGTGAAATATGTTGTCTCTTAATATGAAAAAAGAGAGTCAATCTTCGCAAAATAATAATAGGTAAAAAATAGTAGGTGAAATAATTTACTATTAATTGAGAAAATTATATTAAGTGGAAAAATTAATACTAAGTAAAATTGTATTAATTTAATAATATTAAGTGGAAAAAAAAATCAGCCCCCCCCCAGGATTATGTGTCGCATAATTCCCTTATTTTACAGGTAAAAATAACAACAACGATATCCATTCTAGGAATACGTAGCATACATATAGACACACGAAAACTATGTAAAATGGGAAGCTAGAGAATGGTGAACACGAACTCAAGATGGATTCACGATGGATTCTGGGAGTGGATGGGTGGGTGGAACTGGTGGTTAGATGTAGGATATTGTCAAGATCCTCATTTATGATTTGAATACTGGGTTCTTAGATCCTCGTTATATTATTACAAAATTGTCTCATTTAATACAAACTACCTCAAAGGAAGCCATGCACAAACCAATAATGAAAACATATCATGAACAAAGGATATGATTCATCCAATTTTGAGTTTCCAAAGTCCCAGAAAAGTGTGTTGCAAATTGTGATACAGGTTGGATGTTCTCAGCACTGGTCACTCACCTGTTCAGATCAGCCTGCTGTAAGGTTTCTGTTGTATGAGAATGGTTAAATGCGTGTGTTTTTAAAATTTTTTTATTGGGTAACTGTTTTTTCTAGGACCCATCAGCTCCAAGTCAAGTTGTTGTCCTTCAATCTAGTTGTGGAGGGCGCAGCTCAGCTCCAGGTCCAGTAGCCGTTTTCAATCTAGTTGTAGGGGGCACAGCCCACCATCCCATATGGGAATCGAACCGGCAACGCTGCCGCCAAGAGCAGTGCTCCAAACAACTGAGCCAACCAGCCACCCAAGGATGGTTAAATGTTTAAAGTGTCCTCTGGGCTGGGAAGGTTGACCTTGGAGGGCTATGCTTTTATATCTGTGGGCAAGATGTCCAGGGTCAGCCACAGGAGGAGGAATGGGTCAGCCTGGGGGAGGGTCCTTAAATGAGAGATGGGAGGTAAGTGGCTTAGGAGATATCCTTGCTTCCTACATGGCCAGGCGAGGGCTCCTACGGAAAGTTGTCCTCCCCATCAGTGGAGCAAAAGATGCTAAAGCTAAAATGGGTGACCTCTATGCTCACATCGCGTCACCGGGGCCAGACTAGCTCCTTTAACCTGAAAGTGTCTTGTCAGGGTCACCATGGTGATATTGGTTGCAAGCCTGAGTGCCTTTGTTGGTCTTGAAACACAGTTCCTGGGGTCCCCCAGCAGACTCCCAGTATCAACTCAGACACAGTGGTAACAATCGGGAAGCTCCGTGGGCTGTGCTGAGCTAAATGACTGAGGATCACACAGGGCTCAGTGGAAGCTTCTGGGGCATACCCCTACCCTCTAGCTTCCGAGGGGTATCAAGGCATAAGGGGCCTCTGAGTGTTACTCATTTTCCCCTTTAACTGTCTGTTTCCCCAGCAGGAGTGCTCTGCCCAGCCAGACTGTGGGAGTCAGTCTGAAATGCTGCCTACCTGGGTAGAGGACAGTTTGGGTGACAGTGAGGCCAACATGCCTCCCTATGTGGGATGCTATTCCCCTGTCTGTTTAGGGAAGAGAAGGCAGAGAGCAGCTAGTCTTTATGGACCACCTGCTGTGTGCCAGGCACTGTCTCCTATCTAACCAACTCCTCAGAATATCCCTAGGAGGTGTTACTAAAATCTCATCTCATAGGCTTGAAAAACTTTCTATTATGAAAATTTAGAAAAATGTCTCCTGAACTGCCATCATTCATTGTCCCCTTTCAACGTTTAACAACTCATGAACAATCTTGTTTTATCTATACCTCCTCCTACTTCCCTCTCTCCTGAGCTATTTTGAAGCAAACCTCAGACATAATTTTAACTATATTTCAGTATGTATAACTAAAAAACAAAGATTTAAAAAAAAGTAATCACATTATCATTATCACACATAGACCATCAAAATAATTTTCTTATGAATTTTTAATAAATGGTATTGGGATAACTGGATAGTCATTTGGAAAGATATCAAAGTAGATCCATACCTCACACCATACATCAGAATAAATTCCAAGCAGATCAGAGATCTAAATATGGAAAAAATGAACCATGCACATCCTAGAAAAAACATGGATCTGTGTGTGGGAAAAACCTTTTTTTAAACTATGCCTCAAAATTCAGATGCATAAAATGTTAATACATTTAATTACATTAAATGTATTTTTGCACTGACAAAAAACAAACAAACCCATAAGCAGAGTCAAAAACAAATGAAAAACTGGGGGGAAATATTTGCAAGATATTTTGCAAGAGAAGCCCAACATATAAAGGCTTATCTTCGTAACATAGAGAACTTTTAAAAATGAGAAAAAGGGGCAGCCGGTTAGCTCAGTTGGTTAGAGCACGGTGCTCTTAACAACAAGGTTGCTGGTTCGATCCCTGCATGAGCCACTGTGAGCTTTGCCCTCCACAACTAGATTGAAACAACTACTTGACTTGGAGCTGATGGGTCCTGGAAAAACATAATAAATAAATAATAAATAAATAAATAAATTAATTAATTAATTAAATAAGAGGGGAAAAAACAAACCAAGACCTGATAGAAAAATTAGCAGAAGACATGAACCGACAATTCACAGAAAAAGTTACTCAGATGACCCTCAAACATATGAAGAGATGCTCAACTTCTCTCAGTAAGCAAAATGCAAATTAAGCCCCACTGAGATAATTACTCATCCATGTGATTGGCAGACCTGCCAAGGTTTGATCACACACTCTGGTGGCAAGGCTTCAGGATAGTCACTCGTCCAATGCTAGTGGGAGGGCAAAGTGGCCCAAGCCCCATGGAAGGGAATCTGCAAGTATCTAACAAAACCGTGTGTGTATTTACTGCTCCATCCAGCAAGACTTCTAGGAATTTCCATGGAAGATCTCCACAGTCAGAATAGCTCCATGCCAGTGTTATTCACTGCAGCTTTAGTTGTCGTAGTGAAAGATTAGAGACAACCTAAATACCCGTGGAGACTGACTGAATAAATTATGATACTCCAGCCAAGAGATGAAGCAAATGTAATAATTTGTGATGATGATGATGATGATGATGATGATGATGATAATAGATGATGTGAACGTTGCAGCATAGCGTGCATATGGGCATATTGTTAAGTTTAAAAATAAACCAATTAAACAAAAAACCCAAGGTATCAAAGAGTGTACATAGAGTTCTACCTTTTATGTAAGGGTCTAACGTCAGGATTTGGGGGTGGGGACTA
Organism: Rhinolophus hipposideros; assembly: GCF_964194185.1. Lineage (NCBI taxonomy): Eukaryota > Metazoa > Chordata > Mammalia > Chiroptera > Rhinolophidae > Rhinolophus > Rhinolophus hipposideros. The sequence goes on along the minus strand of NC_138066.1, from coordinate 37,565,487 downwards.
GTGGTGGGGCACGTGGGGCACTCGGGGCTCCGGGGGAAGCATCAGGTCTTCCATATTCTGACCCGCCCCCCCCCCCCCCCAGGCCCACGAGCGGCTGGAGGAGACCAAGCTGGAAGCTGTTGGGGACAACAACCTGGAGCTGGTGCGGGAGATCCTGCGAGACCTGGCGCAGCTGGCAGAGCAGAGCAGCACAGCCGCAGAGCTGGCCCGCATCCTTCAGGAGCCCCACTTTCAGGTTCTTCCCTCCTTCTCCCTGGCGTGCGACTGGGGCAGGCCGCTGGGGGAGGGGCTGGCAAGAAGTTGGAGCTGGGATGGGAAGGGCCCAGGGCGCACGCCCACAGTCCCTCTCCTCCCACCGCCTCTTCAGTCCCTCCTGGAGACACACGACTCTGTGGCATCGAAGACCTATGAGACCCCACCCCCTAGCCCGGGCCTGGACCCCACGTTCAGCAACCAGCCGGTGCCGCCAGACGCTGTGCGCATGGTGGGCGTCCGCAAGACCGCTGGAGAACATCTGGTGAGGGTGCCGGGCAGGGCCAGAGGTGGGGTCCGGAGGGGGGATTGAGGGTAACCAGCAGGGGTCAAACCCGGTCAGGAGAGGGATAAAAACGAAGATGGAATCAGCTTTGCCCAGGGATCCGCCCATGCAGATCCAGGAGGCCGCAGACGCTGCGTATGAGCTGCATACATATGTGTGCCAGAACCCTCATCGTTCTGCCCACGTTCCCTCCATTGGTGTTCCTCTAAGTGAAGATTTGGGCAGAAGGATGGAAGAGGAGAAGTCTGTGGTCGTGGGGTGGAGGGGTGGGGATAGGAATGGGCGCGAGGTTGCTGGAGATTCTATTAGAAAATTATGCGGTAGAGCAGTGGGGGCCTCATGATGTCTGCCCTTGGTCCCCCAGGGCGTGACGTTCCGTGTGGAGGGCGGTGAGTTGGTGATCGCACGCATTCTGCACGGGGGCATGGTCGCTCAGCAAGGCCTGTTGCACGTGGGCGACATCATCAAAGAGGTGAATGGGCAGCCGGTAGGCAGTGACCCCCGCGCGCTGCAGGAGCTGCTGCGCAGTGCCAGTGGCAGCGTCATCCTTAAGATCCTGCCCAGCTACCAGGAGCCCCATCTGCCCCGCCAGGTGGGTCCCCCAACCGAAGTCCCCACCCAGCACAAGGCCCAAGGGGTAGCTGAAACTCCCAGCTGTCAGGGTCACAGGCCTCGGGGTGGGAGCCCCTCCTCTTCAACCAACCCTCCAAGCAAGATAGGGGATGGGGTCTGCGGGGGACCTGGGTGTGTGTGTGTGTGTGTGTGTGTGTGTGTGTGTGTGTGTGTGTGTGTGTGGCATGAACCCAGCCACTTACCAGCCTGGCGTGTGCCATGCACGTGTTTGCGGTTTTTGCCCTGGTCTTGGGCTCTCATGCAAGGGATGTGTGCGCATTCAAGGCCTGCGGTACCTGGTTGTACAAATGAGTGCTTGCACTGTATGCAGCTGCCTGCGTGCCTGTGTATGCATGGGTGCGCTGAGTCTGATTGCCAGGCGCTCCGTACAGCTGCCTCCGGGTTGGTGGACTGTGGAGGTTCGGCTGCTCTGCCCACTTCTATTGGTTCTCTAGCCATCTGCCAGAGCCTCCTCCTCCAAGGGGGGGGGGTGAGTGGACACAAGGATCCTGCATTAGGTGCCAGGGTCACGTCCCTTACCCGGTGATCCCCGCCTCTTTGGTGGGTGGGGCCAGGGCCCCAGGCCTGAGCAGATTCCCTATCCCTTTGTCTGAGTCCTTTTGTTCTAGCTGCAAAGGGAGGCTGGTACCAGGGAGGCCCGCCAGGCAGGCCTGGGGGCATTCTGCCTTTAGAGGGGCAGTGCCAGGGCCTCTGTCATCTTTGTGAGGGAGGGGCAGTGGGTGGACTGTGTGAAACTCCTTCTACTGGGTGGGGGTGGGGGATAGGAGAGGGCATGTCCCCTCCAGCCTTCCCCAGCTTCTTCCCTTAACCCTTCCCTGATCCCGGGCCCAGGTGTTTGTGAAATGCCACTTTGACTATGACCCAGCCCGTGATAGCCTCATCCCCTGCAAAGAAGCTGGCCTTCGCTTCACTGCTGGGGACTTGCTCCAAATTGTAAACCAGGATGACGCCAACTGGTGGCAGGTGAGCCCTAGGTGCTATGCAATCTTTCCAGGCATGGTGGGTGGAGGTGAGGATTTGGAAGATGTCCTTTCACTCAGGCCGAGCTTTGCTCACATTCATTTCAGGCATGCCATGTAGAAGGAGGCAGCGCTGGGCTCATCCCCAGCCAGCTGCTGGAGGAGAAGCGGAAAGCCTTTGTTAAGCGGGACTTGGAACTGACACCCACCTCAGGTATAAGCCCCCCTCCCCCAATCTGGGATCTGACTGGTCTTGCCTGGCCTCACTTGCCCATCTCTCTGCAACCAGGGACCCTATGTGGCAGCCTTTCAGGAAAGAAAAAGAAGCGAATGATGTATTTGACCACAAAGAATGCAGGTGAGTGTTGGAGGCCTGCCTTCCCCGGTCCTCCTCTAATATGGCACGCCCCTTCCTGCCACCGCCAATGACCTGCATATGCACTCTTGGTTCTGATGCGGCCAGTCTTGTCCCTAGGCCCTCCCCGCTTTCTCCTTGCTGCCCCTGGCCTCTGAGAGCTCAGCCCCAGCCCTTACACCTGATGAGCAGTGCCATCTTCCTGTGTCCAGAGTTTGACCGCCATGAGCTGCTCATTTATGAAGAGGTGGCCCGCATGCCCCCTTTCCGCCGGAAAACTCTGGTGCTGATTGGGGCTCAGGGTGTCGGCCGGCGCAGCCTGAAGAACAAGCTCATCATGTGGGATCCAGATCGCTACGGTACCACGGTGCCCTGTGAGTGGGAGCTTTGCCCTGCTGGGTGAGGGGCAGGGAGCAGGGGCTGCCCTGGGGCTGGGTCCACTGAATAGATATCTGCATGGGCACCTGGTCAAGCAGTGCTTTTGGTTGTGAGGTGTGGGGTGTGCGCTCTCTATGGGTTGATGGGGGAACTGCAGGCTGGGGAGGTGGTGGGGAGCTGTCCCTTGAACCTGTGGCCAGGTGGGCTGGGCTAGCCTTACCTTTTCTTCTCTCATGTTTCACCTGCTAAAAGCCCAGCTGTGCACCCGTGTGAAACAGGGCTATGAGCTGAGTGTGACCTTGTGGAAGACAGGGATTCTTAGTGACAGAAGCAGCTGGGGTGGTGAAAGCTTCTGGTTCCGGGAGGCAGGAACCTGAATGCTGACCCCAGGTCAGCTTGACCTTGCTGTGTGACTCTGGGCTGCACATTTCCCTCTCTGGGCCTCAGCCCCCCACCTGTGAACTCTGAGTTGGAGCAGTGATCTCTGAAGTTCCTTCCAATATGGATGTCCTGAGTCTCTGTGTGTGCCAGTGGTGAGGGTAAGGGCATGGTGTGTGGGAACGCAGCAGTGCTGAGAAGGTGGAGGGCAGGCTGCATCCCCAGGGCTGTGTGACACATGTAGAACACCTGCATGTGTGTCTGAGGTGGTGTGGTCTGCTTGAGCCCAATAAGCCCCCCCTTCCCCCTAGACACGTCCCGGCGGCCCAAGGACTCAGAGCGGGAAGGCCAGGGTTACAGCTTTGTGTCCCGAGCAGAGATGGAGGCTGACATCCGTGCTGGGCGCTACCTGGAACATGGCGAATATGAGGGCAACCTGTATGGCACACGTATCGACTCCATCCGTGGTGTAGTTGCAGCCGGCAAGGTGTGCGTGCTGGATGTCAACCCCCAGGTACCGCCTGGCCCGATCCTTCTCATCCTGCCCAATATTCCCTCGGGGTACTCTGCTTCCCTCAGCACTCCCCCCTGTATTTCCAGGCATTTGTCTCCAAACACCCCCATGTAACCCCTCAACTACTGCTAGGGACCCAGACCACCTAGACCCTTTTTCTCAGCCTATGGGACCCTCCACTCCTCTAGTCTCCTCAGTTACTCTAATCCTTAACCACCTGCCAGCTGTTCCTCTACCATTCATCCCCGGGACCCACGTTCCAGGGCCCCAGGTACCCATCCTCATCCCCATCACCCCAGATGTACGTGGGGATATACTCCCTGACCCTCCTCTCCTGCAGGCAGTGAAGGTGCTGAGAACAGCTGAGTTTGTCCCTTACGTGGTGTTCATTGAGGCCCCCGACTTTGAGACCCTGCGGGCCATGAATCGGGCTGCACTGGAGAGTGGGGTGTCCACCAAACAGCTCACGGTGAGGGGCTCTGAGGTGCGGTGGAAGGGGTCTGATGTCTGCCTGGGATAGGAAGCGGCAGGCCAGAGCTAATGAAGAGAAGAAAGTGCTATTAGGGAAGGGGAAGGGGCGCCCACCCAAGGTATCAGCAAGGGAGGACTTGTGATTCCTGCTGTATTGGTTTGGAAACAGAGGTCTGAGTAAGGAAGTGAAGTACCCAGATTCTCACAGAGTCAGAGACACAGCCGGCCTGGGGAGCGGGAGATTCTGCCAGGCCCACTGCTTGAGCTACTCTGCAGGGACAGAGTGCTGACGAAAGGGAGCCCAGAGAGCCAGTGTGAGAACTTGGGCAGAGGCAGGCCAGGTGGGCTCAGGGCTGTTTACAGCTGGGGGAAAGGCTGAAAGGAGGGAGGAAGACAGAGGCTAGAAGGCTGGCTGGAGGGATGAGTTAGGGAGGAGGCAGCTCTGGGAGGAGCGGCTTCCGGTCAGGTGGTGCATGACTCCAGGGTCCTCTCCTGTCCACTGAAAAAAATGTCCAAACCTGTGGAGAATTTGTATGAGTTTATTTGAGCCAAACTGATGACATATGCCCAGGAACAAGATCTCAAATGCTCTAGAGAGTAACAGTTTGTAGTTTCTTTTATACATTTGGAATTAAGGAGGGAAAATAAAGAAGATTACATGAAGGTGGGAGAAAGCAAGGTGGGGATTTTACAGATTAGTTAAGATTATATGCTCTCTTGAGGGTGGTCATGCTTTAGAAGGATGGATTCTAACGGGGCATTTCAAAGGTATATTAACCTAGATGCACAGAGACAATGGACAGAAACAACGGCTTTTACTAAAAGAGTTATGTGCCTGGGGTGTAATACCCACCATGACCTGCCCAGTTAGGAACCTTTGATCAGATCATTCTATGAAGTTTCCATAGAACCCCTTTTTTTCTTCCACACCCCTTTTCCTAGGTACCTCTTGGAACAGCCTTCCCCAAGAGGTGTAGGTTTGCAGAGCTCTGAGCTCAGGAGTCCCTCTGCTGGCCACGCCTTGTACTGTAGCTGTCAGGCTACGTTGGGCTATCTGGGCTCTCTGGGCTGGGTTCCTCTCTGTTTGTTGCACAGCCCCCTGGCCACAAACACCGCAGACTGGTGCTGCTGTGACACAGCTGGGCCAGCCCTAGAGCTCCCACCTTGACTTATTCAAGTTTCCTTCCCACCCCTGCCTGGCCAGGTTGGCCTGGGTTTGGGGTGGGGTCTGCCTTGGGCACTTGTGGGTGTCCTAGTACCAGGTATGGGAAGTGCCTCTCAAGCTGCCCAGGTAAGGGGGGCCTAGTCAGAATGGAGGGAGCACTGGCTTTGGAGTTAGGCAGACCCTGTGCAGTCACTAGCTGGCTATGTAACTTCTTTGTCTCAGTTTTTTCTGTGTAAACAGGGAATTATTAGCCCTGCCTTGCAGAGTGTAGTGAAGATTATGTGGGTTGCAAACAGGTTAGTGCCATGTTTGGCACTTACGAAAGACTATTTTCTTCCTTCCTTTCACCCATCTGTCTGTGGTTGCAGGAGAGCCGCCTTGGGGCATGCAGGGAGGGGTCCTGCCTCCCTAGCCAGGGAGTCGGTACCCACCATGGTTGGGTTTTGGGGAGGCTGCTGGATGGGGCAGGCTGTACATCCCCCTGATGATGGGGGTGAGTGGGGGACACTGACTGGCGAGAGATCCCCTTGTGCCGGCAGGAGGCAGATCTGAGACGGACAGTGGAGGAGAGTAGCCGCATCCAGAGGGGCTATGGCCACTACTTTGACCTCAGCCTGGTCAACAGCAACCTGGAGAGGACCTTTCGTGAGCTCCAGACTGCCATGGAGAAGCTGCGGACAGAGCCCCAGTGGGTGCCAGTCAGCTGGGTGTACTGAGCCTGCTTGCCTGGACCTTGTCCCTTTGGGTTGTGACCCAGAACCCTGAGTCCATCTTTCCCCAGCCATGACCCTCAACCACAATCCTTAGCTCCCATCCCTGGCGCTCTGGCTCTCCCTGAGTAGCAGCTCTTAGTGGGCCCTAAGTCTGGCTTCAGCACAGAGGCGTGCACTGCCAGGGAGGTGGGTGTTCATGGGGTACCTCTGTGCCCAGGTGCTGCTCCCTCCTGATGCCCATTAGCCACCAGATGTCCCTCTGTGAGGACCAAGCTGTTCCCAGGAGTGTGTCTGAGTCACCTTCAAAAGGCTCAATCCACAGAAGGGAAAAGCTGCTTTGGGACCTTGTGGTCAATGCTTACACTGCCCTCTGTCACCTCTCTCCAGTCACCTTTTCTCCTCTGGACTGGCCACATCCACCCCATTGCTTGGGCTCCTCTTACCTCTCACCATTCCATCCTAGGAGCGGGCCCTAAGCTGTTTCCATGTGGTCTGGGGAGTGGAAAGCTCCCTGGCAGCCAGGCAGGCCTGGGGAGTGGTGCCAGCCTGGTGCCATCCTGAATGCTGCAGGAGCCAAAGCTTGAGCCAGTTGCCACAGCCGGGGAGCAGTGCAGACTTGGTTCCCTCGGAATGAGGCAGAGTCTCCACAAGTGGGACACTGCCCTGTCCTTCCTCATCCACAGCTTTTCACTGCCGAAGTCTCTCCACAGACTTCTCCTATGTGCCCCTGACAGGTCAGCTCTGCATTCCAAAGGACAAGGCTGGCAGTGGGCAGTGGGCTCAGCCCAGGTCATGGTGTGTTGGAGGCTGAGTCCTGTGACAACAGCTGAGTCTCCAAGCTCTCCATGGCCCATGGTGGGGACATGTCTGGGCTCCCTATCCATGACCATTGTCTATTTTGGTCTCTCTGGCTGGGGCCAAGAGGCCCACTGGCGTCAGGGCTGCATGTGGGGCTGAGGAAGGGTGTGGAGGGAACTTTGTGAGCACTGGGCCCTGGAGTATGGGCTTGGTGAAGGACATTTGTGCTCTGGCCGGCTCCTTGGAGGCCGGCTCCTCGGAGCCCGGCTCCAGGGGCCGCCATCCACACCGTTTCTGTGATGCTGTGTGTCTGGTCTGTCTTTCTGCCATGGGTGTGTGTATGTCAGGCTTGGCTTTTGGAGAGAAGCAGAGGGTGCTTTTGCTTTGGAGGTCACTTTTTGAGGCCCCCTTTTTTGGGGTTCTCCATCAGCCCCCATGTCTTATGAGGCCCTTATCCCACATTCTAGAGCCTTGGCCCTCCCAGATGTCTTCCTCCAGCTCTCCTATTGTCCCCTGACCCTAAATGCCACTCTCCAGTCCTTGGGAAGGACAATTGTGTAAAATAGGAGAATCCCTTTTAGGAAAAGAATGCTAGACTTCCCCAGCACCTCATCCCTCAGCCTTCTCTGTGGTCCTTCCTGGGATGAGCCTGTCCTTGTAAGGCACCAGCCCAGCCCCTCTGCTTCCTAGTCTTTCTGAATGTCTAATCAGTGTTCGCTGCAGTGTCAGCCCAAGCTGGCCCCTGTACCACTGTGTGCCCATTTCCTAGGGAAGGGGAGGGAGAAGAAACAGAATATTTATTACAAAGTTAGAAATATATTTATTATATTAGGGATCTCATTGCATAGGATATGTAAATGAAGTGTCAAGGTCAAACCTGTTCCCATCTCATTTGCATAGCTCTGCATCCACTATGCAGCCATCTTTATACCCCTCTTTCCCCTTTAGTCAGTGTTCTTTTTATTCTTAATTCAACTCTGCCTTGCACCACCCTCACTCTCAGCCCAGGGGACTGGGAATGGGAGGAAAATGGGATATTCTCCTGCTGGCCTGAGGCCATTGTGTCTTTGCCAGTTCCCACCTCACCTGGGGGACTTCAGAGTGGAGGCAGCCAAGTATCCATTGTTGCAGCTACCCCTCCCCCTTGACTAACCCCCTGACCAAAAGATGGGGGTGTGAGGTAGGCACCTTGGTGCGGAGTTGACACCTGGTCTTTTATGGTGAATCTCCAGTGTTAATGCTGTTCTGGTACCTCGCCTCCAGTGACGCCCAGGGGACAAGGCTGGGTCCGTCCTCTCCTGTCTCCGCCCCCTCTGAATGGCCTTCTACCTCCCCTGCCTAAGCCCCACTCCTTGGACTGGTCTGGGACCAGGTTGGAACAGGCATGTGCGCCCACTGCGTTAGCTCTGACTCTGTCCTTTCTCCTCCCACAGTGGACACTTGTTTGTGAGGAACCTCAGGATAATAACCCCATCCCGTGCTGTCCACACTTAGTCCCAGGCCAGTTGCCCTTCCCCTGTCTCTTCCTTCAGCCATCCAATTCCTGAGCTTTCTCTCTGACTGGTTTTCTTTCTTTTCCTTTGATTAAATGTGAAAGCAAAGGCTTCTGGTCTCTGTCTGTCTTTGGTTGGGGTCAGGTGGATAGCTTCCGGAGAGGGTGAGAGGGTGAGCACAGCACAGATGATTCTTTAATAGCGTCGGAGTGACATGTCTTGTGTTCTGTGATTTTTTTTTCGAAATTTCCAGTTCTGCCATTCTACGGTTTCCATCCCAGGAAGAGGCTCTTTCTAAATTATTATATCCAGTAGTCTGGGAGCATTCAAGGGGGCCAAGGGACTCAAGGACTCCATGGCTAATCCATTTATCTGGAACTTGCTGTGTGGCCTTTAGCAGGTCCCTCTACTTCTCTGGGCCTTGGCAAGTATGTACGTATGTATGTATGTATTTATTTATTTACTACTTACTTATTTACAAATTGATTAACCCATGTGGTCCATTCAAGATGGACAGGCCTGCTGCTTTTGCATGAGTCTTAGGGCCCCACACTCAGATCCCAGTGGCACCCCTCTCAGCTGCCCATACTGGGTGCCTGTCACATCCTTAAAGTACTGCAGACAGAGAACACTTCCCTCTCACTTGGGAGGTACCCCAAAGCACACCACATCCCTTTGTACTCTTAGGGGCTTTCCACCTTCTCTCTTCCGTTTTCTCTTCCCCCATGAGCTACCGCTTCCTGGATAAACTTAGAAAATCTCTCCTCAGTGCATTTCAATGCACTAGGAACATAACATCCAATTGTCCCCAGTTGTGGGGAAAGGTGAGCTCAAATTATTCATTTTTCCTGTCCATACTCCCTTTTGGTATTAAAATGTTTATTTATAAGAAACAAGTGGGGGGGATAAATGATAGTTTCTTATTGTTATTGTTAACACTCCAGTTTGGCAAAAACTAAATGTTAGCAATTTTTGAAGTTTCCCTAATTTTTTCTGAAGTTTCGCCTTTCAGCAAGTCCCCAAACTGGAAACCTTGCTTCCAGGATGGGTGAGCAGTGACTTGTGGCATTCTTTTGTTCAAGAGGATTGAACAGAGTCTTACATATCTACAAAAGATCGCAGAGCTGAATGTTTTGATGTGCAAATATAAAACCAAGGTGTATCAAGATGGGGGATTGCAAAGTGGCGACTGGGAAGGCAGTGGTCTCACTCCACGGCTGGGAGGGCAGAGCTGGGCAGGCACATGACAGTCGTGGGAATTAGGGAAGTGTGTGAGCGTCTGTGAATAATACTTGCATGCCTGATAAATCCATGGAAACTGGGAATCCCGTGGATGCCAATTCTAGGTTGCCTTGGAGAGAGCTTGGCCATAAAAGACATTAGTCTATTTAGTGCGCATATGCTCTGAGAATGGGCAAAGGGTGGGACTGGGATGAACAGGCTGACCATGTCCTGGTCCCCAGGAAGCTCTGGCTGCCATAGGTGACAGGTTGAGAGGACAGGAAGGATTTTCCCCTCCTGGCCAACCCCAGACCTCACCAACCTCCAGCCTAGGGATTTCTCAAGGGAGAAGACTACTTTGGGTGAACTTTTCTGGTCTCACTGAGACCACCTGAAACTTGCTGCTCCGTACCTCCCCCCCCAATATCGGGGCACACGCTGTGCCCAGATCCTGAGCAGAGCCCCCAGAGCTCAGACCTAGGGGCTTCCTCTTCACCTGGAGTAGTGGTGCTCACCCTTCCCCAGGAGCCTCGGGCACTGGCTGGCACCTTCTGGTGAGTTTCTCTTTCTTCCTCAGACCAGCTCCACCTCACCCAGCCCCCCTAGCCCTCTAGGGTCTCCTGCAGGGCATTTCTGAGTGGTCTCTCCTGCCACACTGTCGTGCGGGGAGTCCTGCGGAGTCTCTGGTCCCGCTCCCCACATAAGAACGCAGGATATGGCTAGGCCAAAAAACACCCACGGAGCCATAGGTAGGGGAGTCAAATCAATGTATTCTCGCTGGCAGCTGGATTGGAGACACAGGAAGCAGGAGCCACACTGTCCGCAACCCGCCGTCCTAACTGCAATCCACACTTGCCATCTTCTTGCTAGCCCCCCATTTTTCCTGCTAGTGTAGCCATGGCAGTTATATTAGTGGCCAATGGCTCACTGGTTACAGCTGACGGCCAACTAGCCACAGCTGATGGTCATCCAATCACAGTTGACGGCCATTTACTACCCGAGCCAGCACCATTCTATGTGAGGCCGAGAGCCTGGAAACTGCTTTTTGGGGCTTTGTCCACACACACACACACACACACACACACACACACACACACGGATATGTGTAGAGACTGGTGAGGTCTTTGAGAAATGCTGATTGAAAGGCCCTGGTGGAAGTGAAATTGGTTCTGACATTTCAGAAATGTGTTAAGCAAACAAGCAAACACTGAACTTCCACAGCTGAAAGGGTTTTTTAAAACAAAGGGTTTATTGGGCCATACTGCTAGTCAGAAAAGGACCAGGTCCTGGAGCATGAACTCTAACCACCAGCTGCGTGGTTAGGTGCAGGAGGCCGTATGTCCACCACCCTGGAGTCGGTGAGCGCTTTTATATGTTATATTCTGGGAAAGAAAGATGTGATTTGTTTTGAAGGAATTTACATTGGCTACAGATAAGAGGGGTGAGGTAAGGTGAAGCAGGGCAGTTCTATGATAGGCGCACAGTCTGTAAACAAGAAATATTTACTACTTTCGATTGGTTACAGGCAACTGTCCTGAAAGTTCTTGTGTATGCGGGATGCGATGGTGTCTGGTGGTCAGTGGGTCCATGCTGATGCAAAGCTCCAACATGCATTCAGGAATGTCAGCAGTCTTGTCAGTTGGCCCCCATCTATTAACTGGTTAGTTAATGAACCAGTATAGTAATTAAAGTATAAAAATAATTAATTGGCTAATTATTCCTGTCTCTCTTACTCTCCGGCCTGCTGTAATTTAATTTAGAACATCTCAGAATTTTTCTTTTGTCAGCTGGTTAGCAATGGGTATCAGTAACTTCAGCGATGTTCACAACCTATGACCTGGCACTTCCACATACGAAAATCCCTAAGGAAGTTTCTGCAGATAAAGCCTTATTCAAAGATTCACCACGTTGTTATTTATAAAGCAAAAATAGAAAATATCTAGTGAGAGAACAAATAATTGGAAGCATACTGATAATGACGAAAAGCACACAGCTGATAAACATTTTATTTATAAAATGTTTGTAAAAACATGGAGAAATGCTTACGATATATTAACTAAGTGGGAAAAGCAGGATATGAAGTTGTACGAGTATATACAAAATAATTTGTAAAAGAACATCAGCAAATGATATGGAGAAAAAAGAGTGGAAAGAAATACAGGAAAATGCAACAATGATGATGGTCTCTGGGTAGTGGTAAGACTATGGGTGACTTGTTTTCTTTTTCCCTTCATCTTTCTAAATTTTGTATACTGGGCAACCCCCATTTCACTTTTTTTTTAATTTATTGGGGTGACAACTGTTAGTAAAATTACAGATTTCAAGTGTACAATTCTGTATTACATCATCTATAAATTCCATTGCATGTTCACCACCCAGAGTCAGTTCTCCTTCCATCACCATATATTTGACCCATTTCACTTTTTAAAGAACATAGAAAAAGAAAAAAATAGTTCTACCACCCTACCCACCTCCCCACCCCACCCCATCTCCAGGGGGCCAGACTTAGGGTCACCTTGAGGTTCCCCTTAGTTTCTTACTCTATCCCCTTCCTCTTTCATTTTAGACACCCACTTGCACCTGTGGTTTTCTCCACCCCATTCCACCCCCAGCTACCAGAATCCAGAGGCAATTAACCCTTTCTTGACAAGGAAGGAGATGAGCTTTTCTTTCCACCCTCCTTCCAAAACCTGGAATGAAAGCCGGGCCAGGAGGAGATCTGAAAGGCAACTCCTCCTTGCCTTCCAGTGTGCCCTGCTCTGGGCCAGGATTCAGGCAGGCCCAGAAAAGACCCCAGCTGGGTCACGGTGTGAGGGGCAGAGCAGCACCTATAGGGGCAGGTGGGTCACCCCATACACCAAATGTAGACTCTAAACTGGAAGGACCTGAGAGTTCAATAGGCCCACTGGTTCTCCAACTTGAGTATTAGAATCACCAGGCACTTAGGAGACAGTCAAATCCTAGGCCCAGCCCCACAAATGGTTTGGGTAGGTCTTGGTAGAGCCCAGGAATCACATTTTTAACAAGCTTCCTGAAGGACTAGGATATAGGTGGTTCACAGCCAAGCTGGGAAATCATAATCTAACCCCAGCATGTTTCCTCCTCATCTCCACCTTATGCAGGAGAAAGTGGTGCTGAGTTTGAGATTGGAAGGAAGGGAGAGGAAGGTGGGGTTTGGCGGGGAAAGACAGAGGCCTATTGCTGAGCACCCAGGCCCAGGGGATTGCCTCTAGCAGATACGAACCCAGGCCAGATCTCCTCAGCCCTGCCTGGCCCTGGTGAGGGTCCAGCGGCTACATGCCCTGCCCAGGGATGTGAACATATTGGGAAGGTCCCAGTCTCTGTTGGAACCATGAGGCTACCACTGCAGGCTGACAAAGGCTTCCAGGTCAGGCTGGGGGATGCAGGAAGAGAGCCTGGGGAAGGTGGGAGGAGCCCTGGAGTCTAGCAGGTGAACTCTGAATGAAGCCAAGGGGAACTCTGAAGCCAAGGGTGAGCAAGGGGAAGAAGCCAAGGCTGAAAGCCAGAAAGCTTACTCAAATGAATGGAAATCCAGTCACTCAGATTCACAGCAGGCCTGGCCTCGAGGGGCTCTGTGGCTAGACTACAATGAACTTGGAGGGGCTGAGCTCCTCAGACACATGAGGGGGAGGCCCTGGGCTCATGTCATGCTCAGGGTCCTAGAAAGAGGCTTCCTCTTCCTCTGAAGTCTGTAAGGACAATGTTGGGGGTGGAAAGCAGAGCCCAGCTGCAGGGGGTCTCCAGGTAGCTGCTGGGTCCACCCCAGCCTTTTCACAGTTCCAGGTCTCTGTCCATCTAAGGAGCGCAGGAACTAACAGCTTCTCCTCTCCAGAATTCTCAGGCTTTGATTCACCTCTCCACCCTCCACCCATACATTCCCTGAAGGAGCATACTCATGGCTTAGGCCACATTCTGGCTTTAGATGTTGAAATCCTGCCAGCCCAGAGCTCTTTAAGCTGTGATTCCCAACAAACTATTTGAGAATTTTCTGGATGGGGCAAAAGAGGTTGTAAAGTCAAGAGCCCTTGGTCCCGAATGGCCAACACCTGTGATTACTAGGGGGTAGGTAGATGGGTGTGGGGGAGTGGATGCTGAGCAAAGAACCCTCCCCCACTTCCTTGCATTGTCAGAGAGGAGCCAGAGTAGGTGGCTGCAGGCCACCAGGGCCTCTGTCTGCACCTGGCTTGGGCATTGGATGTCCGTGTAGGGGCTGGCGGAGGACTTCAGGCTGGCACGAGGCCCTGTGGGTGCTGCGAGGTTGATGACCGCCTACTCTGGGACTAGGCCTTTCCCCAGAGGCTATAACAGAGACTCAGTCAGAACAGGCCATTCTTGGCAGCAGGGATGGTCTGTGAGCCCAGGCAGAGAAGGGAAATGCAGGAAGGGTGAGCAAGGGGAAGAATGCCGGTGTGGAGTCAGAGTTTTGGGGTTCAATTTCCTGTGTCTCAGTATGACCATAGGCAAGCCACCTAACCACTCTGAGTCTCAGTTTCCTCAGCTATAAAATGGGGATAAGAATTTTTCCCTCAGGGTTATAATGAAAATCAATGATAATGTTTTATCATTCAACAACTGGGGACTCCTGGAATGATTAATTCATTTTCATCATTGTTATTTCTAGCCTTTAAGCAGAAAGAACTTGCAGGCTGTAGGTTCTTTGTAATAGAAAGAGCAAAGTTGGGCACCTAAAAGATTGACCGAAAAACAAAAAGCACAGGAAGAATCTTCAGAGATTATCAGTGTGAGTAAGCCCTCCCTGATCAGACGAGGAAACCGAGGCTCAGGGAAGAGAGGTGGGTGGTCCAGAGTGAGTGGGGAAGCCCATCTCCTGTCCGAGGCCCTGCTGCCCCCATGGATCCTCAGGTTGGGATGCCAGGTCCCTCCACTTCCCACTCCCTTGTCCTAACAGTTGGACAGAGCACAGGTGGAAGCCACCCAGGACCTCTGCCAAGTCTCCCAAGGACAGAGCTGACCTGAGGTACCCTGGCCAGCGAGTCCCTTGGGCTTGGCTTAGGAAGCAGCTAGAAGAAAGGAGCTCCCATTTTCTGGACACCTATGGGGTGTCTCATCTCACTCTTTCCTAACTACAACCCTGTCAGATGGGAAAACCAAGGTTCAGACAGGTGACATAACTTGCCAGCATCACACAACTGGTGAGTGACTGAGCTTGTGACCATTTGACCTCAGACCCAAGCTCTTTTACTATATTATCCTGGCAGAGAATGTCATACACTTCTCTGTCTCCATGTCTCTGTCTACTCACTGGACCCCCTGCTTCTTTCAATACCCTAGCTGCAGGGAATGGGACAGGGGTGGATGTCTGAGGGTACAGGGAATAGGGGAAGGGGAAAGGAGATTTCACAAATGCTGTCACTCATGGCCCTTGTCCCTCCAGCCCTGCCTGTCATGAGGCCATGGCAGAGCTGGGATTAACCAGAGAACTCCTGAATGGACTCAGGTCCATTTCCCATTAATCCCATGTTAACAGCTTTATGATTGGGTCAAAGCCCAGCCACTACTGACCTCTGACCACGAACAGCCACACAAGTGTCCCCTACTCAAGGGTGACTGAATTTGAGGAAAGAACCTCATGAGGCAGAGATCAAACTATACACGTAGGCAGTAGCCAGGACCAATGCCCCACGTCTGGAGCAGGTCTCCATCTATCATTGGACAAGCGGCCTGTTCCAACAGGCGCAGGGGAGTTTTCTGGGTTCTAGAATATACAAGATACATAGGAGAGCCTCTGCGTTTAGGCACTCAACAGTAAAGTTCTGACCTAATCCCAGCACTCCCAGTTGGGCTATTCCAGGATTCAGGGTCCATGACTGTCCTGTGTTCATGGACCAAGGATGGTGCTTTGTCTTGAGTTTGGGAGAAGAGTGTCGGGCTTGGAGCTGGCTCCATTCTTCAACCCCTTGTACTTCAGTGTGGGTTGGTGGCGAGACACTGTGCTGCAGCCAGTCCTACAGACCACGGTGAGTTTTCCCAGTTCTGCCTCCTTCAGGCTGGGTTGCTGTGGGCAGCTTAGTTGTCCTCTCTGAGCCTCTATTTCTGATTCTGTAAGAAGAGGGGAATAAGACCTAGCTGTGCAGGAGTTACAAAGATTTACTGATGTACGTAAAGCCCCTGGCACATAGTAGGTGTTCAAGAAAAGAGTAAAAGGAGCACTTCGGTAGTAGCTCTTGAAGGGAACCAAATTTTGCCACCCCTTTTTGGGATATTGATTTTAAGCTGTTTATTAAGAAATAAGACTCAGAAAGAACCTTTGGCCCTCCCCGCTTGCCTGCCCAAGAGATTCAGACAAATAAATGGCCTTAGGAGGAAGCCTTGGCTTAATCACCTTAAGATTTTTCACTAGCATTTAGCCCAGATGACTCCAAGCCTGTTTTCTAGATAACCTAGATAACCCACGTGTCCCCATTGCCTGAGTTGCCCAGCAAGAATTTTTCCTGCCACAATATGTTTCGCTCTTCAGGCAACTACCTGTAAATCACCCATTCTAACTTCTGAAATCTAATACCCTGTCCTCCCTTTTTCTCCTTTGTCTCAAATGTCTTATATATCCAATATTCCTTCACTGTTTTTGGAATTTTCATGCCTATGTGAATTCCCCATGCGTGTGTATTTAAACATTTGATTTTTCTCCCTTTAAGCTATCTATTAATATGATTATTAGCCCTGCTCATTTTTTTTAGTCCCCACACTCTCTTGGGAAGGAAAATGCTGATCTGACCCCTAACACTTCCCTCTGAGTTTTTACACCCCCTGGGGCTCTCTGGCAGAGTAAATAGAGTGTCGTCTTTTGTCTTTGACCTGAATGTGGGCAAAGAATACCCAAACCCTTTCGATTTCACTTCCAGACTCGGCTGAAAACTACAGAGAAACCAAAAAAGAGCAAAAGCTCTCAGTTGGTTATGTTCACGCAGTCTTGCCTCTGACGTCTTGGGAGACCCTGTTCCAACCTTCCCCCAACAAGGGGCCGCTCCACCCGCATCCCCTCTGCCTGCTGGCCCTGGGCCCTTTCCTGTCCCCTACCACACCAGCAGAAGTAGTACAGGTGACTCAGGCAGGAAGTTGAGCAAGGCAGACCTTCCAGTTCTCCTTCCTACCCCAGGCCCTCTTCTGGAGTTGGTGGGGTTGAGCCCCAGGGTAAACAGCCAGGAGGCTGGGCCCTGAAGCTGGGCCAGTGGCAGATCCCCTCCCCCCATCTGTCTCCAGGACCTTTGCTTCGCTCCTATCTGCCACCTTTGGCCTAGAAGAGCTTCCTGAGACAACAACAGCTGCTTCCTAAGCCAAGCCCAATACCCCATTCCCGCCCCTGCCCCTCCCTAGAGAGATAGGGCCTGAGGCTTTTGTCCTCACTGGCGCCAGGAAAGAAGGCGACAGCACCCCCCCTTTCTTGCCCCCATGTTCAAGGGAATCAGAGTGGAGGCATCTCAGTAAACAGCTGAGGAAGGAGAGGCTGGGTGGGGGGGTTGAGTGAGGCAGGTGGCTTCAGTTTCCTGAATCCGTGAGTCTATAGCCCTTTCCTCATATAATAGGAGTGCTGGTGTGGGATGGGATAGTCTCTTTTTTGCAGTATCAGGGAAGGGCCTTGCAGCAGGTAGCCTCAGGGCAAGTTCCCTTCTCCAGGAAGATGGGCCCTCTGCCCCCTGGCCCCAGAGCACCACCCTCAGCCTGGATCTCAGAGCCAAGGAAAGCTCAGAGAAAACATTAGTGTTCTGGAAAGACTGGAGATGGGAGTACATATCTCTTGCTGCTTTCTATTTGGGCCACTACCTGCTGTGTGATCTTGGGTAAGATTTTTACCCTCTCTGGGCTTCAGTTTCCTCTTCAGCAAAAGCAGTCTAGAGTCTGTAGTTGTCATAATCTGTTGTGCTGTCAGAATTCTGGTGGGGAGGGGTGGGGGCGCTGTTTAAAATTTGCATTCCTGGCCTTCACCCTGAGGTTTCATTTGGGACAGTGTATTTCTAACACCTCCCACCCCTGCCCACCCTCCACGCCCAGGTATTCTGAAAGAAGGTTTACACCAAACTTAGAGGAAGGCTGGACTAGATGATCTCAAAGGCCCTCTCTGGATCCGGCTCTGATGTTCTCTGATTCTAAAGGGGTTTGGGAAGAGGGTGCTGGGCTTGGGGAAGAGCCCTGCCTGGCCCCTGGAGGGAAGTCAGGGTGAGGAGGGGCAGTCGGTCACTCTACTCACACCGATTACCTGGGTGAGGGAAGTGGAAAGCAGGAAGTGATCCCTGCCTTGAGGTCAGCCATGGAGCACCAGACAGGGAGATGCAGAAGTGGGGCCCAGGTATCCTGAATTCCAGCCTCAAGGGGTCTGGGGTCTTAGCTTGGGCTTTGGCCTGCCTCCTTTCTTACCAAGTGTGAGAGGTAGACCTTCTCATTCCTCGGTGTCTGCATGGCCTGTTGAGCTGAAAGAGACCAGAGGAAGCACCTTGAAGCCAGGAGTAGCCTGCAGCTGCTCACACAGAGGTGGACTGGTCCCCTTGTACCACTAAGCAAGGCAGGCAGGTTGGGCAGAGAAGCCACTTCCAGCTCAGCCCCTTGGCAATTGCCTTTTGAGATCAGTACATGGAAATTCTCTCCATGTGGGCCAGCAACCAGCTGGGGAAGCAATTCTGTGTTGCTCCTTAAGCCTCAGTGTGCATAAAGAAATTTCATAAAGTGCATAAAGAAATCCCTGAGAAATTTTAGTAAAATGCGGATTCTAATTCAGTACGTTGGGGCCTGAGAGTCTGTATTTCTAACAGATTCCAAGCGGCGTCATGGCTACTATGTCACTGGAGACCACAATTTGAGAGGCAAGAGGCTCTGAGGTTGTGACCAGAAATGCTCCCACACTGTGTGCTCCTCTCCAACTCCTCTGAGGGGACCTGGGGACATGGGCAAAGCTGACATTTCTTCCTGGGGTCACACAGGGAGGAGTTGGGAGGCAGGTCCGGGTTGTCCCCAAGGATACCTGCGCAGGGACAACATTGCCAATTTGCAAAGTGTTTTCCCACACATCTTCCTGGCTCCACTGCTTCCTGGTTATGCAAACACATGTTTTAGTTATATCGTGTTAAAAGAAGTATATAGTTAAAATGAACTTCAATAATTTCTTTTTACTTCTTTTCATATGATTATCAGAGATTTTTAAACTAAAGATGTGGCTTGTATTCTATTTCTGTTGGACATATATCTGTGATCTGAAGAAGTCAGAGCTCAGGGAACTTAGGTGATTTGTGCAGGGTTATACAGCAAAAATGTGGCAGCGCTGGGATTTGAAGCCAAGTCTCGAAACAAGCTGAGCAACTCTGGAGACCCAGGGGCAGGTGTGGAGCCACAATGTCTACCATGCTCAAATTCAAGTGCTCAGTCTTGCCTTTCGCCCTGTAGTCAGTCCTGACACAAGAGACTGGACATGGATTCACTGGGATCAATTAGGGAGAGAAGTGACTGATGAGCTCGGACAGCCACGAGCAAGCCAAGAGCCCCCATTTTCCCATTGCCCCATTTGAATTACTTTTTTCTACTATTGATGCCCTGTGTTTCCCTCAGAAGGGAGGAGCAGGACTCCTGATACGCATATTTCAGACAGACACACTGAGGCCCAAGGGCTCTGCAGTAGGAGGACTGCAGGTCTCAGTGAGGTCCCCGGCCAAGAGCCTCCCACCCAGTTCAGTCTACCTTTGCTCACCTTTCTTCCTCCACTGGAGCATGTACCTGCAGAGGGCAGCCAGGCCTGTGGCCAACAGAAGGGTCAGCAGCACCAGGACCGGCGCCAAGATTCGGATCACTGAGCGGGATGTCCTGTGGGCCAGATGGAAGGTGGCCAGTGGCTGTCACCAGATGTCAACAGCATGCTGTGCACCATGGCATTGTTTTGAGTCCCAGTCATGTCCCTTGTCTTTCCCAAGGAGATCAGAGGGCACCAGGGACCAAACATCTGGTCAGTCCCAATGGAAAGGACCCCAGCCCCCACCGCCAACCCCAGGAGACACTTTCAGCCGGGTCTGCACTTGCCCGCAGTTACATGGATGGCAGTAATTGAGTGCAGTTATGTATAAACCCCCAAGAAGCAATCCTTCAGGCTAGGACTCCAGTTGGGTAAGAAAACAAATTGTTTTGGGTTCCATATTCTCATGCTTGGCATGGGGCCCAGTTCAAAGTGTACAGGCAAAAACTACTGGCCTGGGGTGGTTGTCTCCAGGGGGCTGTCCCCTGGAGAGAGTCCTCTGTGGGGACCAGGGCCCCAGTGGACCTTTCACCTTGAATGGGCCTGTGTGTCCACGGGCGACAGGGCTGATGGTCCCTGGAGTGTAGGTTGTTCACTGCTCAAGGGCCCTGCTGAGGGGTGGAATGGGCTCTGAACCTACCCTAGGTGCCTCTAGCTGCAGCTATGACAAGAGGCTGCTCTCCTGGAGGAAGGAGTGTTCGGTTCTTATTTGCACAAAGGCCCTTTATGGTTTGGTGATGGCCTGACAGGTAACCTTGGTATTCTGGAGCTCACCTGGACTTGGACCTGCTGCTGCGAACAAGTCTGTTGTCCTCTGTTGAGGTGGCATCCAGACGTGTTGCTGGGCTGGAGGTCCCTGCATGAGGAGAGGTTGCTTTGTGAGGAGAGGTCTCTTCATTCGGAGAGGTCACTGCGTGAGGAGAGGCCCCTGCATATGGAGAGGTTCCTGTGTATAGAGAGTTTCCTGCATGCTCATATGGGGATGTCTCTGGGAACGGAAAGGCCTCGGCCTCTGTCTTCCCCTGCTTGGCTGCCGTGACTGTCGAGTGGAGACCAGGAGAAGCTACAAGTCCAAAAGCAATGTCTCAGCACCTTTCCTGATGCTGGAATCCTCGCTTCCCCAGACCTCTGACCCTTGACCTCTAACCTCTACCCTCCCAGGGATCAGTTTCTCAGAACATCCCTAGGGAAAGGATATTCCAGGAAGCAAACAGAGGTCTAGGTGAAGCCGTTTTGAGAAAGCAGGCCATATCACAGGCATGCCCCGTATTTGTTCACAGTTTTCAGCCCCTTTTTGTGCCTAAAGCCTGTTCTCTGCGGGGAGGGGCACACCCCCATCCCCACATCCATGACCCATTCCAGTGACCCCTCAGTAGATACCTTCCTGCCCAACCCCTATGGTCCTGGCCAATTGTCACCTCTGCCCTCACCTGAAAGTCCTCATGTCAGCATCACATGCCCACCCCCAGCACCTATGCCTCAGTCGGCCTTGGTCTCCTTCAACAGCCATGGGGTCAGCAGGGCAGGGTGGCAGGGACAGGTCCAGAGGTCAGGGCCAAAGGCCCAGCGTCTCCTGCTCACCCCTCGGACCCTAAGTGGAACACACAGATCTGAGCTTCGTGGGGTCAGGCACTGTCTACTTCTTGGCTTTGCAGCTTCCTGTGTGGCATTGAGCAAGTGACCTAATCCTGCTGAGTCTTTAGCTGATGATCCAGCTCCAGGGCTGTGGGGGGTCATAAAATGCAGTGTCTGGAACCAGGCAGGCCCTTACTGGATATTTCTTTGCAAAGGGGTGGAGGAGAGGCAGAAAAACCACACACTCACTCAATTCTGGGAGCTGAGTTTGCCAAGCTTTGGCCTTGGTCTGGAGGCTTGTTGTGACAAGAGGCTGGAAAGGAGGAGTGGGGGAGGGAGGACAGCAGGGACCTAGGGGAAAGGGAGAGGCTGGTCTCAGGGAGGCAAGGATCACTGCTTTGAGCCAAATTCCCTGCCTTAGGAGCAGCCAGCTGCTTTCTCATCCCCACCCCCCACTTCCCCTCAGAGTATCGCCACCTTCCTTGGCTGCTAGGGAGAAATGGATGGTAGATTCCAGCAGATCACTGGCCTTCCCTTCCTGCAGTCTCCTTGGCTCCCCTTTGGCTTAGACCTTCAGCTTTCCTTGTCCTTCAACTGCCCACCAGCCTACCCTTTCCATGCCACCCTTCACACCGATGTCAATTTTATCCCTAAAATATATATTGGATCCCATCACTCCCTGCTTCAGAACAGTCAATGGCTCCCCACTGCCCATAAGTGGAAGTTCAAACTTTTTCTCATGCCTTTCAAGGTCTCTTAAACTCAGACTTCAGCCCACCTTGCCAACTTCACCTCTTCTCCATCCCATGAGCCAGCTGTACAGAGTTGGGCCCTCTAGTGCCTTTTAAACGAGCCTCCTGCCTGCCTCCCCGCCGTTGACATGTTCCACTGTGTGCCATGCCTTTTCTTTCCATCTCTGTCTAACACACTTCTTTCTGTCCTTCAAGTGCTGGCTCAAAAGTCAACTCCTCCATAACACCTACCCCAGAAGGTGCAAATCCTTTTTCCTTTGTGTACCAACAGTACATTGGTACTGTTGGTGCACACTGTGTGCACATTGCCAGTGGAACTAATACTCAATTATGTGGTAACAACTTGTTTATGGGTTTCCCCACTAGGATGGGATCCCTCAAGGGCAAAATGCCAACCTCTGCTCAGCACAGTGGGCATAAACCAAGTGTGGTCAAACCCCCAGGAGCCACTGAGCTCCCCAATTCCCCAGGTCCATCAGTCGCTTTCTTTCTGACTTACATACCATCCTGGATTCTCTCCCTTTCCCCACCATCCTCTATTCTAACACTAGGTCAGTTTTTCTCCAACTTTTCTGATCAAATGATCAAGTCTTCTGCACATAAAGACTATTTTTCTTTTTCTTTCCAGTATTTATATTTCTCAATCCTGTCATATTTCATTGCCTCGGGCCTCTAGGCAATGATGGAGAAAAGAAATGATACTGGGCACTCTTGTCTTGTCCTGACCTTCCTAGAAATTCTTCTAATGTTTCACCATACTTAGCATGAGCTGAGACAGCTCACACTGGCTCCATGAGAGCTGATTTTTGACTTTTCAGGAATTTTGTGAGCCGGTTATTAAACTGTTGGTGGCTGGAAATTGGTAGCAGGGGTGTTTACGCCACAGAAATTGGCAAACACTACAAATCAGAGCTTCTCCAGCCAGTTGTTAAACATTCACCAGCACATTGCTACCATTAGTCTTCTTTATTTTGAATATCCCAACTGTCATCAGAGAGAGGCCAACAAGGTCTGATACAGGAGGATAATGTAATGATGCATATATTATACACAAATAAATTATTATAAATGAGGGTAGGAATGAAAACAGGAGAGCTCAAATATAGGTAAAATTGATCACCACCAGGTAAAAATGATGTCTGATTGTTGATAAGGATTGGTACGTAGAGATCAGAGAATCTTGTAAACAATGTGATTTGGTTCAATGTGGTTTTGATGCTGCTGTTATTATTTGGTGAGTTTATGTTTATTTCTTTGAATTAAAATAAAGACCCATGGAAGATGGGGATCTAGCAGTGGGTATGGGCCTGGGGATGGGAATGGGTCCCAGCTCTGGGGCCAGGAGAAGTTAAGAGCCAACACCAAAGCCAGAAATGACCTACTTTTGGATCCTGGCTCCACCACTTCCTACTATGAGACCCTGGGCAAATCATTTTATCTCTTGGAGCCTCAGTCTCCCATCTGTGAAATGGGATACAAAGACCTACGTCACCCTTACTGACCTGCACATGGGTTGGCCGCTCTCCTGGATTCTTTCTTCTTGGCTCAGCTGGTCCAGGTGGGATTCTGGGCACCCAGAGAGGTGCTTCTCCCCAGCCAGAGCCCCATGGCTCCACCCTCAGCCCCCTAAGATCCCCGAGCTCAACAAGCTCCTCTGCACTCCTCATACCTGTCCTCAGGACTTCAAGATCAGGGGAAGAGGAGGTGAGAAGGGAGAGCTAAGGCCACTGGCAGGTGAGACCAGTGTGGCCATGGCTTAGGTGATGCTGTGGAGTAGGCCTCGGATATTGTGACTAGGCCCAGCCTGAGTAATCCTCAGGAATCTCTCTGACTTCAGGGAGGGAGGGAGTCTTTCATATTCTGTGTCCATCTCGTCCCTCACCCATGACAATCTCTCCCACATTTGACACAGAGTAACTGAGCCTGGAATTGAACAGATCTGGGTTTAATCCTGCTTTGCCACCTCCTATGGTTGTGACCTTGGGCAGCAAGAGTGAAAGACCAGCTGAGGCTCAATGCGGCAATGTCTGTGCCCCAAATGCTGGTGCACATTTGACCTGTGTGATTTCCCCGAGTCCTTGAGACCCTGCCCCAAGAGGCATTACCTCGCTTGGTGATGGAAAAACTGGGTCCACCACTAACAACCTACCCATGCTTCCCTCTTCCCCTCTGCATCTCTTGGCCCCCAGCCAGGGAGAGAGAGACATTTGTTACCTGGAAGGACTATCAGAGAGACCAGGAGAGTCTCATCCAAGCCCAGTACTTTGACACCACACCAGTACTTCCCCGTGTCCTCCAGGCTGAGCTTCCTCAGGGTGACGTGAAGCGTGAGTTCCTGGGGGCTGTCTTGGATGGACACCCTGCCCTCCGTCTTCTTCTGTCCATCGTCTATGTAGATAGCGTCAGAGCAGCGTGAGAGGATGAGCCCACTCTTCCGGCACCAGTATTTCTTGTTTTTCTTCAGCTCTTCCCTGTAGGTGCATTGTAGGGACACAGTACCCCCTTCAAATCCTCTGATCTCCTTCGGGCCCACCAGGGCTCCATAACCTGAAACCACAGCAAGTGTGGAGGTTGGAATTCCTTGGATTCAAGTACCAGGGCCAAGACCAGAAGGTCTTTGTCAGTCGCCCCTTTCTGGGGGCAGCCCTGTCAGAGCTGGTACTCCCTTTCCCCACCAGGGAACCTTGGGACAGAGCTGTTGAAATATATATATTTCTATATAATTGCTTCCCTGAACCTGGTGTATTAACAGATTGTGGATGGGGAAGCTCTAGATCCAGACAGCCTGGAGTCTGAATCCCAGCACTGCTGCTTAATAGCTGTGTGACTGGAGAGAAATTGCTTGACCTCTCTGGGCTTCTGAGTTTTCTCATCTATAACTGATGACAATGTCCTATTTCATTTAATTTATGATGCTATCATGTGTGAGATACAGTATCATTTTATACACCACTAAAAAAGCATTGTCAATTGAACAATTGACATCACTTATAAGATGC
Source organism: Rhinolophus hipposideros (assembly GCF_964194185.1). Lineage (NCBI taxonomy): Eukaryota > Metazoa > Chordata > Mammalia > Chiroptera > Rhinolophidae > Rhinolophus > Rhinolophus hipposideros. The sequence continues at coordinate 37,540,791 of NC_138066.1, read as the reverse complement.
ATCTTGATTTTTTTATGTTAAAAGGTACAAAAAAAAAATGTAGGTCTGCGAATTGATTAAACAGGATAGTGCTGGAGAGCCTCCCTCTCAGGGAGAGTGCTCTCCACGCGGGAGCACTCTTGAACTACAGCAGAAGTTCAAGAAAGATAGGCTGAATTTAATGCGGCAACTGTATAGGTCTGCCTTTAGGCTTGGCGCAGAGTAGGAAAATGAAAGCAAGAGGAAAAGCTTCTCTCACAGCCACTCAGCCACGAAGAGGCTGGAACCCCGGGGTCTGGGAGAAGACCTGGCTCTGAGTTTCAAAACCAGCAAGTGCCAGCGCCCTCTGAGGGCTGAGGAGGCGGAGGACAAATGGGGTGGGGGGAAGCCTGGAATGATAAGAGCCACAGGGGCGGTGGGGATAAGCAGTGTAGGTTTAGGAGGTCCTCTCTCTGCAGACCCAAAAGGCGAGGTTGGACCCGAGCCCCACATCCCTCCACTACTCGCCCTGCCTCCCTCTCACCTGGAAGCACGAGGCAGCCCCACAGCAGGACCAGGGGTCTCATGGTGGGCGCCGGACACGCGGACACGCGGACACGCGGGAGCACTCGCCGGGAACTGGGAGCTCCTCACCCGGCCAGGGGCTTGAACTTCCTCCAGATGAGAGAGATCAAAATGAGGAAGGGAGGGGAGGGACCGTCCGGGTCACCCCTCGGCGCCCAGCCCAGGGAGACGCCTCTGCCATTCCCTTCACTTACCTCTGTAAGGCCTGCGGCGAAATAATGGGTCTAGTTAGGCTGGTTGAGAAAAGTGAGTGCTTTATTCTGCGCTCCCCAGACGGGGGGCGGCGAAGTCGCGCCCAGAGTAGAGGGTGGGAAGTATATATGCGATTTTGGGGGAGGGGTTGGCTGAGTGAGGTGGCAGAGGAGCAGGCCTCCCTAGCAGCAGGTCGGGCGCCAGCGGCTGTGTCTGGAGTCGCTTTTCGCACCAGCGGTCTGCTGCCTTTTCTGGGGAACGCCAGGGGCCCCCCGTCTCTGTCAGGCGAGGAAAGGTCTAATTTAGCAAAGGGGTATGACTTGGCTTGCGGCTGCTTTGACCATGCCCGCAGCTGACCTACCAACCTCCCCCCACGCCCCGCCCTGAAACCCCACGCCAGTGCTTCTCCTAAACCCGTGCCCCTTGCAGGCATACACTCCAGGGGTCTGTGGGTAAAGTTCAGGGAGTCCATGAATTTGGATGGTAAAGAATTACATATTGACTTGCACTAATCTGTAAGCAGTATCTTTTCCTTCTATTATAAGTATTACCAGGACCTGTGACTTTGTCACCAATAAAATTCACAGGTACTAGCTCCATGCTAGTTAGAGCTCCATGCTCCTAATTCCGAAAGCTGCCGGTTCGATTCCCACATGGGCCAGTGGGCTCTCAACCACAAGGTTGCCAGTTCAGTTCCTTGAATCCCGCAAGGGATGGTGGGCTCTGCCCCCTGCAACTAAGATTGAACACGGCACCTTGAGCTGAACTGCCGCTGAGCTCCCAGATGGCTCACTTGGTTGGAGCTCGTCCTCTTAACCACAAGGTTGCAGGTTCGACTCCCACAAGGGATGGTGGGCTGTGTCCCCTGCAGCTAGCGATGGCAACTGGACCTGGAGCTGAGCTTCCCCCTCCACAACTAAGACTGAAAGGACAACAACTTGAAGCTGAACGGTCACCGAGAGCTCAAAATATCGTGTACTCTCCTCACTGCTTGGAAAATCATTATTAACCTGCCACTAAAACTGATTATTTAAAGCGCTAATAAAGAACCACATTTATTCCTATATTATGTACCTGTAAATATTTTGATAACCACTTCAATATTATTGGTTTTCTCCTAATCATATGTATTTTATATATTTAAAAGACTATTATTCTGAGAGGAGGCCCATAAACTTCACCAGACTGCGAAGCGGTCAGTGGTACAGAGGTTAGAGCCCCTCTGGCAGTGCCCACCTCCCCTCCTTCTCCATCGCCTCCCGGAGGGCGCAGTACCTCCCTTTGGCCACCCAGCAGCGGTGCAGGCAAGTTGCACAGGGGGTGCGGGAAGCTGCAGGCGCGGGCTGAGAGGGAGCCATCTGCAGGCCGAACTGCAAGGCTGGCCTCCCCCTCCACAGAGTTGTCTTGCCATTGAAAAAAGTGAATTAGCCGTTTCCCACCGCGGAATTGATTCCTCCTTGAAAGGAACAAAACAAACACGCATATTAGAGAGAGCCCTGACACATCGTTTTCCAAAAGAGGTCTGTCGGTGTTTTTTTTTTTTGATTGCAAAGTTCTTACAGGTTGTAAGCAAAATTTTACACCATACAGAAATGTGAAAAAAAAAAAAAAAAAAGAATGGGAATGCTTCCTGTAATTCCCCTCTCCCTTAGAAAACCACTGTTTACATTTTGGCATATATACTTCCATATGTACAGTTGAAATTTGAAACCATAACTCAGTGGTTGTGGGAGGGGAGATTGTGTGTGTGTGTGTGTGTGTGTGTGTGTGTGATATTCTGGAGATGTGGGAGATATGTTTTAATTTCACAATGATCAGGGGGCACTGCTGACATTTAATGGATAAGGACAGAGGTTTATATTAGTGAAAACCCTGTAACCATGATATCAGCCTGGGACCTCCCTCCCATTACATGTACAGACTGCAGAAGATAATCGGTTTTTGCAGTTTTAAAAACACAGATTAAAATAATATGTATTCTAGTGTTTGATAGTATATCTCTGCTCTTTCATTTTTGTTTTGTCTTTATACAGAATATTTTCTGATCTTCTTATCTTAAATCCTAACTTATTTATTATAAGCAGGAGCAAGCATCTGACACTTCATTATGTTTTTCTGTTGTCAAGGGGCCTGCACATTGACACTTGGAAATATGTGTTATTTGGTGACAAGTTGTTTTCCTTTTAGTTTTTTCCTTCTATTACAGCTCGGGCATTATATTGTGATTTTTAAAAATTAACTGTGTGAGAAGGCATATTATTTACAATTGCATTTCATAAGAGTAAAAGAAGTGTTACCAAAATTTTAATTTTTATGTTGGGTGTCATATACATCATCCTTGCTTCCTTCCTGTGTTTAGTGAGGTCTTTCCCTCCAGTCTCCCTTCCCCCTATCTCCACACCTAACCGGGAGATAGGTTTAAAGACTCTGTTAGAAACAGATTCTTCAGGCCTGGAAGTACTGCAAGAGCTAGGGAGGAGGGCCTAGATGAGGGCCTAGCATGGGCCAAGTGCCTGGTCCTACCCCACAGGGTATATGAGGGGCAATGGATAGATCCCCCTGGTAGGTCTGAGGATCTAAGAGGAGAGGACACTTGACTCCTGCTTCTTACCTGGAGCACTGGGAAGTGCCCTGCCATCAAAGGATGGGAGAACATTGGGGTCAAAAGTGCTGGACCAGTGGGCTTGCAGCAGCCTTCTCACATTTCTGTGACATCCGTGAGCCCGGTTGTGGCTTGGCCATGCCTGTAGGCACCATGGTTGGGATGAGGGGATGGGCAGCAGACATGGGGAGGAAGAAGTCAGAGAGCCCCGTGGATGCTGGTGCGGGCAGACAAAGATGAAGGGTTCCCCTTCCTTCTCTAGGCCCTGATGATAAGTAAAGACCTCCAGAACTTAGACTCACTTAAGGGAGAAGGGAGGAGAAGGGAGAACCCTAAAGAGACTCTAAGTCAGCTGAGAAAACTCAGATTGAAACTTAAGTCCCAGCTGCGGGATAGGGTTGAGAGAGGCCTAGTAGTAGGGCAGACAAAATCTGGCGCCCAAAAAAGGGCCTAGCTTGATGGGTGCCTCTTAGTACTCATTTAGTCCTGTTCTCCTCTGGTTTGGACTCACTTGGACTATCACTTCTGCTGATCTAAGATGGTCATTTGTTTCTCTTAGATCAGGTTTTCTCAACAGCAGCACTAGTGACATCTAGGGCCAGATAATTCTTTGTCATGGGGCTGTCCTGTGCTTCGTAGGATGTTTAGCAGAATCTCTGGCCTCTACCAATAGATACTGGTAGTCTCCTCTCTGCCCTCTGAGTTGTGACACTCAAAAATGTCTCTAGACATTTCCACTATCCCTCTGGGAGGCAAAATTACTCTGAGTTGAGAACCACTGTCTTAGGTGATGAATGAAACTATGAAAAAATAAAAGTGTAAGTCATGTAAGTTGTGTTTATACAGGTGTAGTAACAAGGTTTTGGTATAGGAGAGTGGGCTTTCTAATTATGAACCCCAGAATTAAGCAGACTATGCAATGCTAGAAAACCTTGCTGCCCCCGTGGGGCTGGGGCTGTCCGTGTCACATGCAGGTATGGAGTAGTTCTGCAAACACACCCTCTTTGCAGCCGAGCCAGCTCCCAGGAGAAAGAGGGCTGGGTGACACATGTCTTGTTTCTCCTTGCAATTTATTAATCAAATAAATGACATAGAGACAGACCAAGGGTGTTATACCACTGGGGTTCCCTCCTCATGGAAGGAAACATCAGGAATGGGGAAGATGTTGCCCCGAAAAAGATCGGTGAGCCACAAGCTGGAAAGAGCCTGGATACCTGAGTCAGCACTTGGAAGAAAACTGCCCTGATGGTTACCAAGCCTGTAGCAGACCTGATGTGAGCAAGAGCCAGACTTTTATGTGTTTAGCTACTGAAATTTGGCAGTTTGTTAGTTGGTGTGGCATAGCCTGAACCACCACAGAGTCTTTTGTTTCCTCACACACATTCCATCTTCTACCTAAGGCTCCCCCATCCCCAGCCAATTGCAAATTCAATTGTTAACTTCCTCCACTGATATAAATCTGAAAACTCCTTTCAAGATTTTTCTGTTGACTGTTTTAAGGATTTTTTTTACTTGTAGCATTGACAGTGAAATGACGTGGGAGGGAAGTAATGACGGACCAGGAAATAAGGACCTTCCTCCCTTAGAAGCTGGGTAAAATAGACATATATTTTTAAATCTTCTCAAAAACAGTGAAGGCTAAAGGCAATGTGGTATCTTGGATTGGATCCCAGAACAAAGAAAGAATATTAGTGGAAAAACTAGTGAAATACTAATGGAGCCTGGAGTTTCATTACTAGTAATGTACCAATGTGAATTTCTTAATTGTGATAAATGGACCGTGATTATATAAGATGTTAGTGTTAGAGAAAGCAGACAGAGGGAAGGACATTCAGGGACTTTCTGTTAATCTAAAATTATTCCACAATATAAAGTTTATTTAAGAAAGAAAAAAGCAACTAGCAAGAAGAGCTAACAAGAGCATGAGGGATTACCAAACAGAGTTCTGCATGCAGAAATCCAGAAGGATGAGCTGAGCAGGCAAAGCACTTTTGTCCTTTGGAGCGTCTACTGATTCAGGAGAAGCAGCTAAGGGGAAGAGTTAGGAGTCTAGGGTCCTTCCAAGTTTGGGGAATCTGATATATATTATTAGCTTAGGCTAGAACCCCAAAGGGCCGCACTTTGGGAGAAAGGTGAACTGCAAATAAACCAGGCCACCATGGGCTTTCACTCAGCTTCCTATCATTTAGTTGTCTTCAGGAAACTTCAAGCTCTGAACTTGAAATAAAAATAGTCCTAGTCTAGTAATAGCCTCCCTCCCCCGCCCCCAGCCCAGGTAGCTTAAAGATACCAATGAAAATCCTTTCTGGAAGAAAATGGCATCAGCCTAAGCCTCAAATTGTTATTATTATTTTTCCCCATTCTTTCACCCCCCCAACCCCCACTCCGGTTCAGGCCGTTGTTTCTCAGTCTAGTTGTGTAGGACATAGCTCCCTGGCGCATGCTGGTGTTATGAGCCTTGCGCTGTCCACAGCTGAGGCATTGGTCGCCATTTGATGGTGGGCCTCTCACAGCAGCTCAGGGCAGCTCCCGCCAACCTCTGGCTACTCACTTGCAGCCCAGCTCCAGGGAGAGCTGTTGTTCACAATCTTAGCTGTAGTGTGTGTGTGTGGGGGGGGAGATGGGGGTGGTGGTGAATGATAAAGCAAAATGATAAAGCTTTCAAAGATAATATAGCATATGTTCATGGCATCGGGGTGGGGAAAGAGTTCTTCGACAAGACACAAAAAGCACAGACCACAAAGGAAAAGACTGATAAATTAGACTGTGTTAAGATTAAAAACTGTTCATCAAAAGATGCCATGAAGAGTAAGAAGACATACCCAGGATGGGAAAAAATATCAGCCACACATAGGCAACACAGATAAATCTTTTCAAAACGTAATGTTGAGTGAAAGAAGCCAGGCGTACAAAAGACATGTTGTATGATTTCATTCAGATGAAGTTTGAAAACAGACCAAATGAAATAGTATTGTATTGTGACATGTATTTAGATGATACAACCAGAAAGCAGAGGGATTACTAGAAAAATCAGGGTAGTGGTTATCTTTGTGGGGACACGTTGTGATCTGAGAGGGGTTTCTGGGGCTGACAGAGTTTATTTCTTCATAAGGCAGTGGCTACACAGGTGCTTACTTTTCATTAATTTGTGAAATTGGCTTGTGTATGCCCTTTTTGGTGTGCACATTCCATTTCAAAAATCTAAACTTTTTTTTTTGAGATGGAGTAACAAAAACAACAAAAAGTAAAAGTTATCAGAAATCTTCCCCTAAAAGTAGTGAAGGTGTTTTCCCTGGTTCTCACTGAGATGTAAATGGACTGAGCCTGCCCTTGTTTCAGACCCTTCTGACTCACCCTCTGGATGCTGTCTGGGAGTGAGCCTGTTTCTCCTCTTGGAATTAATCCCGGTTCCCATCAGTGTCTGGGCTGAACGCCAAACCAAATGATGCAGGACTAGCCTGAAGCAGATTCTTTTTGTCACCTCTTGGAGGGTCACTGACATTCTACCTTTTCCAGAATGTGTCTCCTATACTCTCTTCTAACTGTAAAGATGGACAAGACCCCACGTCATTCATTCTTCGGGCCTTGAGCTCCTCTTACTCTTCTGTCTGCAGCTGCCCTGGCTAGAGCATCTTAACCAGGGCCTGACTGATGAGGCAACCCCTGCCTGGGCTTTCAGCCATCTTGGCCAACTTTGCCCTGTGTCACCTCTTCCCCCAGGTGCAGTTCTCTCCCCAGCATTCCAGCTCTAAACTCTCATTCACCCAAACATCTCTCTCTCTCTCCCCTCTTACTTTTTATTTCAGTCTCCTCGCCCAAATATCTTCCAGGCTAAAGGACATATACATATAAACATTTTAGTGAATAATGCTAAACTGTCTTCTAGAAAGTTTACACCAATTGACTAACACTCCTTCCAATTGTGTAAATGTATTTATTTCCTTCCATCCTTGACAACATTGGAAGTCAACACACTCAAATATTTTTGTCTTACTAGGAGAAAAGGGACTTCGATTTTTTGTTTGGTTTAGATGTCTTTGATGATAAGTGAGGTCCTGCATCTTTTTATCTGTGTATTGGCTGTATATATATATATATATGTCTTTTGTAGCAAACTGCCTATTTTCTTTGATCATTTTTCTATTTTTTCAGTTTTTCTTTAAAGAGTGTGAACTTGAATAGTGTGAACTTTTTTAAATTAAGGAACTGAATTTTTTAAATCATATTGCTTATGATTATCACATCATGTTACAAGTAATGTTTTCGTCTATAAAAGTGTTTACATTTTATTTAGTCACACATATCTATCTTTTTCTTTATAGATCTGGGTTTAGATTTTCTTTAGAAAGTCTTTCCTAAAAGTATTTCGGAAAAGTATTTTGGAAAAGTATTTGGGAAAGTATTTTGGTGTGAGTGTAAAGGAGAAATACAGGAATCCATAACGTAATTAGACTTAGCTAGTTTGCAGTTTAACTCACCACAGAGCTTTATGTCTAGCCACCTGTAATTAAACTTAGTTTGCATTTAGATCTACCCTGATATTCAGCTGTTTTCTCTTTGTTTCCCCCCCCCACTTGATGGTAAGAACTGTTTTGTTCCCTTTGTCAAGGCTACACATAGCTCGTTAATCCATTTAATCAACAGAATCCTAACCTTAAAAGAGCAATTTCTTAATCCTCAGGCTCCCGGACACCAGAATCCAATTTGCAACTCCCTTGCTGTTTTTACTGGTTGATGCACAAAGCCTCAGGCCGAGGTGGCCGAGATGCAGTCCTGAGTCCAGAGATAACATTATCTTAAAACAGACCAGACCCCAGGATGCAATGTCAGTCCTCAAACCTGCCTGACCTTTGTTCTTCTTTTGTACCCATTAAACATCCTGACAGATCTAGAAATGAGGAGATGGCCTTTGGACAAGAGTCCACCATCCTTCAGGGATGCTGGCATTCGGAATAAACCTGCTTCTCTTTCCATCCACCTTGTCTCTTGATTTAACTTTTTCAAACAGCAGGCAGCCGGACCTTAGCACTGTATCATGAGGAGTGAGATAGGGATCCAGCTTTCTTTTTTTCTTTTTGCATAAAGAGTAGCTAGGTGTCCCTACACTAATTTTTTTTCAGTAATTCCTCCTATCTCTCCCGCCACATTTATATGTATACTTGTATATGTATATATTTATAACGTCATCTTTTTAAAAAAGTTAAATTACCATATACATGAGGACTATTTCTGTACTTTCTATTCTGTTCTATGTGTCTAGCTGTTGGGGATTCCTTCAGTACTGAACTTTAAAAAATTGTTTTCATATCAGAAATGTTTCATATTTGTTAGCCCTAGCGCCACCTTTCACCCCACCCAACCTGGTCCCATACACTCTTTCAGAATTTTTCTGCTATTCACCAATGCGAATTTTTCCTGATGAGTTTTAGTAGCGTTTAAGGAGTTTCCTCTGAAAATCCAGAGGAAACTGGATTTTCAGTTTCCTCTGAAAATCCATTTTATATTTTAATTGACATTGCAGTGGGTTTGGAGATTATTTTAGAATGAATTGATGTAATGATGGTACCTAACTGTCCTTTTCCCTATCTGAGTTACAGTTTGTTGTGTGTTTCTTTTACTAGCATTTTAAAGAGTCCCCCCCCCCTCCCCGTATACCAAAAGGTCCCTCACTTTTTCTGTTAAGTTTATAACTTGGTATTTAATCTTTTGGTTGCTGTTTTTGTTTGGCATTTTTTCATTATACTTTATCATTGTTGTAGTTCATAGGAAAGTCATTGAATTTTTAATATTAACTTATGTACTCTGACATCTTATTTAATTTTCTCATCATTTCTATTTTTAGTCAATTCTTTTGATTTTCTACCTATACCATGTATCACCTGCGCTGCCTCCTTCTAGTATCTATGCCTGTTCTTTCTTTTTCTGGTCTGCTCATATTGGCCAACACACTAAGAGCAATGTGTTAAATGGTTGGTGATGGTAGGATCTGGAGGTTTATTTCATTCATTCACATTTAGTGTTGATATATCTTGATCAACTCAGCCCTTATCATTATGAAATATCCCCCCTTATCCCTGCTAATATTTCTTGTTTTGAAGTCTCCTTTGCCTGATATTAATGTAGTCACGTCAGCTTTCTTACTTAGTATTTCTGTGGTAAATCTTTTTTCATTCATTTTCTTTTAACGTATCTGTATCTTTATGCTTAAAGTGACTTTTTTCCAGCTAGCCCAGAGTGAAGTCTTGCTTTTTTCTATCCAGTCTGACAATCTCTTTTATTTGGAGGACTTAGACCATTTATATTTTACAAAAACAACTTTACTGAGATGTAATTTACATGCCATAAAATTCATCCATTTAAAGTGTACAATTCAATGGTTTTTATTATGTTCACAGAATTGTAAAACCATCACCCGTCTAATTTTAGAACATTTTCTTCATTTTAAAAAGAAACCTGGTATCCATTAATAGTCACCCCTGACCTCCATCCCCCAAGCCTAAGCAACTACCAATCTTTCCGTCTAAAAATTTGCTGATTCTGGATTTTTCATATTAATGGAATCATGCAATATGTGGGCTTTTGTGATTGACTTCTTTTTTTTTAAGGAGGGCACAGCTCACAGTGGCCCATGTGAGGATCGAACCAGCAATCTTAGTGTTATTAGCACCGTGCTCTGACCAACTGAGCTAACCAGCCACTCCTATGACTGACTTCTTTTACTTAGCAAAATGTTTTGAGGTTTTTCCACATTGTGGCATGTATTAGTACTTCATTTCTTTTTGTTACTAAATAATATTTCATTGTTTGGTTATGCCACATTTTATTTATCCATTTATCTATTGATAGGCATTTGGGTTTTTCCCACATTTTGGCTCTTACAAATAATACTGCTTGAATATTTCCATACAAGTTTTTGTGTTTTCATTTTCATTTCTCTTGGGTATATATTCAGGAGTGGAGTTGCTGGATCCTATGGTAACTGTTTAATAATCTTTTGTTCGCTTTCATTTTTGAAAGATATTTTTAAAAATCATATATGGATACCTTTTCAGAGTCTATGGAGATAATATTCATTTTTCACTTTTCATCCTATTAATAGATTACCATATATGGAGTTATAGTAATAAATTTCCAAGTATTAAACATTTTAATTTCCAAAAATTAAGCCATTTTTTAGTACACTCTACTTGATCATAATGTATTTGTGTGTGTGTATGTGTGTGTGTGTGTGTGTGTGTGTGTGTCCTGGTGAAATTAACTAAAATAGTTTTTAGGATTTTTTTCATAAGTGAGATTGGTTTGTGGGGTTGATTTTTTCTTTGTTTTTATTTCTTGGACAGGTTTTAGTATCAGTACTATGCTTACTTTATAAAAATAATTTTGAAGATTTCCTTCTATTTCTATGTTCAAGAAGAGTTCTTTAAATGTTTGGTAGAATTCTCCTGCAGAACTATCTGGTGTTTTTGAGGGAGCAATTCTTTGACAACTTTACTCTATTGAAATTAGTCTGATAATAATTTTCTCTCTTCTGGAGTACTTTAGATAATTTGTATAAGAATAATAAACTGTGGTTCTGGACCAGCCAAGTCTGAATTGAGTGACAGCCACAAGATGACAACACCCCAGGAATCATACAGTATGTATTTTTCATGTCTGCTTTCTTTCATTCCGTATAATATATTTTGACATTCATCCATGTTGTTGCATGGTGGGGATAATCTTTGAATACTCATTTGTTTCTTTTTACTGATGAGTGAATATACCACTGTACAGACATAGCACAATTTATTTATCCATTCATTTGTTGATGGACATCTGGATTGTTTTGTTTGGGGCTATTATGAATAAAGATGTGTTGAATATTCTTGTACAGATGTTATAGACAGATGGTTTTATTTCTCTCGAATAAATACCTAGGAGTGGAATTGCTGGACCATAGGGTAGATTGTATGATACCTGCTTGAGGCTTTAATGTGCATTTGCCTGATGACAAATGATATTGGATAAGCACTTTCTCATATGCCCATTGGCTATTTATACATCTTTTGTGAAGTGTGTATTCACATTTTTTGCCTGTTTGGGGGTTGGGCTGTCTTTATATGATTGAGTTGCAGGATTTCTTTAGTCCAGATACAAGTCCTTTGTCAGATATATCTTTTATGAATATTTCCTCTCAGTTTGTGGCTCACCTATTTTCTTGATAGTGTTTTTTTAATGAACAGAAGTTTTAAATTTTGATGAATTCCATTTATCAATTTTTTAGGGTCTATGCTTTTTATGTCCTTTCTAAGAAATCTTTGCCTACTGAAGAATTCAGAAGATAATCTATGTTTTCCTCTGGAAGCTTTATCAATTTAGTTTATGTTTAGGCCTTTGGTCCTTCTTAAATTGAACTTTGTATGTGGTATGGGGTAAGGATTCAGTCCCCTCACCCCTTTCCCATATACACACATGAATATCTAGTTGTCCCAGCACCATTTGTTGGTACCCTTGTCAAAAATAATTTGACCCTATATCAGATGGCTCTTGATATCTAACACTAAGCACCCCACATAAAAATGTATCTCCTGTAGCCTTTCTCTACCCAAAATGAAGTCCTAAGACAAGGAGCATCTCATCCCCCTGGGAGCTTGTTAGAAATGCAGAATCTGGCACCACTGAAGCCCTACACAACCCCTGGATGATTCACCGGCAGCTTGCGTTTGGAGAAGCACTGGTGTAGATAGATGTTTAAGGAAGGAGGGGAAAAAAATGTCATCATGACATACTCTACCACTGACAACCTCCCCGGGCACTGCAGGCTATTGGGGTGGGGATGGGATGGGGGTGGGGGATGGGGGGCTGTGCACCCATTTCCTCTCCTTAGCTTTCTTTGCAGCTGGGGGAGAGGGGAGGGGACTCACTCCCCTACTCCTCACCCCCATACCCACAACCACCTGCTCTCTCATCCCACAGCTCCTGCCCTCTCCTCCATGCACAACCTTCACCCCAGAGTCTCAGTTTCCTCAGTTACAGAGCAGAGATAATAATGGTGTCTGTCTCGGGTTAATGTGATGGGAAGGGATCTGAGGAGTACCTGGGGCATAGAGACAGCACAATAAAAGTCAGTGATTGTCATGGCCATTTCCGAGCCTATCCCCCAGGAGAAACCCCTGCACACAAGCCGCCGTCCCCCGCCTCCGCTCCCCAGCAGAATTGAGCTTTGCGGTCTCCTGGTCACCTCAGGCCGACTTCTCCCTCCCTTACTTCTCCATGTCCCCAGGGCAGCGCGCACTGATAAATCTTTCCCAGCACGTTGTATTGTTACAGCGAGTTGCCCTCGTGTCTGACCGGTCCCCCGCCCGAGCCTGGGAGTCCCTCAAATCCAGGATCTTTGAACCCCCAGTCCCTGGCACAGTGCCTGGTACTGGGAGGGCACTCAATAAATGTTTGCAAAATCAAATTATATATTAAGCAAGCGTCCACACCACAATACGCGGGGGTGGGGGCAGAAGGGAAGGCTGGCTGTGTGTCCCAGTGGGGGGGCACCGGCAGGCAGCTCCTCGAGGTGGGAGGACAGTGGGGAGGGCGAAGCCTGGGCCAGCAGAGGGCTGGCGGTGCCAGACGCTGTGGGCTCCCTCCGCTCCTCCCCCTCCTCCTCCCGCGTCCCCTTCTCTCTCCTCCCGCTCGCCTCCTTCGGCTCCACCACTCCCGCCCAGCGCGTCCGCGGCAGGGAGGGGCCGGGAAGGAGGAGCCAGTGGTGGCCGAGACTCCGGGCCCCCGCATGGTTCCCGGGCTGGAGCAGAGATCCCGGCGCGCCCAGGTAGGAATCCGCGCAGGGAACGGACAAGGGACCGGGAGCTGCGGCGGGAGGGGCCAGGCGGGGGCAGGGAGGATGGGCCGAGGCCAGCCTCTCGTGCCCACCGCGGCCTCCCGACCCATCGAGACCCCAGCTGGGGGTAAGAGGGTGGTGCTTAGTCCCCGCCCCTCGGCCCGGGCCTTCCTCCCTGCAACCCCCACCCGGGTGCGCCCGGCTCCTTTCCCGCCGCTCAGCATCCTCCGAGACTGTCCCCCAGCGTCACCCAGGTTTCCCTCTCCTTTGACCAGCCGCGCTCCTTGTTCGTCCCACAGGTTCCTTCCGAAAGCGAGCTGGAGTCTGTGCTTGGCCGCCTGCGGGGAGCGGGGGCGGGGGCACAGCTAGAAAGAGCCAGAGGGTGAGTCCTGTGCTGTAGTAGTGGTGGTGGGGGGACGGGTGGGGGTGGTGGCTAGAGGCGGGGTACCATTCTTATGCATCTTGGTGTCACCCGTGCTCGGGCGCAGAGGGGCTGGCTCCATGTTTGCGGAATGAATGAATCATTACTCTCCTTGTTCCTTTCTGAAGGAGGACTTTTTGAGGTCCACGTGCTGCAGAGCACATTGGGGAGCCCCCTGAGACAGGGCTCCTCCGTCCCGCGCTCTTATTTCTCCACCTCCTCTGTATACTCTATCCTGGGGGGAGGGTCCCTTTGGGTTGGGGCTTGGAGATTGAGGGGAAGGAGGGAGCTTGTAGGCCCTGCCAGGTACTTGTTGAAGGTGTGACAGGCAAGGGACTTAGGGAGGGAGGCCTTTTAGCAGGTCACCGGGGAGAGGGTATGCTGTGGAGGAGAGCGCCCACTTTCAGGCAGGGGTCACTTCGTACCTCTGAGACCAGTCTGGAAGGATAATCCACCAGAATATGGATTTTGACCTGAAAGTTACTGAATTCCTCCAAGCCTCTGTTTCTTCATCAATAAAATGGGAACATTAATATCTATTTCTCATGGCTTTATGCAGATTAAGAAAACATATGAATTGACCCAGCACAATGCTTGACACAATGGGGGCACTCAGCAAATCTTACGTTTCTTTCCTTCCTCTCTGAAAAAAAGTGAGCAGAGAGTTATTTGTTCCCAAATCCTCTGTCTCCACACTGGCCACGGACAGACACAGTAGATGTGTAATCACTGTTGAATGAAAATGCTTGATGGAGCTTCACCCCCACTCCCCTTTCTCCCAGAATCCATAGGCAGAGCTGGGAATCTGACCAGCACAGACATGCCGGTGCTGTCCGAGGACTCTGGTAAGTGCCTGCCTCCCTGGGCTGGGCCTCCAAGTTTGCCCAGCAACCTCGGCTGGAAAGAAAGCAAGCTGATGCCAGTGTGGGCTCTCGAGCTACGGTGTCTCCGAGCCCTGGGAATGAGAGCCTGGGGAGAGAATGTCCACATGGCAGGGCTGAAACGTTGGTTGAGGGTCCACTGGAGGTCCCATGGAGCAGGACGTACCCATTGCATTTGCTATACTTTGTTTTTCTTACACTCTCCTCAGGTTTACACGAAACCCTGGCACTGCTGACCTCTCAGCTCAGACCTGACTCCAACCACAAGGACGAGATGGGCTTCCTGAGGGATGTTTTCAGTGAAAAAAGCCTCAGTTACTTAATGAAGGTAAAGCCCCATTTCATCTCTCCTTGGTGAGGGTTTCTAGAGGTCTTCCTAGCTGGCTGTGGCCATCCCCCTACCCCAGGAAGGTCTTCACTAGCCCACCATGCAGGGCTTTCTCTTACACTGCCCAGTCGATGACCCAGTTTGCAGACCCACAGTCGTGAGTGGGCTGTGAGGTATCCAGAGTAAGCCTGGGCAGCTAGCTTGGGAGGCCCCAGCCTGAAATTGGCTGTCTTTGCAGATTCACGAGAAGCTTCGTTATTACGAGAGGCAAAGTCCAACCCCGGTTCTGCACAGTGCTGTGGCCCTTGCTGAGGATGTAAGTTCCAGGTTTTTCCTTACCGTGTCAGCCCTTTCCCCATCCCGCAGGGCTCCTTCATCTTGCCTCGCTGCCATTGCTTAGCTAGGGAACATAGGGACACTGGAACCCTGAGATGAAGAGTATCTCTTTCCCTTCTCCTTCCCCTCCTCCTCCTTGGGCCCCCTAACAGGCAGGGAGGAATTTGTGAGCCTTGGACTAGGCTGGGGGACATGGTGACATGATGACGCCCACTTACTGTGTGTTCCCGAGAAAGTCTGTTTCCTCAGCTGTGAAATGAGAGCATTCGGATCAGATCAGTTCCCAAACTTTGAGGACTGGCGACGTGAATAGGTCAAGCAAGACCTGTGTCTAGGCTTTGGGCAGGCCCAGTGGGAAGTTCTGGTGGCAACGGACGTGCAGTGCATCCCCGGACTGGTTTAGGCCTCTCAGTTTTTAATATGCTTCCTAATTTCTTGTGAACCCGTTCTCTGTGTTGCATGGTTTGGGAAAAGCTGATTGATTACTAAGTCCAGCTCCTGAATAAACGCACCTAACCCCAGGAGATGGCCTGGTGACAGCAGGGTGTAGCCTGTGGGTGCAGATCTTGCACCTTGCTCCTCTGTGGAATGTGGTGAGGAGCATGTTGGGTTGCCAGGCTCCCAGTCTCAGCACTGCCTCTACTGCTAGCTCTGTGACCTTAAACAAGTCAGTCGACCTCTCTGAGCCCCCAAATTCCTCATCTATAAAATAGTTCCGTGGTGAGGGCACAGTTAATGGAGCCAGATAAACCCAGATTCAAGTCTTGGCAGTACCACTTACCAGCTTGTGATCTTGGGCAAGATATTTAATTTCATTTAACTCTTATCTGTAAAATGGCATACTAATAGTACCTACTACATCTAGTTCATTATGAAAGTGAAGTAAGAAGGTCCACATAAAGCAAATGACACAGTAAGGGCTTTATAAATTAGTGCCCATTAGGATTACCCTGTGGAGCTTCTCAAGCTCTTGTTATCCCTGGTGTCCTTTCCCTGGGAACCTCAGTCCTGGGGTGTCTCAGGGTCCAATGTGCCCCTGGGTGCTGTAGCAGTTGCTGGGAGGGCCCTTGGGTCTGAGGCTCAAGGAGCACGGTTTGTCTTGGTGACTCCCAGCAGGCTCGAAGCACCCACAGCCGCCTGTCTCGTTCCCCTACAGGTGATGGAGGAGCTGCAGGCCGCCTCTGTGCACAGTGATGAGAGGGAGCTCCTCCAGCTGCTGTCCACCCCCCACCTCAGGGTAGTCACGCTGCGGTCCCTATTCGCCCACACAGCTTGTGTCTCCTGGGATGGGGGCAGGAGGGAGCGCTCGCTTGGTCGTGAGACTGAAGAAAGGAGACTTCTGAGTGAGGGATCTTCAATGCTGGTGTCTGGGGTTATTTGTTGTCTCTCTGGAATGAAATCCAAGACACACACTTCTCCCCCCACCCCCCCAGACCACTGCCCAGCCATGGTCCCCTGGCCCCTGTGAGCCCTGGGCCAGCCTTTCATTTCTTTTGCTCTCCTAACAGGCTATGCTCATGGTACATGACACGGTTGCCCAGAAGAATTTCGACCCTGTTCTGCCCCCTCTACCTGATAGTATTGATGAGGATTTTGATGAAGAATCAGTGAAGATCGTCCGCCTGGTGAAGAACAAGGAACCTCTGGTATGAGGCACCCACTTCTCTTCCCCACCCTCTCCCTGTTCCATCCAGAAAACTGGGAAGGGAGTCTCCTGAAGTCTTTGGAGTGAGAGATGGCAGCTTTGTCAGGGCTGTCACTTTTGTGTGCAGGGTACCCCTTTCTCTGGGTGGACACAGCCTCTCTCAACTGTGGCCAAGCTCTTTTGTGCAGTGAAGAACCTGCACAGCTGTACAGGCAGCTCTGATCATCATACTCTGAACCAGAGACTGGCAGACTACGGCCCAAGGGCCAAACCCAGCAGCCCATTGCCAGTTTTTATAAATAAAGTTTTACTGGCACATGGCCACCCCGTTCATTTACATGTTGTCTGTGGCTGCCTTTACATTGCGATGACAGAGTTGAGTAGTTTCGAAGGACACCATGTGGCCCACAAAGCCTAAAATATTTCCATTTGGTCCTTTATAGAATAAGTTTCCCAGCCCTTTCTCTGAATACTGAGGAAGCTCAGGGCAGCAGCCCTTCTTCTTTCCAGCTGACAGATGGTAATCATTTTTGTCCTGGCTCAGCACTGATTTACCAAGCCAAGTGGCAGGGTTGTTTATTAGATGGAGGGAAGTAAGGCAGGGCTGGAGAATTGAGTGCTTACCCTAGAGATTCCGCAGCTAGCACTCTTTATTGTCATCTTTCATCAGATGACCTCAGATGAGCCACTTCAACAAACATACCAGCATCTCTCCTCTGCCTCTGTTTTCTTACCTTCAAAACAGGGCAGTCATCCATCAACTTGGCAAACACATTGTGTACCCTCCTGTGTGCCAGGCACCCTGTTGGCTGCAGGCAGTTCAGAGATGATTAAAACCTAGTCCTTGCCCTCTGAGAGTTCACAGGAGGTCGTGACTGGGGGCTTCCTGGAAGGGGTAATGCCCATGCCGAATGCCAAAAAGAGGAACAGGAGTTTTCCAGAAGGGAAAGGGAGAGGAAGGGCATTCCACACAGACTGCCCGAGCAAAGCCAGGGAAAGGTAAACAGCATGGTATACGGTATTTAGGGAACTCTGAACAGCCTGATGTGGACATAGAATGCCAAGTTTGAGGTAAGGAGCGACAGAGGGGAGGCCAGATGAGTGGCAGATCATGAACCTGATTGTCCACGCACAGTTGCTTACGTGGACCCGAAAGGCAGTGGGGAGCCATTGAAAGGTTTCAGGTAAGAAAGAATGTGGCCAGAATTGCAGTTTAGAAAGATCTACTGAGTAGAAAGTGGCCTGGAGTCTGAGGCCAGAAGCAGAAAACCAATTTGAGGGTGGGGGCCAGATACATGAGGTTCAGGAATGGGCTTGTCCTAGGCCTGTGGGAATAAGGAAGAGAAATCCAAGAAATCCTTCAGAAATGAAATTAATTTCACTTTGAGACTACCCTGGTTTGGGCAGGAGGCTGGGGAGCCACATAGGATAATGCCCAGGTGTCTGGCTGGGACTAGGTGGGCTCTGGAGACGTCATTCATGGGAGGGAATAAGGAGGAGCTTTGGCCGTGTGACCCACAAGTGGAGATGTCCAGAAGGTGGAAGGATTATGTGTCCAGAGATACAAATTTGGCAGCGTCCCCTGTCCAGGAAGGGTTAAAATCATACCTGAGCATTCGAGACCACCTGGGTAAAGAGTATACAGAGTGAGACAAGGGGAGGGCCAGGGGCAAGCCCTAGCCCCATGATCAACATTTAAAAGGCAGATAAAGGAGGACTCAGCAAAGGAGAAGATTTGTCCTTGAGAAGAACAGGGAGGGAGGTGTCATCGAGGGTCCTGGCTAAGAGAGAATTCCGGAGGGAGAGAGAGTACCAGAGTCAGACAAGAGGGAGATCAGAGGAGAGAGACTGAGGGTGGTAGCTGGCGGGTCCTTACTACTTTTGCTGGAGCTTTTGAGATTGCAGGGGTGAGTGACTTGGAGGGCAGGAAGCAGAGAGAGCACTGCTTCTTTAAGAAGCTTCGCTCCAAAGAAACGGAGACTGGCTGCTGCTGGATGGGAATGCAGGCTTTTTAGTGATGGGAGAGACTTGATAATATTTTTAGGAGCAGGAGAAGGAGCCAGTTGAGAGGGGGCATTGAGAATGCAGGAGAGGGAGGGAGAGGTAGAGGAACCAGTTTAGACAAAAGGAACCCCTCCTCTGAGATGGAGGAAGGAAGAAAGAATGAACAGAGTTGCTGGAAAGCTAGAAGATCTGGGGGCAAGAAGCCACAGGGTGCTTAGCCGATGGCCTCTCTTTTCAGCAATATTTATCTTACGTACTTCAAATAGATGACTTGAATGAAGTTAATCAGTGTGCCAGTGTGTTTGCAGTTACAGCCAATAATAAATGGTTAGCATTTATTGAGCACTTACTGTGTGCTAAGTGCCTTGCCTGTGTTACCTGATGCAATCCTTGCACAGCCCTGTGAGTTAAATGCTATCCCAGCGGAAACAGACTCAGAGAGGATAATGGGCTTCCTTGCTAAGGCTGCATGCTTTTAGTAAATGGCAGAGTAGATTCAAACCCAGGGCTGTCCAACTCCAGAGCTTAGCTCTTCACCCGACTGCCGCCCTGCCTTGCCACAGTCCAGCCTGCGTGTGCACGACATCGAGGGCTCATTAGTACCTTTCTTATCCTTGACATTCCTTCTGCTGTGTTCCATGGACCAAGTCCTGGTCCCAAAGCTCTGGCTGGGGTATGATTGGTTCCCCTCAGCAACTGAAAGCCCTGTAACCCTGTGATTGGTTAGATGCAGGATGAGGATTTGCTGGCACATATTCTCCTCATTATTAAATGTCTTTGCAAGAGGCCAGGGCTATGATATGATAGAAAAAGCACTGGATTCGGCATCACAAAAAGCTTTACTCCTTACTAGCTGGGTGACCTTGAGGGTGTTTACCTTCTCTGAGCCCGTTTCTCATTTCTAAAATGACTGTCACCATGTTATTATGCTTTGTTTAAACTGTAAAGTGCTGTGTTATACTAATGTGAGATGTTGGCTTTATTGCGTCCTCCGCATTGGAAAGGCCCCCACTGATCTGCCCTCTGGGATGACAGAGGGAGGGATGGGGAAGCCCTGTGGGCTCCAGAGAGTCAGGGTCTGAGGTGTAGGGCTGCATCTGAGGAGTCTGCCTTCTCTGTCTCTGATGCAGGGTGCCACCATCCGGCGGGATGAGCACACGGGGGCTGTTGTGGTGGCCCGGATCATGAGAGGGGGTGCCGCAGACCGGAGCGGTAAGTAGCATCAGTGCCAGCCTGGCTGAAGGGATGGCCATCGTCCCCCTTTGGCTACAGGTCTCCTTTCCCCCTCCTATCCAGTCTCCTGTTTGGGATATGCTGGGAGTCGGGGAGCGGGGCTGAAATTCTCTCCTTCCCAAGCCTCTCAGACATTTTAATTGTCTGAAAAATCTCTCAGGCATGGAGTACTTGGGGTGGGAGGGCGGGATCAGAGGGGCTCGTGCATTGGCTTATCATGAGGTCTATGGTAGTTAAGCATACAGCATGGGCTTGGCAGGTAACTTCTAACTTGGGGGCAGGGACACCCTTCCCTCCCATCTGGTTGCCATTATTTCTGAGGGGAGGGTGTTCATGTCCCAGATTTGTTTGGGTGGAAAACAGGTTTTGAATCACTGGTGTGGGGAAGAACTGAGTCAGGAGGCAAAACTCCTGGTGTGAGGGCTGTTGCCCCCAAAGTCTGGGGGTCATTTTTGTGGGGAATCCTTCATGAGCTTCTCAAACATGAGCAAGTGAATGAATCCCCTTCCTCCCCACCCCAGAGCATCTTGTTAAAAGGCAGATTATGGTTCAGCAGGTCTTGGGTGGGCCCTGATCTGCACCCCTAACCTCCTCCTGGGTGGTGCTGATGCCTCTGGGCCCCCGTCCATTTTTCGTAGCAAATAGGGCCTAATATGCAGAAGGTGCTTGTCATTAAAACGGAGGCCAACAGACAGATGTATTTAACACTCTTGATGACATCTTCCCTGGTACCCTTAAGTTTTCTTGTTAAGATTTGAGAAGGACATTCTCGGAGTGTGTCTGTAAACTCAGGAAAGTGAGGAGTGAATGATATTTTTAAAGAAGTGGAGGTTACAGCAGAAAGAACAGAGGCTTTCTCTGTCAACATAACTGTGTTTCACCCCTGGCTCCGTTATGTCTTAGCAGTGTGGCCTTGGGCAAGCTGCATCATTTTTCTGGATCTCGGCTGCCAATTGTAAAGTGGGGATTTCACCGTTTGTAAGGCTGTGATGCCGGGTGAGGCACCCAGCACACAGTAGGGACTTCCTGTCTTTAAATCTTGAATCTGCCCTGCAGCAGGTTCCTCCGGTGCACCCCAGTGGTGCCCAGAGCTCCGAGTTCTGGGGGCCAGGACCCCCTTCCTGTGCTGATGGTCAGTACCCCTGTCTCCTAGGCCTGGTCCACGTGGGAGACGAGCTTCGAGAAGTGAATGGGATCACAGTCCTGCACAAGCGGCCTGACGAGATCAGCCAGATTCTGGTCCGTGCTGCACGCATGCTGGGGGTTGCTTTGGAGGCCAAAGCCAGGTGCTGCCTGGAGCCAGGGCAGACCTGGCTCAGTCTCCCTGCTTTCATGGGAAGGCCACAGACAAAGTGGCCTTACAGTGTGCCTGGGTGCAGGGTGGGAACTCCAGTCCATCTGCCTCTTGCAGACATTCTCCTCAGCACAGCCAATCCCCCTGATCCCTAGCTCCCTTTCCTGAGGACCCTTCTGGGAGACCCCCCTCCGAAGGGTCCCCTTTTCCGAAGGGCCCAGGAATATGGAACAAGAGATTGCAGCACAGGGAGGACCCGGAGCAAGGGCTCTGAGATCAGCTGGTCTTGGGTTTGAATCCTGCCTCTGCCACTTTCTAGCTGTGCAACCTTGGGCAAATTATCAAACATTGTGAGTTTCGATTTCCTTTACTGGAAAGTAGGGACAGGGATGGTTTCCCATTCAGTTTCGTGATCGTTAGTATGTAAACATCTGGAAAGGGATATAGCATTTCACATCTGTGCTGGGATGAAAACAGCCTCCAGAGTCCATTCTGGAAGTTCAAATCAAAACTGAAATTGTAAAGAGCCCAGTCATAGTTTTTTTCTCTTTATCCTTAGCGTTCTCCCCCGACAGGACACTCTTTGCTACCTTCTGATGGTTTGGGGGCAGAAACAAGATGAAATCTGAAAAGAGCGGGCCTGCTCTTTAAGACCCCACTGTAGGGGACCTGGTGCTGGCAGCCCCTTCAGCCTTCCTGCCTCCACTGCCTGTTTCCTGGTTCTGGGCGCTGACTTCCAGAGTGATACAGGGCTAGGGGGCCCATTGGGTGAGATGTGCTCTCATGGGCGGACAGCAGTCTTCCTCATGGGCCCCATATATGGAGATGCAGGGTCACAGGGTCTCTCTTGCAAAGGGGAAGGGAACCCCTGGAAAGGTTAGAGTAGCCTGCCATTGGAGAGCCCATTGGGGAAGATGGAAGCAAAGAGGGAAGTACTGATTGGGAACCAGCCCCAAATCAGGCAGGAAGGAGGAACAGGAAACTGGAGTAGGTTATTCAAATAACCTAAGAGGAAAGAAAGCAGGGTAGCCCTTGGAGGCACTAGAGGTCAGGAGTGATGCAGAGCTGGAGTTCAGGGCATGCATTGTCCTTAGGTTCTCATTTAAAACCTGTCCCTTTGTCCCATAAAAATGCAGATACTTCGTTTTTGAGTTTTGCTTTAGTTCATTCAACCGAGTGCCACCATATAAGGGTGGATCACAGGGGAGGCAGCGAGTTTGACTTTCCTCTGAACGTGAGTTTTAAGATTGAGAAGATGGGAATTTATGGAGGGTTAGACCTGGAAGACGATAAGCCTGTGCTCTCTCTCCTTTCAGGCGCAGTCCCAGGGATCCATCACCCTGAAAATCATCCCAGCCACCCAGGAGGAGGACCGGTTAAAGGAGAGTAAGGTATGGGAAGGCTGGCGGTGGGGGGAGAGCCCCAGTCCAGTCTTAGAAAAGGTCCTTTGGGAAGAGATCCTACATCTGGCCCTCAGAGCGTGCGCTTGATAGATTGTAACTAGGAGTGATTCATTTATTTGTACCCTGCATCTTTTAAAAGAGGATTTGATGTAGCTTACTAATAAAAGGAAAGCTTATTTTAACTGAAATAGAAAATCGGGGCTGTGAAGAGGAGGAGAATGTACCAAATGTGCTGGCTTTAGGTCCAATTAAATAATTGCCATTTGTTTAATTCTTTGTGGAGCCTACCTTTTTTTGGGTGCCTCCTCTGTGCCAGGCACTCTGCCAGATGCTAGAGACAGCAGATTAGGAACTCTGAAGCTTCCTAGCTCAGAAGGGGAGACTGGGGAACAAATCTTTTGTTACTATGTGATAAGTGCTATGGACACTGTACAGAGTGACAGGGCTGTGGAAGGTGTCACCTCGCAGGGGTGAGGAAGTGAGGCTTGGGGGGGAGTGAAGATGACTAGGACGTCCCTGGGGAAGAAGAAGTGGAGGGAAGTTCAGGCAGTGGGGTCTGCAAATACAGAGGCTCAAAGTGATGGAGAGAAGTATGTTTGGGTGTTGGCGAGAAAAAACACTGCGGTGGGGTCTGGGAGGGTTGGGTTTTTTTTTTTTTTTTTTTTTTTTTAAAGAGGGGAGTGGTACAACCCTGTTTGTGTTTTAGAAAGCTCTTGGGATAGCCACCTGGAGGAGGATGGAGTGGGTGGAGACTGGAGGGAGGAAGACCAGGTAGGAGGTTGTTATAAAAACCCAGGTGAGAGGCTGTTAACACCTGAGCTGAGATGGTGGTAGAGAGGACAGAAGAGAGCATTACTTGATTTCAAATACATTTGGATATGAACTTCCTGGCAGCCAAGGCAGAAAGGCGAACGTAATGAATTTGTACTTTTCATTGGTGGATAGAAGAAAGCTTGCCAATTTTTCAGGATAGTAGATTCCTGAAGCCCCTGCCTCCTAGTACTAAATGCATGAATGAAGGGACATTCTAGCACCTGGCACAAAGTAGGTGTCAATAAATATTTTGATGAATGAGGATTAATAATGGACAATGTCTTTGATATCAGGTTTTTTGTTTGTTTGTTCGTTTGTTTTTACAGCAAATGAAGAAATAATGTTTTTATGGCTTGTTTCTTATTTGCACTCTTCCACTGAATCCCAGGGCACACATAATATAGACTCTCTGTTACCTGATGGAAGGTGGTTCTTCTTGGGACAAGTTAATGTGGTTGTCATAAGCAACCACTACAAGTTTTAACTTGATACAGGGAGAGAACGTGGTTTTCTTGGAGGAGAAAATAGGTAGCCTCTCCCTTAGGCCATCCTTCCCAAATATTTCTTCTTGAGCCAGAAGCTTGGTCTGGGCTTCCCATTTAAAATTATATTCTCTTCTGAGTGCTTGGAATGCTGGTGATATCTGTGGCTGGAGGAGGGTGTTTGTCATGACAATACCTGGCTAGGAAATTCTGTTGTCTAACTGAATCTTTTCTGGTTGGCACATACAGGAATATGATTTGGATCTAAGGAAGCCCTCTGAACTTTTTTCCCCCGTTTGCTGATAAAGTAATTGGGCCCAAATAGAAATAAGTAAATCCATGCCACTTAATTGTAGAAGAGAACAAGGAAGTGTGACAAAATGCTGTGTCTTCCCACCATCTTCTCTAGCAAGGATGACTTCAGGGTAAAGGAGAGAGTTAGGTGTTGGCCAAGTATATGACAGATGAGGCAGGATTGAGCTATAAAAAATGTGGTGTCAATTACCCACCGAAATGTGATGGTGAGGAAATAAGTAACAGTAGTTTTGTTGATATTTGGGTTCTTACCAAAACATCTTGATTACTTATTTAACAGATGGCTGCTGACTTCACGAGGGGCAGTTAGCAAATCAAAAATCACATTTGAGTTACAGATTGTGCTTGCCTTTGCGTTTTGTTCCCAGGACTAATTGTTGCTTTGTGTATGCTAAGGACAGCAGATCAGGTAACAAAGGAAATGTTTAGGTTGGAAAGAGCAATTCAGACTTGGGACCCATCTATTCATTTTCTGATTCTTGAGGGATTGCCTGACTATAATCATCAAAATGGTTAAAGCATAATGAGAAAATATGTGCGGTGTGTTTCTGATTCGCTTTCAATTCTCAAGGCTGCTTGTTCTTCCAAATTGTGAACGGTAGTTGTCATACGTCCTTCAATGTGACATAGACATGCCTATGCTTCCGTGATGAAGGTCCATCTCACCGGAGCCCCTCCTCTGCAGGTGTTCATGCGGGCCCTCTTCCACTACAACCCTCAGGAGGACCGGGCCATTCCCTGCCAGGAGGCAGGCCTGCCCTTCCAGCGAAGGCAGGTCCTGGAGGTGGTGAGCCAGGATGACCCCACGTGGTGGCAGGCCAAGCGAGTGGGGGACACCAACCTTCGAGCTGGCCTTATTCCCTCCAAGCAATTCCAGGAAAGGTGGGTCTGGGGTGTGTTGTAAGGGGGTGGTTTTGGAGTGGCCAGAGGCATAGGTGCATGGCAGACCCCTAAATCTCTGCCACCACAGCCAGAGGGGCACACTGTGTGTTGTTCCCTGAGATAAGTACCAATTGCACTTGTGTTTATTCTTCTTGATTCATAACCAGTGATAATGACTGTTTGAGATTTAAATCAATATATGGAAATCTAGGTTCTTAAATTAACATATATCTTATAATGCACACTTAGAGAAAGTTGAGAAATAAAATACAAATATACAGAAAAGGAGGACGAGGGGAAAAAACTTACCCAAAGTCTCGCCATTATCCAAACAGCATAATGTATTTCCTTTCTGTGTTTTTTATGTGAGTGTTGCACATAGAATTTGAGGTCTTGCTTTATTTTTTTCAACTTAGCATTTTGACATTAGCATGTCCTAGAATATTACCTGTTCTTTATTGTGTGATTTGGGTGGCTACATCAGATTTCATTAGGAGCTACACCATTCATTCAGGCAGCATGAAAGTATTTATTATGAATGGAGCTAGCCTGTGCCAGGCATCCTGCAAGCTGCTGTGAACCCCTGGTTTCTACCCCCAAGGAGCCTACAGTTTAGCTGGAAAGTCACAGATGGTTCAAACAAGCACTATATAAATGTGAAGGGGATGAGGGAGGAGGAGATGGTGCCCTGTAAAGTCATAGTAAGAGGATTGGCCCTCGTCTGGGTATACAGGGAAAGCTTCTCAGAGGAAAGGTTGTTCCCAAGTGACTTCACTCCTTCCTTACTTTCCAGTCGTCTGCAGTGTTTCACTGCTACAAGGCTGCAATTATTATTTTGCGCATAGACTGTTCATCATATTTTAAATGATTTTCTTAGGATAGATTTCCATAATGTAAATTCTGGGTCAGAGCGGGTGGCAGTTAGGACTGCATCGCCTCCCCTGGGGTTTGTAGCCGTCTTCCATCTTTTGGGGGCATGGAATGTGGTAACAACCGACCTCAGGTGTGGCCCTCATGGTGTGGTCCCGAGGGCAGGGGCAGCAGCAGCCCCTGAGAACCTGTTGGAGAGACAGCCCCCTGGGCTCTGCCCCAGATCTGCTGAATCAGAAACTCCAGGGGTGGACTCTGAGCTCTGTGTTCTCGCAGATGTTCCAGGTGATTCTGAGGTGCAGAGGCTTGAGAACCACTGCTCTCTTTTTTCCGGGAAGCCTCAGACCCAGCTGCATCTTTGGCTTCAAGGTCTTGGGGGAAAGCTCTTTAGCTGTGTTTAAATGTGGAAATCTCGAGTCCTGGGCGTTTTCTCAGGTCAGACACGAGGCCTTGGCGGCTGGCTGTCCATTAATGGCCATATTGGATAATGGGTCAGGCTCGTCCTCAGCCTCTCCTAGGAGTGGTTCTGCTATTTTCCAGCTTCCTCAGGGATGGGAAGGCCAGTGAGAGCGGAGAAGGGGCGTCCTTCTTTGAGAATCAGTCACAGGAAAGTTAACAACCAACTGCTGACTGGGCACTGTGCTAGTTCCCTGTGTGTGACCATCTTGGGTTAGGAGAGCTCCTCCCAGAGCAAGACCCTCAGTTTCTTCCCCAGGAGCCAGTGAGTGCCCGTGAAACCATCGGAACTCATTGTGCGGCAGGAGGCCCTCGGAGTGCCTGGCTGTGTAGGAGCCAGGCCTTAGTTTCTCTGAGTTTTCCGTAAGCCCAGCTCATGGGCCTGCCTTCCCTTTGTGTCCCCATAGGCGCTTAAGCTACCGAAGAGCCACGGGTACCCTTCCAAGCCCCCAGAACCTCAAGAAGCCCCCCTGTGAGTAAATTGGCAGTGTTGGCACTTCAGGGAGGGGCCAGGGTTAGTATTTGGAGGCATTTTGCCAGGAAGAAGCAGGCACTGGGCTGGAGGGGGCACCAAAGGTTCGCTCTGAGCTCCCAGGCCTCCAGAAGAAGGATGGGGAGGGGAGAGGGATGAGGAGGAGAAATGGGGATGTGTTGGGGAGACCTACTCTCTGGAGAGGAGCGTCTATATTTGGAGCCCATAGGTGACACGGGGGGGGGGGGGCATGTTAACACTTCTCCCAAAGCTATGTGCAAACCTCTACGTGTGAGTGAGTGTGTCTGTCTGGGAAAGGGTCCACAGCTTTCATTACATCCCCAAGGGGCTCTCTAATCCTGTCGATTTAAGAACCTCTGATTGGGGGAGGGAATGGAGATGGCCATGAGTGATCCTGTGCCTCTGTGTTAGAGGCCACATTTGGCAAATAAAAATAAAGGACGCTCAGTTAAATTCGAATTTCAGATAAACAAATAATTTCTTAATATAGGTATGCTCCCAACATCACATGGGATATACTTATACTAAAAACCAGTTCATTGTTTTACTGAAATTCAAATTTAACCGAGTGTCCTGTGTTTTATCTGACATCTCTACTCTGTGTAACACTTTACCTTTTAGAAAAGATCCACCAATCTTCTTGCCTTCTAATCGTCTTAACAGCCCTGTGAGGTAGTGGAGTTAGAGCGTCCTTTTTTCCAAGATAGGAAAACGCAGGCTCAGGAGGTTGAGGGAGTGAGGCCCGGGTTGAGTTTTCAGAGGGCCTGTGATCAGAGCCCCCAGTTAGAATATGAGGAGGAAACTGTCCCACTGCCGGCATCCTAGAGGGAGCTGTTCCCATGGCTTGGCAGCCACTGCCCACGGTCACTCTTCTAGACTTGCTCTCAAGCAGAAGGGCTGCTGAGTAAATTGGCCTTACGGCTGCTTACAGCAGTGATGAGCTGGCTTTCTTTGGGCCACTAATGAGACACGCACAGGAAAACTAATTAGAGCAAGTCTTGGTTTAATAACACACCACAGATCGGATCACAGGTTTGTTGGAAGAGAGAAAGAGGGGACAGATGGAGGGCTCCTCAGGCACACGAGGCCATGGCTGTCTTGCAGCCACAGGGCCTCCTGGTTCCCCTCCACTAACGCTGTTCCATCTGTCTTTTGTGCAAACCACAGATGATCAGCCTTGTGACAAAGGTAGGCCTGGTAATTGTCCCTGTGTGCATGGATAAGGCCTCTTTTCTGTGGACTGTCTAGGGCTGGAGGAACTTGCCCACCCCGCTTTGGGGTGGCTGTGCCTCTCTGGCACTTTGCACACCTCTCCCTGCTCTGCCAGCTGGACTGGCCTCTTCCTTGAGACTGCAGAGCTGGTGGGGACGGAGCCCCTCTCTGCCTGCCTGGCATGCAGGGCCCAGCCTTCCCAGGATGCTGGCTGGGCTGGCTGTGACTGGGCTGTGGAGGAGGCAAGAGACATGGGAGGTGGGGTGCAGCGTGAGTGAATCTTCCTTATTGACACTGATCCTAACTCAGAGGGGCTGGGATGGGGGCCTCCTGGCCCATAACCCCTGCCAGGACCGGGGAAGGCTATCTGGGACCTAAGCATGGAGAATTGAGCTAAACAGAAGAACATGTTTTTCTGGGGTGGCCAGGATGTGGGATTTCTCTTGAGCCCTCCTGAGACACCATCCCAGAGGGCTCTGCCTGGCCATCCAGGGGCCTGGTACCTCTCGGTTGGGGTGTGTGTCCAGCATGGCTCACTGGCCTACCTCTTTGTTCGGTTCTCAGAGACCTGTGACTGTGAGGGGTACCTCAAAGGGCATTATGTGGGTAAGTAGTGGGGACTCCCCGCAACACCCTCTCCTCCATTCACGCACAGCCCATCACGGGCTCCTGGGTCAGGGAGAGACAAAAGCAGAGTGAACTGAGTGCCCGGAACATTTTAAGAGCAGCTGGGACCCACATTTTCTCACATCTCTGTCAGCAGAGGAGGGGCTGCCTGCCCAGGCCTTGGGGTCCCCCACCTCAACTTTCACCCAGCCACGAGAAGCAGAGCCCTGGCAGGAAATGGACATGGACACCCTACATTGATACCAATTTTATTATTATCACGATCTCAACTGTACACCACCATCGCATAGTAACGCAGCCTTTTACTAGTCTCCTAAGTACCTTCACTTCTTTTATTTTGGTCAGTCTTTTCAAAGGAGACAGGCAAAGAATTTTTTTAATTTTTGATTTTTTTTTTTTTTTAATTTTATTGGGGAAGGGGAACAAGACTTTTATTGGGGAACAGTGTGCACTTCCAGGACTTTTTTCCAAGTCAAGTTGTTGTCCTTTCAGTCTTAGTTGTGGAGGGCACAGCTCAGCTCCAGGTCCAGTTGTCATTGCTAGTTGCAGGGGGCGCAGCCCACCATCCCTTGTGGGAGTTGAACCGGCAACCTTGTGGTTGAGAGGACGCTCTCCAACAACTGAGCCATCTGGGAGCTCAGCAGCAGCTCAGCTCAAGGTGCCGTGTTCAATCTTAGTTGCAGGGGGCAGAGCCCACCATCCCTTGCGGGACTTGACGAATTGAACTGGCAACCTTATGGTTGAGAGCCCACTGGCCCATGTGGGAATTGAACCAGCAGCCTTCGGAGTTAGGAGCATGGCCGGCCCTTAATTTTTGATTTTGAAGTAATTTCAAACTTACTGAAAAGTTAACTGTACAAAGAACTCCCATATACTCTACACCCAGATTCACCAGTTGTTAATACTTTGCTGTGTTTGCTTTATCGCTCCCTTTTTCTACATGCATACATTTTTTCCCCCTGAGTCATGTGAGAGTTAGTTGTAGACGTCATTTCCCTTCACCCTCAGCATAATACCTCAGTAGGACAAGGACATTCTCTTATATAACCCAGGACAATTATAAAATTCTGGGAATTTAACATGCATACAATTCTATATCTAATATACTGTTTATATTCAATTTTTGCAAATTGTCCCAACAATTTGTTCTTTAGAGCATTTTCCCCTGATCTAGGATCCAGTCAGCATATTGCATTTGTAGATTTCTATTCCCATTTCATGGATAAGGGAAGCAAGGCTCAGAGAGGTGGTGCTAAGTAAAAAGTGACTTTGAACCCTATTTTTTGGATGCCAGGTGGTCACCCTTTCATCATACTATTGTGTATTTCGATCAACCCTTTCCTGTAGCAAGTGGAGGTTGGGAAAGGCCAGTAGAACTCAGTCCCACCTCCGGGTCGGGTCAGGTAGAGAAAGTCTTTACTAGGAGATCCGGGGACAAATGCCATGGTACCCCCTGCCCTTCCACTAAAGCTGGTCTTCGGAGGAGCTTTCGGCTGAGCCGCAGGGAGAAATTGGGAAGCCCACAGGAAGGAAAGATGTGCACAGTAGCTGAGTCTCTGGAGCTGCTGACCTATGAGGAGGTGACCAGGTACCAGCACCAGCCAGGCGAGCGGCTGCGCCTGGTGGTTCTGATTGGTAGGTAACCTGCATCTCCAGGGGGTGGGCTGGTTTCCACCCTGGAGGAGTGGCGGGAGCTCAGCTGGATCCCTGGTCAGCATTCCCTTTGTTTCCCAGGGTCTCTGGGAGCCCGACTGCATGAGCTGAAGCAGAAAGTGGTGGCAGAGAACCCACAGCACTTTGGTGTTGCCGTGCCACGTAAGAGGGCCCGTGTGTGTGTGTGTGTGTGTGTGTGTGTGTGTGTGTGTGTGTGTGTGTGGTGGGGGGTGGTGTGCGCATCTACATATTTCATGGGTACTTGACTATCCATATCCATCTTCATCCTTACTTTGGGTCTCAGGGACTGTCAGGCACTGTCTGCTATAGGCAGATCATGGGACCTAAGCATGATGGGAGAGACCCACTCTCAGTGGTCCACTAGGACCCTCCGAGGCAGAAGCTGGAGGACCACTTGTCTGGTTCCTGCCTGGGATGGGAGATGAGTCTAGAGCTTATTGCAGGCAAAGTGGCAAACTCAACCCAACACCAAGGGGCCCCCAGCCTCTTCTTCCAAATATCTCTGACTGCTATGGCCCCTGCTCTCTGCCTGGATAAGAGAGCAAAGCAGGGAAGCCAGGGAGCCAGTGAACGGTATTGCTTGGGCACTCCCTTGTAGCTGGATCTGCCTGTCAGGGTGGCTCCTGAGTCTAGAGGCAGCTGGGGGTGCTGAAATCCAGTAGGTGGGAAGTCCTGGTTCTGAATGTGATGAGGAAGAGGAGAATGAGGAGTGCTAGGAAGTATACCAAGAGCTTTCATGTAGTAATTCGGTCGGCTTCCCCAGCACCCTTGAGAAGAGGGATTATTATCATCCCATACTGCAGAGGAAGACACTAAAGCTCTGAAATGGCAAAGTAACTTGCCCAGTGTCACATAGTTGGTAAGTGGTGGAGCCAAGATTCAAACCCAGGCAGCCTGCCCCAGTCACGTTTTTAATGAGGCCACACGACAACCTCTTACCTGCTGCCTGCCACTTCCTGTCCTTGGCTATGCCTTTCCTTTCTGGGACTCTCTCTCAGTCCGTCTAGCTTCAGAGGGATACAGTGTGGGCACCTGGTGACCACCAAGAGTGGCAGTAATGAGACCTTTCCAGGGTGTTCTGAGGAAGGGCATCTACAAAGTTACTCCCCTGGGTCTTGGGGTGCATAGCCTAGTCTGTGGGTTGTCAGAATTGTCTTCCAGAGCCCAACTTGAAGTGGCAGGGATGGGGACGGGGAAGGTATTGGGGAGGCCATCTGGCAGCACACCTGTGATGGGCCTGGTAGGTTTCAAGTGATCATGCCCTTCTAGTCTGATAGAATGGACTGAATGAAACAGGACATGTGGAAGTTGCTCACACATAGATCCTTGGAAACCCTCAGATCCATCCCCTGGGGGAGGGGTACCTGGATGGTCAGGCCTACCTGATTCTAGGTCCAACACAGATAGGTGACTTTCCCATTTGCTTTTAGGAACTGGGGGAGTCAGGGAGGCTTCCCAGAGGCAGTGACATTTATGCCGGGTTTTGAAGCGTCAATAGGAGTTTTTCAGGCAGAGAAGAAAGGAAGAATTCTTTCTATAGAGGGAACAACATGTGCAAAGGGATGAAGGTGTGACCCAGCGTAGCAGTGCTAAGGACTAGGGAAGGTGGTGTGGATGATGTAGGGGAGATGAAGCTGAGCTGGGGGCTGGGCAGACAATTAGGGTCTCATATATTCATCTGAGGTCTTCAGAATGTAATCAGTGGGTGAATAAAAATTTTAAAGCAAGGGAATGACATGGTCAGAAAAGGGACCCTAGCAGCTTTGCCAGAGGTTGGCCAAAGATACCATATGTAGAACACAGAGCATCCCCCTGGGTGGCCCCCAAGGGCCAGAAAACACTACCCTCCAACACCCTATCTTTTCTTTTGGAATGCTCTGGAAAAAGCTGTGTGTTGCTTTATACATGCTCTCATTCTGTGGAGGACCTGTTTTGCCCCAGAAGTGTGCATCTCAATTCTATTATGGAAATGGTTGGGAAAACACTGTGTGGTTTAAAATTATGTGAGAGCCAGCTCTGCTGAAGCACATCTCATCCATAAAGGGACTATCTGTCTTCATGCCTCCTTTTCTTTCAAAATGGGAAATAATTGAATAAAGAATTAAAAGCATACAGCAAGGTCATCTGTGTTTGTGCCTTCTCTTCTCTCAGAAAGCAATTAGGACTGGGGATAAAATAAAAGCTTAGGAGTAGGGATTCCCTCAGTGATTCTTGCAAAGCCGCAGCATCTATGCGGCAATTTGGTAAGGTGGTTAAGGGCATATACTTGGCACGAGACAGAGTTCAGAACTTGGCCCGACCACCTGCTGGCGCTGGGTCATTGGCATGGTGCTTCACCTCTCCTCACCTCTCGGTTCCCTCTCCTGCAAAATGGGAGGCCTCCTTTTGCCTACTTCAAAGAGTTGTGCAAATCAGTGATGAGCCTGGAAGGGACGCTGTGCGTGACACAGGGACACTGGATGAATGGAAGTGGTTGGTTTATATGCAAATCAGCAATGAACTCTGCTTGAGGGCACAGGCTAGCCACTGTACTTGCTCATTGTGACATGACGTCTCTTTGCCCAGCTTTCCTTCTTTCTTTCAAAGATACCACCAGGCCCCGAAAGAGCCATGAGAAGGAGGGGGTAGAATATCACTTTGTTTCTAAGCAAGCTTTTGAGGCCGACTTACATCACAACAAGTAAGTTTGCTTGATGGGCCAGTTCGCCCCTGTGTGACTGGGTCTTTGCCTCTGTCCAGTATTCCACTTGACCTCCTGGGAGGGCTTCCAGAAAAGATGGGGGAAGTGGGAAAGAAGTCGTGGTGGAAAGTTTCTGTGCTAATTTAGGTAAGCTCAGGAACTAAAGGCCTTTCCCCTTTGGTGGTGTTCTAGGTTCCTGGAGCATGGTGAATACAAGGAAAATCTCTATGGAACCAGCCTGGATGCCATTCAGGCTGTGATGGCCAAAAACAAAGTCTGTTTAGTGGACGTGGCGCCGGACGTGAGTTCCTGGGCCATTGGACATTTCCTGTAGACGGAATTCATAAAGTAGGGCATTGTATATTTTATAGAACATTTGACCTCAGTCTAAGGAAGTTTTAGTCTAGAGCACTGGATATTAAAATGTCCTTGGGTCTCCCTTTGAGAATCCAGTGAAAGCTTTGTACCCCCAAATGAGGACCTTTACACACAAAAACTGCATTCAAATTGTAGGGAGTTCATGGGTGCTCTTGGTGGCCTAGAGACCGGATAGGAACCTCTGCGTGGAGTAAGTCATGCAGTACTTGGTGGCACTGACTGGCCAATTGTGATGTGACAGGAAATTAAATGTCAATGCCTGGGTGGAAGCTGGGGCTCAGCTCTTGGCATCAGGCCACCCCCTCCCTGACCAGGACGAGTGAAATTAGTGGCTTGGGGAACCACTGAGGGAAGCAGTCAGGAGAGCAATTTGAAAGGGAGAAGGCAAAGGAGACATGCCCCTGTGAAGTACTTCAAAAACATTTCCAGCTCTGTACATCCTGCCTGCTGTGTGCTCGACAGGGCCTTAACCATCTTTTTAACCTTGTTTTTGAGAAACACTTCTAAGCTTTGACCTCAATCTGGGGAACTTTATTCCTCTATAAAAAGAAACAGAGCTGTGATTTTTATGATATAAGCTGTAGACTTTATTTTCTATAAGTTTGCTTGAAACAGATTCCAAAAAGTACACTATGTCTGTAAAGGAAAACCCTGGCGAATTTGGATATACTGGGAGTTGGAAGTAAAATTAAAAGTCTAAATGTCAAAGTTTTATTTGGAAAGTGATTTTGTTGATTTTTTTTTCTTTTGGCTGCAGAGTATACATACAGCAGTTGAATACCACTATTTCTAAATAGAGGCCTTTACATTTTAGATAAAATGCACTAATTAACAGGATGATTTGCATATGGAAAATCTAAAGACTTTACAATTTGTTTCAAGTGATTTCTTAGTCTCTTCACTTGCTTAGCAGACCTTTCTTCTTTGAGTATTACAAAGAAGCCTGTGTGATAGCACTCATTTTGCATTAGTATAGTCCAAATTGATGACATTTGACTAAATAGACACACATTGACTCCTGTGTGTCATCCATCAGGACTGGGCAGGTGAAGAAGGGTGTCAGGAGGTTAATTAAAGCTTGCAGGGTCAGAGCAGAGAGAGATGGCAACTCTTGGAGCCAGCCGAGGCTTTGGAACCTGTTCTCAGTTGAGTGGGCCTTCAGGGCCCAGCTGAGTCCAGTGTCACAGTGGAGCCTGGAAAAATAAGCAGTTGGTTTGCCCGGTTGAAGTCCATTGTCGTATGACTATGCAATGGTCTTTGCCATCGAGGCACATCATTACTGAGCATTCAAAAAGTATGTTTCACAATAAAATATTTCCGAAGTATATGATATTCCTGAAATTTCTTTCTCAGGCATTGAGACAACTGAGGACCTCAGAATTCAAACCCTATGTTATATTTGTGAAGCCTGCTATTCAGGAAAAAAGGAAGACACCACCCATGTCCCCAACTTGTGAGGACACAGCAGCTCTACTTGTGAGTTTAAGGTTGATCCTTTCTTTTCTGAAGACCTGTTACAGCTACATAAGGGTGCTGTACAGACCACCTTTGGCACAGACCTTCTCATTTTGCCTGTTGGCGAGACTTAGATGGACAAGTGACCGGAAGGCTCAAGGTGGGGCAGCCAGAAGCACCTCCCAATTCAGACATGGGTGTCTTTGTCTGGGCTCCTCACCCGCCCTTCACTCCCTCACATAAGCACTGTCCTGGAAAATAGGGACTGACATCTGTCAGGGACCTGATCTGAGTGTGCCAAGCCACACAAATCTCTTGAACTTCTAAGCCAAACCTAAGTAGTTTTTTGTTGTTGTTGTTGTTGTTGTTTTAAATATTATCCTTTATATGATAAGATATTCTTTTTTTTCTTTCTAAGTAGTTTTCAATTGAACCCAAGTTCTGATCCAGTAAGCTAATCCAACATGGGGGCCACGGGCAGCATGAAGGGACTCTTTCCCATGTGCATTTCAGGTCTGTGGCTCTCTTGCTGAAGCTGCAGGTGATTAAACATTTCACCTTTACAGGCTAGGAAAGGGTTCAGGGCAATCTGTGGCTGCAAAACAAATGTCACTCATTTTATTCCAGTAGAGATTTATTGGCATTCTTCCAAGATGCAAATATCTATTGGAAGGTGGAGGTACATAGTAGCAAAAATGTTCCTTCTATAATTTCTCAAATAGCTAAATGCTTCCAGGATGAAGAAAGAGTGAGGGTCCCAGGGGAGGGAAAATTCCAGAAGCAGCAGATGGGTCTAGAGGATATGTGTGTAAGGGGGCAGGGGAGGTAGTGTTGAAGTACCAGGGCCAGCACTAGGAAACGGCAGGGTATTTTTGAATATGAGAAGAGCTCTGTAAGATACAATATAGAATTGGGAGGCTTCTCCCAATTTGATCTAGTTTTTCCCCTCCTGGGGGAAAGAAGGAGAAAAAGCTATCTCAGCCTTCTCTTAGGTCCCTGCTGTCTTTGTGGTGGCATATAAAAACTGTTTCCTAGACCTTTAGAACGCATCTTCTGAAACTGTAGATGTTCTTGCTGAAGTAGGAATCCAGTTTTGATTGGTGATAGAGAGAAGAGGAGGAGAGGAGACTGTTTTGGGATGTAGGTCTCTTTGGGGGAGGACAGCTCACCCCCTGCCTTGGCAGCATCAAAACACTGAACCCCTAGAAGCAGAGGAGAGAAGGCAACAAAGGACTGGAAAGAGAAAGGGAGATGGGTGAGCACCAGTGATAAATTTCATTTTGTAACTTTGCTCAGAGTGGATCTGCCACTTTCCTTTCTTCCAAGAACCAAGCCATTTATCAGTCAGCTACCTGCATGAAATTCTTATTAGAAGTTTTTCTTTTTTTTTTACTGGGGAATATTGGGGAACAGTGTGTTTCTCCAGGGCCCATCAGCTCCAAGTCATTGTCCTTCAATCTAGGTGTGGAGGGCGCAGCTCAGCTCCAAGTTCAGTCGCAGTTTTCAATCTTTAGTTGCAGGGGGCACAGCCCAGCATCCCATGTGGGAATTGAACTGGCAACCTTGTTGTTGAGAGCTCGCGTTCCAAACAACTGAGCCATCCGGCCATCCCTCCGGCATCCCATTGCCTTCAATCTAGTTGTGGAGGGCGTAGCTCACTGGCCCATGTGGGAATCAAACCAGCAACCCTGTTGTTCAGAGCTCGTGCTCCAACCAATTGAGCCATAAGGCTGCCCCGGAAGTGTTTGAATAAAGAAGCAAACATTATGCAGGTTGGGTAAAGGAGGGACCATTGGCTATACCTTAGTATTTAGCTGTCAGCAAAGAAATCTGATTAAAGAAGTCAGGTACCCTAAGGAAATGGGGAATTTGATCAGGGTTGCCCCAGCACTTTCTTAAATAACTCTACTGTGTCTCCTGGGCTGGTGTTTGGCCCTAGTATGAGGAAACAAAAAGAATTGAGTTCTACAGTATGAATTTAGGAGTCTTCAGAGGGCATTAGAATTACTTATTCTCCTTCTTCCCCCCCCCCCCAGTTGATTCCAGAAATGCTTGCTTTGCTTTTATATAGTTATTATTTATAGTTCTTTCCTGTAATTATTTAACTAAATTGCCATACAATACAATAGTACCACTTCTTTGGAAATACCTTTGGACAGGAAGTGTGATAATCTCACACACACGCAGATATAGAGTGTCAACATCCTCCCCAAAGCACTGCATGTCATAACAGGTCCTTAGTAGCTATTTTGTGAATGAATGACTGAACAATGATTATGTCTTCTGCCCGTTAACTTTCTGGAAAGTTTGATAGCATGTTGTCACTATATTCTGTTCTTGAGTTCACAGTTGGTTATTCACTGGCCATCGTCATCACTTACCACTTAAAAATTAGAGGTTGGAACATTGTCCAAGACACAGGTCGTAAGTTTCTTATTTGGGGGGAGAACCACCCGGTTGCTCCATAACTGCCCCTTTCCTTGCAGGATGAGGAGCAGCAAGAAATGGCCACCTCCGCTGCCTTCATAGACCAGCATTACGGCCACCTGGTGGATGCTGTGCTGGTGAAGGAGGATCTCCAGAGTGCCCACAGCCAGCTGAGAGGGCTCTTAGAGAAGCTGAGCAGGGACACTCACTGGGTACCTATTAGTTGGGTCAGGTAACTGTATCCTAGAACATCCAGGTTGGAGGGGACCTGGGAGACCACCTAGTCCAGCCATGTTACCATCAAGGAATTGTAAGTGTGGAGAGGGGCGGAATTTTCCATAAACTCCATCATCAAGAAAAGTGGGAAGTCCTGTTTGGTTGGTTTTTGTCTATTGTTTTTCACTGCACCCCTTTGGAGAAGAAAACATGAGTGGAAAGGGGGCGTATCACAAAATAACATGTCATGCATTAAAGTATCACAGGCACGTTGATCCTGATTCTTTGTAACAAAGTTAAGTAGCCACTGTCTTTGGGGGGTAGTGAATGTATACAGTACCTATTTGCAGAGATGTAAGCGTTAGAAAGACACTTCATTTATCCAGCTTTGTTGGAAGTTGAGTTGTTTTACCCAAGGGCATTTTCCCATGTAACTGAAGTTCCCCTGTCTTCAAGCACCAAAACATTGATTTTTAACCTTGGGGATGGTGAGTGCTTGCCTGGCAATGGAAAACTTGGTTCTCTGACTTCTCAAATAGTGAGGATACATGAACTTTTTTGGAAGACTGAGGCACACTTCACTGTCACCGTGAATTTCTAGATGTAGGCGTGTTTTCAGGGATTCTTAAGGAAGGTAAGGCTGCTTGTCCCCTTTCTCAATACCCTCAGACTCCTACAACGGAGTCCTTGCTTTGTTTGATTTGTTCGATTCCGTCACTTGTCCCTCTCGTTAATGACAGCTGCCCTGGTTCTTGCCTGTCCCTACCTTCAGATTACAAGGGCTCCTGTCCTGCTAGATCATGGGAAATCAGATGATCCTCCCCCCTTCCCCAAAAAAACTGTTTAAGCCACGATACATCAGTCCTGACTGTAAAAAACAAATTGTATAGACTCTGAGTATGGGCCTAATGGGTTGTTTCCGAGCAAAAGTGTTTATCATACAGGATTTGTGAGATATCTTACCTGCTCAGAGAATTTTGTCTCTTATTAATATCCATTGTATGTATATAAGTCTTTATTCTGTGCTGGGAGCTATGCTAAGGCCTTTATGTACATTACTTTGATAAATACTCCAAACCTATGATGGAAGATTCTTATCATCTCCATTGTATAATAAGAAAAACAAGGCTTAGAAAGTTTACATAACGTGTCCAAGCTCGCACAGTTTTATTTTATTTTGTTGGGGTTTTTTTTTGCATATTTTATTTTACTTTATTTTTTATTAGTTTCAGGTATATGCACAGCTTTAACTAAATGGTAGAGCTATAGTGTTTGAGCCCAAGTCTTCCTAATATCAGAGATGGTCATCAATTACTGTACTATAGTGCCTCATTCTTTTGTGGTCCCAGAATTGTGGCTACTTTGACTTGCAAGTGAGGAATGTGTTCACAGCTAGAATTTACAATACTATGTAGCATGGCTATAACTTCTGAAGAGGCTGCTTATACTGCAATTTTCAAGCTCTTTTCCTCGAGGAGAAAAGGAGGCCAGGTTAAGGGTGAAGCACCAGGGAGATTTGCTGTCCATTTAAATTTCCGTTTTGCCTTGTTACACAAGGACAACTTTGTCGCTTTCTGACTCACTAACCTGGTAGGTCCACCTAACAGGATCACGTTCTTCAGAACTTTCTAGCAATAGCATGAAGACTTCTTTGCACTTACAGAGTACTGGATTCTTATCAAGTGACGTTAGTCTCGAGCTGTTTCACATAGAACCAGGGCGGGAAGGGCAGCTGCCCCTTGAAGTGTGAATGGTACATGTGAAGTTGTATTACATAGGAGAGCTGTGATCTAAAGGCAATTCTCAGGCAAACACCACATATGTCAAAATTACTCACGAAAAATCCCCTAGGGAGGCTCCCTGGTGGGGATCCTAACCATCTCTCACCAGGTCCCATCTTGGTGGGTTTTCCTCCAGTGTAGGAACACAGTGGTTGAGCACCAGATGACTTTATTTGTATTTCATACTACTCAACAGACTTCTTCTGCTTCTTAATATTTTTACACAATTGCCAGATGAAATGATAATAATACTCTTCCTGTGCATTATGAAGCAAGGCATTGAAATGTGATGCTTCCTTTACTTCCTGTCAAAGGTGCTTCCCCACCCCGAAGACCAGCTGTGTCTACAGCTGTTTGTCTGCTACTAAATCTGGGAGAGTAGAATGTATAGGGCTCAGATAGAGACAGAAGTCATTTGTAAAGTGTTTCTGCTATTTGCAACCAAGCAGAAAAGTGTTGAAAAAAAGATACCTGTTTACAAATATAAATTGGTGGGATGTGGGCAAATGCAATTCCAAATCCCATTCCAGCTATTAATACATATGTTCTGAGCTCCCAGGCAAAAATTTCACAAAAGTTCATCAGTTAGGCCCCCCATACCAAAAAATCTCCTATTACATACTCCTTGAGATGTGTGCTCTATGGATTGTACCAATGTAAACTTCTTGGTTTGATATTGAATGATATAGTTACACAAGATAGTTACCCTTGGGGAAGCTGGTGAAGGATGCAGGAGACACCCCGCCCGCCATACATTTACTTGCAACTGCCAGTGAATCTAATTATTTTAAAATAAAAAGTTTATTTATTTGTGATGAGATCATTTAAGATCTACCAACTTTCAAAATAAAAAGCTTAAAAAGTCAGGCTCAAAAACAGCGTGACCAGTCACAGAAGCCACGCAGACGTGATCTTGCCATGTATTTTGATATATTTTTGACATTTCACTGTTGCTGCTCCCTATAAATGAACACAGTACATGGAAATGTCACTGAAGCATTCTTTTCCAATTCTGTGTATTCACAGAGAAACTACTGGCATTTGTTCTCTGTGCTGTCTGAACCTTAATTTCATCACATGCTTTGGTTTTCCATTTTGACAGAGTTGAACTTTTGGCTAGATCATCTCCCTGCACCTATTCCCCTCAGGATGGTGGTGATAGTGTATGTTTTAAAAAGTTCTCTTTCATTAAAACTTCTTTTCATGGCCCCAAATAAAAATGCTTGTTGTTTTTTCCTTCTGCCTGCCCCATTGTGTCTCCATTTGGGGATGAGACTTAAAGCCCGTGGGTACCTTAAATGTTAATTTACTCGTTTTATGTTCCAAGCTTTATTGTAGCCTCCTAAGATTAAGCATTCAGCCACTTAGGAGTGTCTTGAGATTCTAAGCAGCTAAGAAATCCTAGGGCCTTCCTTGTATCTTTTCCATGGTGAGTACCTTGTATTTAGGGAGAAGAGAGAGAGAGAAATGGAGAACCATCAATTATACAGAACTCTTCTTTGGAAAGCCTGCGTGTCCATTTATCCTTTTCCCCAGGAGGGGAAAAACCAAACTCAGTCATTACTAATAATGTTCAATAATACAAAATGCCAACACAATAGTACATTTGAATAGTGACAGAGACCTGTAATGTAACTTTGGCACAACCTTAAAGCCATGAGACCTCCTGTTTACATCTTCTTGGAACAAATCACTTCTCCTTAGACTCATGTAAAGCCTCAAAGCTGATGACGAAAGACAGTCATTTCCTACTTACTTGGAGAGAAACCAAAGACAGAGCTCCAAGTTCTCTGAATGGATGACCAATCAATATTATAGAAGAGCAAATTCACCCTGTAACTAGGATGCTTGCTCTCCATCTATACTGTTTTTGGGGCTTTGGTATCAATAGTGATCACTGTATCCTACAGTAAAGAGTAACTGGGGTAAGACATACCTATTCATCTTGGGAGAGAAGATATTTTGTTGTATTTCTGATGTAGCGTCTTGAATTCTTGAAGAAAAAAAAATCAGAAAGATTTATGTCAAAGCGAGGGTGCTGGTGTGAAAGTTCTAAATTCTAAGGATAGTTTAGAAAAGACAGGTTAAAGCCAGGGAGAGGAGGTTTTAAAACCAGTGCAGATGGCTTTTTTTCTTAAAGGGTCAAATTAACCACATACTGGATCATGTACCCTTCATCCTCTGTGCTGTACAGTCAGCCTTTCTTAATGAATTAGGGATGGAGGAAGAGGCTACCAGGTATTTTTCTGAAACTGATACATAATGGCTTTGCTACCAAGGAGATGTGCTTAGCTCGTGGATGGTTTGTTCTGGGTGGTTTTTCTTTAACTGATTAGTGCATGTCTCATGATCTCACCCTCCTGAGACTGACCCTATTCTGAGCACAGACGAACTCTGTGCATGGGAATATCCCAGAGCCCCCCACGTGCCTGCCAGTCCATCTCCGATGAGCTGCGGTCATAGTAGGGTTTGCGATCACCAAGCCTCTTCAGAATGCCCTGGTTTTCCACGGTGATTCTCACTAGCTCCCGGTTCCTTGTTTCTCTGTTTAAGCTGAAAAACACAAAAATCCCAAGATGGGTGAATAAAATTCTCTTGGATGGAAAAGGGGCAATGAAGTGATGTCATAAATCCAGGCTGCCTAAGTGCAGGGAGCAAGCTCTTCTGCTGAGCTGAAGCCCCACACACCTGCTGAACCACACTGTACTCTGGGAAATGTACTTAGCATTGGCAGGTTTACAGCAGTGGTTTCCGGCCCCACTGTCCAGAAGATTCTACTTGATTGGTCCAGGGTGCGGCGTGGGCAGTAGCATTTTGTAAAAGCTCCTCAGGAATTATGTGAAATGAGAGTTGATAATGTCTGATTTCTACGATGAGGGAAGGTCTTGCCCATGGATAAATCTCAAATGGCTGGTGACAAGGTTTGTTTCACCTCACTTGCCTCAGTTTCAGATATACAAGAATACAGGAAAGTCATCTTGACACTCACCACCACACACACACACAGCCACCAAATTCTTTCCCTTAGAGACATTTCTTCTGGAGCCCCGACCCCACTGCATTATTATTTACATAAATGTTTCCCCTACCAGAACCTGAGTTGTTGAGATTAGGAAATGTATATCTCATTTCATCTCTATTGCTGGTGCTGAGCACATAGTTGCTCAGGAGATAGTTATAGAATCGAATCTTAAGAGTGCTGTGTCATAGTCCCAGCTATGGCCACCACTTTACAAAAGTATGCAGTGCTTTTTCTTTTTTGTTTTTTTTTTGAATTTTTGTAAGAGTTTATTTGAGCCAAACTGATGACATATGCCAGGGAGCAAGATCTCAAATGTTCCCCTGCAGTGCTTTCTTGTGACAAACTCTGAATACGACTCCAAAAAGTCTATTAAATGAAATAAAAGTTAGCTGTTCAACACTAGGAAAGGTCCCTGTTTTCATTCTCCTTGACATGGTCTCTTTGGTTATTCCTCAAGATAATACTCCCTTAAATACTCCCCCCACTCAGGAGAACTTTCCACTAAAACTTAACAAAGGGAAAGTAATTTTTGACTTTCCAAAAATGAAATGAAGAGAAAAAAACACTACCTCTTGGAAAAATATTCATTCCAGCAATCTACCGTGGCAGGGCCGCGATGGGCATTGGCGATTTTCTGACACAGTTGCTTGTTTTCATGTTCGATTTTGTCGATTTTCCTTTGTTCACCCTGGTGAGAAACCCCTCCATGGTGACATCATCGCTACATTGTGCAATGGTTTAGCATCACTCTCCACTGGGGTTGTGGGAAAGAGGCAAATGGAGGGCTACAGTGAAGACTGGGAGCAGAGCTGAGGACATGGGGTGATGTGGATAGGGAGGAGAATTAATGAATCTTTGGGTTAGGTAAGTATTTAGAAAGTGCTGCGAAACTGGACCTCTTTAGGACACAGTTAAAAATCATCAGTAAGGTACATCAGCAGATGGCATGAACAATTAAATACCTGTAGTTTGCTCAGTTTTAAAATGTGGTGTGTGTGCGCCACTGGAGGTTTGGTATCAACAGCAGGCTTCACTAGAGAAGGATAAAAATGAGCAATGTTACGCCACAGGTGTCCTCTTTAAAAGCCTCAGAAAACACAGAAAACTTACTCGCGTTCCAGACAACGGCCCCGATAATAAACAGTATGATTTTGAATTCTGATCTTAATCCAGCTCAGGAATTTTAGTTTAGTTTAATTCTCCAAACTGACATAAGAGTTGTAAGCAGAAATGAAGGAAGGGTATGGGCTAGAAAAAGTAAAATTTACAGAGATAAATGTCCTTTGAATCCCATGAAAGAACCTGCCTCCCACCCTCTCCCAGTATGACTAGCTTGTCTATTGCGTGCTCAAGTACTGTCCTCTTTCTAACTTACTTTGGCTTTAAAGAGTTTAAATGCGCATTTCTATCAAAGGAACTCCCTGGTAGAAGATAAATTTTGCCACTGATGCTAATGTCCTCTTGACCCAACTCAGCAGATAAGGACACATCATCGCAAAGTTATGAACTGGTCTGGTTCACTGTCAATATCTCTAATGTGGACCCTTCCAGAACCCCTAATCGCAGTGTCCAGCCCAAACTGCCCACATACCGATTTGTATTCTATTCTTGTGAGATAGGTAATGGCCAAAGTCCAGTGTCTTCCTGAAGGTTGTGCTCTGCCTGTGATTAGAGACGATTACAGGGTAGGCTAGGTAATCCAGGGAATTGTTCATCTTCTCTTCCTAGTCTTACTTCAGAAATGAGGCACCTAGACTCCGCTGTGAGGTACGTAGCT
The DNA here is from genome assembly GCF_964194185.1 of Rhinolophus hipposideros. NCBI lineage: Eukaryota > Metazoa > Chordata > Mammalia > Chiroptera > Rhinolophidae > Rhinolophus > Rhinolophus hipposideros. The sequence continues at coordinate 37,496,538 of NC_138066.1, read as the reverse complement.
GTCCCCATGACGGGCTGTCATAGTTACTACCCAGTTATGACATCAGGGACAGCTCTCAGGGAAGGAGGAGCCCAGCAGAGCACGCCTGGCTGTCCCTGGGCTTCTCTTTTGAAAGCTAATGTAGACCCAAGTCAGGATGAGGGGTAAATGACTTGGAAGCTTTCTCACGTGCTTTGAGTGCAGATGCCACCGGCACAAGCCGGAAAAGGTGTGGAGTGCTGGGAGGGGTGGGGATTGAGGGAGAAAGGATGTAACCAGCCTTGGGCTGTAAGTTTAATAGTCTCCACTGCAATGGTTCCCCTAAAGAGTGAGACCACAGGCTTTTTGGGGGAGGTTAACGATGAACTGGATGATAATCTGATGCAATTTCTTCATTTGCAGGTGAGGGAACTGAATGAAGCCCAGAGCAGCAAGCCAAGCTGCTCAAGAACCAAAGTTAGTGGCAGAGCTGGGCTCAGAATATGGGTTTCCTGAATTCCCAGGACCACATTGGCTTTTTGGAAGGGGGGGGGGTGAATCTGCCATTTTCAAAGCAGTGGGGGAGGACAGAGACTGTCTTTTGCTCCTAGTGGGATCTCAGTAAGCAGTGAGTTGCGGGCACACTGTGGTTCATAGCAGGCTGGCAGCAGCTCCAGGAAGGGCTGCAAAGGAGTCCTATTCATCTCCATACTAGCATAGGGGGTGGCACCTAGGGGTGCTCCACTCATTTGCTGAGAGAGAGAGAGAGAGAGAGAGAGAAAGAGAGAGAGAGAGAGAGAGAGAGAGTGTGAGAGAGAACAAACTCCCATTCAGTGTGCTATTAGCGCTGGGCGCTGTCCTTAAGCGTCACATTTAATCTTGCAAACAGCCCTAGGAGTTAGGAGCTACTACTATCCCCATTCCTCCTCCCCCCGCAGCAAACAGGCTCAGAGAGGTTAAGTAATTCCCCATGGTAAGAATGCCAGGCCTGGCTGCACAGAGCCCAAGCCTTTAAGAACCAGCAGACTCTCAATGAACGTTGAAAGAATTGTGCCCCAAAATTGAGCTTCTCAAACTTTAACTTTCCTAGGGATCCCCGGGGTGGGGGTGGGGGTGGGGGTGGGGTTGTAAATGCACGTTGTCATTCAGCGGGTCTGGGCTGGGACGGAGATTCTGCCTTTCTGACACGCTCCCGAGTGATGCCAATGGTGCTGGGCAGCAGCAGGGCGAGTCAGAGCTCACAAGCGAACCCGGGTGCCACTGTCATCGGAAAAAAATACGCGACACTTGGGTGTACTCGGGTCTACAGGAACATTTATTGCGCCCTGCATTTGGTCCGATGAAGTGACTGCATTTCCCAGTTTATAATGTTACAGGAAATGCCTTAGCTGGGGGTGGGAGAGGGCCCCCTCCCCGAAACTCAACAGTGGCGGCATTTCCGCCCCAGGGGCTGGGCCCACGAGTCTTCCGACCGTTAGCTCCGCGCGGAGCTGCGCGCTTACTTCCCGGGAATGGAGCGCGCGTGGCCGCCCACGTTCCGCTGCTTCTAACGCCAGGCGAACCCGCCTCCGGGGCGGGGCGGGGCGGGGCGGGTCGGGTCCCGGCTCGGGAGCCCCCGCCCAGCTGACCCGGCCGCTCTCCCCTCGCTGGCTGCTGCCCCGGCGTGCAGGGCCCGGCCGCCGCCATGTCCGGCCCGTTCGAGCTCTCGGTGCAGGATCTCAACGACCTGCTCTCGGACGGCAGCGGCTGCTACAGCCTCCCCAGCCAGCCCTGCAACGAGGTCACCCCCAGGATCTACGTGGGCAACGCGTGAGTCGCCTCTCCCAGCCCCAGCCCCGGGGCGCCCCGCCCACCCGCGATCTGAGGAGGGGGCGTCGGCAGGTGCAGGTGTGGGGGGCCGGGGCATGGTCGACCCTCTGGAACTCCAGCAGGGACTGGGCGGGGGCTGCGTGGGGGCTGGAGTCACCGCCCACCCCCGCGTTGGGGGCGGAGGGCCTGGTCCCCGCCTCCGCGCGGCGCAGTCCTGCCCTTCCGGGAATGCACAGAGCCCAGGCGGTCAGTTCGGCTAGCCCCTCGCCCGGCCCGAAGCCGCCGCCCGCTAGGGGCTCGGCCTGGGGCTCGGTTGGGGCTACCAGGTTCACTTAACAGGTGGCCCTCTGTCGCCTGGCGGGTCAACGGCCTGCATGTCATGTGACAGCTGCCTGGTTCTGCAGTGAGGTCACCGCAGAATGTCTGCCTTCGCTGCCATGGCAACGAGCTGACGTTACAATTCGGGCGTGGAACTTTCCCCAGCTGGGCAGACCCAGATCAGGGAATCGAAATACTCCAAAAGAGCCAGGGGTCCAGAGAGCTGGGCCGGGGGCTTTGCTCGCTCTCCTGCGATACGGTTTGATTTACATGGAATTCTAGACCCGGTAAAGACCTGAGCCATCACTTAGAAAAGATTTTCACTTTCTCACCACTAGGAAATGCATTATCATTTATCATTTACGAGTTCGTACCAAATTTACATTCCATTTTTTTGTTAGTCAAACTACTAGTAAGAAATTCTCAGCAGCAGGAGAGAACCAGTGTTAACCATTCCGAGAGGTGCTGAAATACCAGCCAAAAGCAAAGAATAGTTTACCAGGCCTGTACAGCCTTGGGAGGGCTCAGGTTGGACTTTCATGAGACCCTGAGGACCCAGTTACCAATGCCGTAGTTCCCTGGGCCCAGGGACAGCATTTTAGAAACCCAGAACTACCCCCTTCTGTTGTTTTACACAGAAAGAGGTTGTCCCCAAGCGAGGGTCTGAGGGATTGTGAGGTCAGGGTCAGTGTCTTGCTCATGTATCACCATCCTGGACTAGGACTGTGCCAAGGACTGCCACAGAAATGGGGGTCATCTTGGAGCTAGAAGGGGTCCATAAGGCAGGTCCCAGCACCTACCTTATGTAGGCACCTACTATGTGTCAGGCAGTGTACAGTGTTCATTCATTGTAGTGATAGTAATGATGACGTAAATTTGTTGAATGTTGAATTAGCATTAGAGAAGGGAGATAAAGGGTAGTGACTCTTCAAAGTTAGTTATTTTATTTCTAATGAGCCACTGCTTTACTATTACATGCAGCATCATGAGCAGAGGTAGCTAAAGCGGAGTCCTAGAGTCCCAGCCAAAGGCCTCAGTAATTGTAAAGTTCTGAGGATGACCCCCTCTCGAGCCACCCAGGCAGCGAGTGGCCTTGGCACTCACAGAAACCCTGCTCTCTTGGGAAGTTTGGCACATTTAGCTGTTGCCACTTCCCAAGTGGTAAGTAAGGTTGTGAACATCTGGTGGTAGCCAGAGAGGCAAGGGCTGACAGCAACTGTGAACACCACATTCCTTGCCCTCTAAGCAAATGTGACCTTGACTTAGCCAGAGGTGTGTGAGGCACCCAGCAAGGAGGATTGACTGAGCACTTAGTGTTACCCCACCTATCGGGGGAAACAAAACCGGGGCTCCTGATCAGGGATCACAGGGCAGAGAGGTGCCTGGATGTGCCACGTTCTGGTGAATTTGCAATTGATGTGGGCATGAGAGGCAGAGTGAGGAGGAAGGCAGAGCAGTGTGGCTGTGTGAAGCAGTGTGAAGGAGGTCTCCTTCCAGCTCTGCCCTCATGTGTGAGCACATACCTACACATCCTTCCGCTCTCCCATCAGGCCAGAGTTTAAGCTCTGTCCTTCCTTCCTCACAGGGCTGCAGCTGTGACAGGCAAACGAGATCATGTAGGAGAAGGCCTTTGGTAACATATAAACAGCTGTTTAAATTGGGATGTTGTTGTGAGATGAAATAAAGGAGCCCTTTGACTATTCAGGTCAAATGTTTCATAAACCCCATAGTTCTGTTGGGGCCACTGCTCCCCATGTGCTTACTCACTCAAGAGAACATCAGGGCATAGCTAGTGGACTGTGGCAGGAGGGACCCCTCTGGGGGATGAGAAGAGGCTGCTGAACTTTATAATCCAAGGAAGGAAGCAGCCTGGGATATGCTGATTCAATTCTTCTTCATTGACTCACCACATATTCATTAAACAAATAAGCATAATCAAGCCTTAGAATAGTAGCACTGACTCAGTGTCAGGCTCTGTCTATAGAATAGCTTGCTTAACACTCAAACCCCAGGGGCTAGGTACTGTTATTGTCTTCATTTTATAGACAGGGAAACTGAGTCACAGAAAGGTTAGGTGACTTGCTCAAGGTTACCTGGTTGCTAAGTGCAGGGCTGGATTCAGATGCAGGCAGTCCAGCTCCAGAGCCGTTCTTAGCCACTAGGCTATACCAGCACCACAGTATAGGGAGCATGATGCCAAATGGATTGGAGGGGAGATCAGGAAATACTGCAGAGAGTGGTGAAAAACAAGAGGGTCCGTGTCCATGGAGAAGGACATTCCAGGTAGAGGAAACAGCGCGGGCATGAAACCACCCAGTCTATCTGGGGGGCTGCTGGTAATTAGATATGGCTGGGGTGAGGCATGGGGGTCCTGAGATGGGGAGAAACCAGCAGTGGCCAGAGCATGGAGAGTTCCTCACATTGCCAAGAGGCTTAGAAACTTCTCCATTGTCCTCCCCTGGGCCACCAGTTGGTCAGATAAATATCCCTTGCTGATGTCTCCTGTCCAGGTCTGTGGCTCAAGACATCCCCAAGCTGCAGAAACTGGGCATCACCCACGTCCTGAACGCTGCTGAGGGCAGGTCCTTCATGCACGTAAACACCAGTGCCAACTTCTATAAGGATTCCGGCATCACCTACCTGGGTGTCAAGGCCAACGACACGCAGGAGTTCAACCTTAGCGCCTACTTTGAACGGGCTGCAGACTTCATTGACCAGGCCTTGGCTCAAAAGAACGGTAAGGGTCCTACCACCCGGGAGACAGTGGGAGGCAGCTTTGACTGGACACTTTCTAGAAAACAGGCCCACAACAGGCTTTCTCTTGGAAAACCTCTGATTTCCTGTCTCCTGTGGTGAACGATTGAGAGCTTTAAGTCTCTCTCTGGGCTGCCTGTGAAGTGGCCCCATATTGCATACAATGTACAAACCTTGCCCACAGTGGCAGCTCCCGGGCCCTCGTGTTTGATTCGACTTTGACTGAGGGTTAATTTCCAGCCACCCCGCCCTCCGGTTCAAATAGCTTCAATAATGATTTATTTTCCATGATAAGAAGTTCTGAGGTGAAGGAGCTCTGGGCTGGTTGATTTAGCAGCTCAGTGGTAGCATCCGTACTAGGTGCTTTCTTTCCCTCTCTTTCTTCTGCCACCCTCATTGTGGGGCACTCCCCTAATGGGCCCAAGATGGCTGCAGCAGGTCTGGTTCCCACCTCTTAATAGGATAAACTGCAGCAAAAAATGAGGTAGCCATCTATCCCTTCCTCATGTTTCTCTCATTTTTCTGAGAGTAAGTAAAACATTCCTCAGAAATCCCCCAGTAGAATTCCCCTCACATCTCACTGGCTAGAGTTGAGCGACATGTATACAAGGCAAGGGGAATGGGGCAGCCCTGATTGGCTTAGGCAGAGGGTCAGCAAACTACAGCCCACAGGCCCCATCTTCCAGCCATATTTTAAATGTTTCTTGCAGCTCCCAAACATAAGACTGAAGCAGAACTGCTGAGGCACTGATAGCCAGGCAAGGTGTTCCAGAGAGAAATCCTAGAAGGCCAGAGGGCATGCATCTGCTGAGCAGGCTGGACCTCTTGCCCTTTCTGCTCGGCTTGTTTCTCTCAGTAGCTGCCTTTACCTTTGCGCTGCCGCCAGCCTCTTCCTTCCTCCCCACCCCAAACCTTCCCAGGGGAAGTGACCTCCTTTGACGTGTGATGGGCCCTGTCCTCCTATTTCTAGCCTGTCTCTGCTACACCGATGCTTCTTGTGCCAGCAGCCTGCCCACTGAAATGATTTCCAGTGAACAGAGTTTATTAGACACCTGTTATCTCATGTTTGGGGCCCAGGAGGGAAGTTTTATCGCCTGGGGAATCTGCAGACTTTACTGTCAGGCCCTTCATGGTTCTTCACGGTCTCCTACGTGTATGTGTCATCCCACCCTCCACTCCAGTGGTCTGAGCTCCTGTATAGATGAGGACGAGGGGCCAAATTAAGGGGATGTGTGTTGTTGTTCTCATATATCGTTTGGTCATGCATTCAGAGAACTTTAAAGCTCTCTGACTTTGTTTCCTCTTTCCATACAACTAGGAACATAGCCTGACTTTTTGTGATCTCCTGCCTGAGCTCATGTGGACTGGGTCATCCGTCTGGAAAGCTCTTTCTGCCTCTCCCTACTCTGTTCTCTGGCAAACTCTACCGCACTGGGCCTAGTGTCCTTTCTTCCATGAAGCCTGCCCCCCTGTCTGTGTCTCCAGCTCCTGATGTAGCATCAAGCACATAGCAAATGATTACTAAATGAGTGACAAAATGAATTCTGTGGGTTCTAAAGCCACGTGTAAATATTCTAAGATTGATTTGCTAAGTGCGTCAATAGAAACTCACTGGCCTCTCACAGTGTGCAGGGCTCAGGAGAGCCAAGGACCCATCACTTTGGAGAGCTGAGGAGGATGGCCAGGGTGCTCAGAGGAGGGAGCTGTCACTTCCAGCCTGGAAGATCAAGGGAGGCTTCATGGAGGAGGTGGAGTCTGGGCAGGGCCTGGAAGAATGGGCCTTGAACCCTCCCCTTCCACATTGACTCTGTGAGCCCTGGGCATGCTGAGCATGTTTGGGTGGTGCGGCAGCTGCGCTGCAGAGGGCCCTGTGGCCAGGATGGGGGCAGGGAAATCCTCACACTGAATACTTTGGGTACATCGGGCCAGAGAGTGAATGGGTAGAGAAGTGGAGGACTCCCCTTTCCTGCTTTGGGAGGTATTGGGAAGATAGAGTTGTGTTTTGGGAACATTAGACTGTTTAACAGACTCTAACAGACTCTGAGCCAGCAGATTTCCTTCAAAATAATATCTATGTAGAGGTGTTGGTGGGTGATCATTCACTCATTCTCTTGGCTTCTCAGCAAATATTATTGAGCATCAAGTGTATGCTGGAGATCATACGGAATCCAAAAATCAGCCCCCCACACTCCTTGCCTTTAAGGAACTCGCATTCTGGCAGAGAAGGATAGGTCTGTGCTTGACCAATGGTAACACAGGACAGGGCTGCTGTAGGAGACGATGTACTAGGTGCCACCAGAGGACTCCTACTGTTGGCTAATATTTATTCATCGAAGGCTCGCATGTGTCAGGCACTAGCCTAAGGGCAGGGCCTCGTGGGCTATTTGGGGAGCCTTAAGATGGTGTTTTTGTTTGTTTTGATGTTTTTGTCTTGGTTCACGTTTGTACTTAACATTTATGTTCCTTTTATTTTTTAAACTGCTTTGTTGAGGTATAACTGACATTCAATAAACTACACATAGTACAATTTGGTAAGTTTTGACATATGTATACACTTCTGAAACCATCACCACAACCAAGATAGTGAGCATATCCATCACCCCCCAAATTTTCTTCTGTCCCAAATTTTCTTCTCTCCCTCCCGCCCTCTCTCCTCTGCATTCCTAAGCAAACACTGATCTGCTTTCTATCACTCGATACTAGTTATGTTTTGCAGAGTTTTATATCAGTGGAATTACACAGTATGCATGCCTTTTTGGTCTGGCCTCCTTCACGCAGTATAATTTCTTTGCGTTTCATCCATGTAGTTGCATGTATCAATAGTTCATTGCTTTTTAATGCTGAATAGTATTCCGTCGTATGGATGTACCACAGTTTGTTTATCCGTTTACCTGTTGATGGACATTTGGGATGTTTCCATGTTTTGCTTCGGATTGAAATATAAATTCATATAGAGTGGTGGCCGTATCATAAGTGTGTAGATCAGTGTACTGAACACAACCATGCACCAAGAAACAAAACATGACCAGCATCCCAGAAAGCCCACCACATGTTCCCTCTCAAATCCCCCCACCCCTCTCCTTTACCACTATCCAGACTTCTAATGGCATAGGTCAGTTTTCCTGCTCTCCTACTCTGTGGAATCATTTACATCCTGTTGGTGTGTTTTATCCATGCTATTTCTGATAAGTTGTAGATCGTACGTTCTTGTTATTTATCCATTCTGCCATTGAAGGGTTTTGGGAGTCTCCAGACTGGGGCTATTATGAGCAGTGCTACCTATGAATGTTCTGGAGCATGTCTTTTGGTAAACATGGGTGCGCGTTCCTGCTGCCCATGGACCTGGGATGGAATTGCTGGGCTGTAGGGGATACATGTGTTGAACTTGAGTAGATATTGCCACACAGCTTCCCAAAGTGGTGTGCCAAACTTACCCTCCCTCCCCACCCCCAGCCACGTGTGCAAGTCCTGGCTACTCCACATCCTCACTGATGCTTTGTATTTTCTGTCTTTTTCATTTTAGCCATCATTTTGGTGGGTACGAAATGGCCTTGCATTGTACTTTTCATTTGCATTCTCTGGAAGAGTGTTGACTAGAGTCGTTGTTCGGATTGGATGGTCCCAGCTCACTGTGTCATCCCATTTCTTACAGGCCGTGTGCTTGTCCACTGCCGTGAAGGTTACAGCCGCTCCCCAACTCTAGTTATTGCGTACCTCATGATGCGTCAGAAGATGGATGTCAAGTCTGCGCTGAGCATTGTGAGGCAGAACCGTGAGATCGGCCCCAATGATGGTTTCCTGGCCCAACTCTGCCAGCTCAATGACAGACTTGTCAAGGAGGGGAAATTAAAACTCTAGGGCATCCCCACTACCTCTTCTCTAGAGGTTGGACAGGGGACACCCTGGTTGAGGTGTTCCAAGCTGCCATGATAGGAAACACAGTGTACCCTGCTCCCTGTATCACCAGGCACTTGCCCACAAATCTGTCCCAACACAACCCTGGGCCACTTTCCCCCTAGGGAGCACATAAAGCTTGCTAAGGAGGACATTCTTGCTCCCCGGTGTGTCCTGTGCCTGCAATTTATTATGTCCTCTCCTTGAGGTAGGGTCGCGGAGGGAGAAAGTCTGGGACATGCATGCTTCTGGATGGCCCAAGGCAGGAGGTTTGTGGAAGTGTAAGGCCAGACAGGCTCATGGGGCCCTTCCTGACCTTCCCTGCCCTGCACCCCTGGGTCCTCTCCTGAGTGGGGACTGCAGCACCTCGAGCCCTGTAAAGGAACTATGCAAACCCGGGCCCTTCTTCTCCCCCAGGTCTGCCTTCCCAGTCTCATAGTCGCCCACACCCTGCTCATCGGCAGAGGCGTGTTGTGGGGTCTGAAGCCAGTGTGGGATGGCCATCAGTTGTCAGTGGGCAGAAGTTCCCATGAAGAGACCACGTTTTAATTATTTCCATAGGATTAAAGATACTTTAACAAAGAAGCCCTCAGGTGGGCAAACAAATTCCCCTGGTGGTCTCTCCTGAATCAATAGTTTCTAAAATGTGAACCCTTGGAAGTCTTGAGTTCCGCAGCCACTGGAATAGTCCCCTGGAACAGCTCTTAGTCACTTGGTTTGTTAGAAGAGCGATGCCTTAGGCATGGTTTTATTTTTCTTTTTTAGAAAACAGGGTGTACAAGTTCAGCCTATTTAAAAACCCCACCATTTGGAGAATTACAAGGGTTTTGTCTTGAATTATAGTGTTGGCGAGCCCAAGCCACTCGTGCTAACTGCTTTTTGTCTCGGTTGCTATTCCAAGAACAGGAGGAGGAAGTTGGCCAATTACAGCGTGTGTGTGTGGGTGTGCATGGGGGTGTGTGTCTCAGAAACACAGCCAGAGGACCGACAAGCAAGGAGATGAAGGGTCCCCAGCTCACACCCTGCCCACTTACAGGTAGTTCTTGTGGCTTTCCGGTGCCAGAAAAGATCATGGACCCTTGAAAGCAAAAATGACTCAGCCAGGTAGAAATGAAACATGGCGGAGCATCCAAATGGAGCCTTAACTGGTGGTAGAGCAAACAAACAAACCAACAAAAAGAAACGACCATTTTTAGGATGATAGCGGGATACACTAGCTCTCACACACGTGTGTGCACATTTATCGGAATATAGGATTTTGTTTTCAACACAGACTTGTTAGAACTTTGCACGATTGTCATCGTGGAAGATGATAACAATGTTATCATCTTCAAGTTCCCTAATGGCAGAGAGGTGTTCCTCAGCCATGTCTCCAGCGCCTCACACATTGGTGTCTGATAGAAGTTTGTGGAATTAAGCTTTTTTTTTTTTGAGCACCAAATATATTTAGGGCATTGTTCTGGTGGGTGTATCAAGCTCCCAGAAGCCTGAATTTGTGGTAGGATCATTTGCAAGAATTTGCAAAGGAGTCTTACCCAAAATGAAATATCAGGGACTTTTGTTGAATAATTAAAGTTCAGTTTCAAATGTAAATTCAGGCAATGTTAACATGTCAAGGGTGGAATGTGCCTTTTTCAGAGTTGATCAGGAGCGTTTGGCCAGGACTAGGAGAAGCAGGCGTGCCTTCGGTCCTCACTCACAGGTGTAATGTTTTCTATCTCAGCAGGGGCCACATTGGGCAGCTTGAATGACCCCTTTTCTCTGTGGCCACAGCAGCCCTGAACAAACTAGGATCTGTCTTCTTTTTCAGACACTGGCTGTCCAGATAGAGCCACCTACGTGAAATGGCCATCCTCTAAACTCTGTACCTCACAGTTTTCAGATACTCTCCACTTAATCTAACTTCATCCTCACAATAACCCTGGATGGTAGAGCGTATTCATGTGTTGTTAACCTGTTTTGAAAAAAAGAGCTGAGGTTCAGAGGGATTAAGGGCATGGCCCCCAGGGTTGCCCAGCTCCAGGCAGAGTTGAGGCATGATTTCAGGTTTGCTGCTCCCTGAAACTGAATTTCCTCTGGTACAACACTCCTTCTCAAGAAATGAGGCCCCTGGGAGTGTCCAGGTGCATTGCACATGCCCTTGACCCGGCCTGTGTACACAGGGCCAGTTAATTTTTTTTGGACAGAGTACGACAATTCAAGCTGTGGTACCAAGGGGGGGGGCGTTTCTGGATGAGGGTGGGAAAGAGTTGGCACAAACCCATCCTCCGGAAAAGGGAAGTAAAGGATTGGGTTGGAATGTGTGGCTCTTCTTCTAGGAAAAATGTAGTATCCCTAAATCAGACCTTTCTACTCCATTTCTGGAAGAGGCTCAGGATATGGGGCTGGGGCATCCCTCCCACGCCCAGGCAGTGGTCACCCCACAGCTCCTTAGTGGCTCTTGAAGGCCTGTTTGTGGGGGCATGAGGTCAGTGGGAGAGTTACTGCCTTTACTTTGGGACTACTTTTATGCTGGTAACTTGGGATTTCTTGATAGTCTTGAGTCTTAGAAACCCCATATTTACTTCATGAGATTTAGCTCCTAGTTCTTTGAGTAAATAAAATTTTATTGTGTAAGGGTGAACACTGTCCAGCTGTGAGTGGAAGCTGTTTCTGGACAGCTTTTTACCCCTGGGAAGTGAAAGAATGCGAACTCAGGGTGCCCTCCCCCCTACCCTAACCTGATCCCTTTCTTTGACTAGCAGACCCCACAATTAGAGCACCACACGTTTCTTTTCTGTTCTAAAGCAGTACACCTTTCACAGGCAGGTCTGTTTCCCTGCGACTCTTAAGTTATCTGGAGAGCAGAAATCACCATCTATCAATTAAGGGAATTCATCTGAAAGACCTCTAAGGTTACTTTTGGCTCTGTCACTTAGGGGTTCTCTAAGAATCCCCCAACTTGGAATGTACCACCACCTGAAAATTAGAGGGCATGTAATAATATGGTGACCAGCAGGTGGTGCTGTGTTCCTCCCATGGTGATGGATAATTGGAAAAGGAATGTTGGTGCCTTTTGTGTCACGAGTTAATGTTAAGATGCTAACGTTTTAATTAAAATAAGCACTGATCTTATAAAGATATGAGCTTTTCTCGCAGGAAATTTTCTATCGTAAAACCGGTATCAAGAATCACTGAAGAGCCAACAATGATGGTCCTTCCAAGTTAAGATTTTATCCTGATTGGAAATTGAGACCATCTCCGGTTGAGAGAGTAGATTGGTTGGAAGCTTACGGTACCTCCTGTCAGCTTTTAGGGTAATTGATTGTGAAAGTGTGAATTTTCTGGACAGAAAAGGGGAAGATATTAAATTGGTTAAAAAAAAAAGTTCAAGTTAACACATCTGTTATATCACAAATCCGTGTTAAAATACTAATACTGTAACCCAAATAAATGTCTTATATTACAAATACATGGTCTTTTTTTGTCCTTATCATAGTTGATTGCTTTTATGCTTAGTTTTTTTTTTCTTTTTTAAAGATTTTATTGGGGAAGGGGAATAGGACTTTATTGGGGAACAGTGTGTACTTCCAGGACTTTTTTCCAAGTCAAGTTGTTATCCTTTCAGTCTTAGTTGTGGAGGGCACAGCTCAGTTCCAGGTCCAGTTGCCGTTGTTAGTTGCAGGGGGCACAGCCCACCATCCCTTGTGAACCTGCAAGCTTGTGGTTGAGAGGATGCGCTCCAACCAACTGAGCCATTGAGCCATCTGGGAGCTCAGTGGCAGCTCAGTTCAAGGTGCGGTGTTCAATCTTAGTTGCAGGGGGCGGAGCCCACCATCCCTTGCGGGACTTGAGGAGTTGAACCGGCAACCTTGTGGTTGAGCGCCTTACTTGCCCATGTGGGAATCGAACAGGCAGACTTCAGAGTTAGGCGAACGGAGCTCCAACCGTCTGAGCCACCGGCCCCCTATGCTTAGCTTTTATGTTTGCTTTTTCTAACTTTTAAAAAGAATCATCTAAAAATTAGCCCTCTTGAGCTATAGTTATAGAATGCACGATGATTATATTTATGAAGTAGATATTTGTTGAACATCTCTCCAGTACCAGAAATTTCCTGTTTTAGGAATAATTTTTTGATTTACTTAATTAAAAAGAATTCAGCTTATTGAGGTATAATTGACTGGAATATTCTTTAGCAGAGTGGCCCCTTTCAAATGAGTGAATTAAGATTTATGTTCCTAGGAAAGCAGGGGGCTGGGGTGACAGTCTCAAGGTGGCCTTACATGAAGATGATTGGGTGGCATTTTAGGATTTGAGTGATCCTGCAGCTGGGGAGTCCCAAAACATATCCCTGCCTCCAGATGCCTTAAATTCCACCATTGTGCATTATCTCTCCTAGGCTAAGCATTACTTTTTTCCCCTCTGAATAAAAACCTCAAGAGTCAGTGCCTTTTCTCCCAGACAGAAAAGGCCTGGGCAGAAAAAGAGCCTCTCTACTCTCCAATTCCCCATAGCATGAGGCAGTTAGGCTAGCTCATTGTTTGTCAGACCTTTTGGCAACATAATTTTTATATTTTTACCCCAAATCTTAAGGCAGAACACTAATATATAAAACTGGTGAAAGTTTTTTAAAGCATCATGTAAAAATCATTTTAATTAAAAAGGTAATAATGTATATATAGTAATAAATTCAAACAATACAAAAGGCTTACAACAAAAAGTGAATCTCCTACCCCAAATCCCTTCAATTTCTCTCCTCAAAGGAAGCCACTAAGCATATCCTTCTAGAAAAATCCCATGCATAGGTAAGCACATACACACGTATGTATGTAGAGATCTCCTTTTCCCTATAAATAGAAAATATTCTGTACTTTGTCTTGTTTGCTTAATATATTTTACCCACTGTTTCTTCTAATCCTGTTCATTGTAACAGTTACATAGCTTTCCATTGTGTATGGATGTATTACGGTATATACTGCATAATGTATGGATGTGATTTCTGGATACTCTTATTTTAAAGGTCCAGGCTGCTTTAACCAGCTCAGAATGTTGAAATGAGACTTACGGATGACAAGTGCAGTTTTTTTATCTGCACTATATCCTGTTAATTTCTGTGTCCTTCGTGGCACAGTGTCAAACATATCCCAATACTCAGAGCTAAGGAATGTCCTGTGCTTGCTTGTGTAATTTCATGGGAGTGGATATGCCCAAGCCTAATTTTTAAAAAGGTAGTCTCTGAGCTATGACCTCCTGAATTGATGACCCATTTATGAGAAAGAAGTTCAAGGGCATAGAGAGTCAATGTCTGAAGCATATACTAGAGGTAACCTGCAGGCAACAAAATAAATCGGTGGTCTCTAATTCATTAGAAGTAGATGAATAACACATTTGATTAATGTGTGTGTTTTTATTACAGTTTTAAATAATTAAAAAGTACATACTTTTTAAACCGTGAGACATTTCTGTGGAAACCTGGGGTTCTGAGAAACCTCGTTTGAAATCCCATAAACTAGATGACCTTCCAGTTTAATGTTCCCACGTATAGAGTTGGGTGGCCACCCTTGGAGGAAGGAAGGCAGAAGGAAGAGGGGGGGAAATGCTGAAAGGAGAAGGAAGAGTAGAGGCTTGCAGCTAGGTGCTGAAGGGCAAGAGTCTACAAAAACACAGTAACAAAGAGCTTCTCTTTGGCCAAACTCTAGTCATTCTCCCCTGAACTCTTTTTCAACTAGGCTTTGACTTTTGGACTTGCATCTTTGTCTCTGTATTGTCCAATTTTAGCAAGAATCCTGCTAAGTCACATTAGCCAGAATCTCCCATTCTCCTTAGCTGGTCACCCTCAAATATCTAAGAGGCTTCCTCATCCTCCTGCTGAAGTCTGATCACACTGGCCTCCCGTTAGGTCAGTTTAACCAGAATCTCCCTTACCCCCAATGTTTCTTCTTAGTACTGTTCATTCACTGACCCCTACCCTGCTCCTTGGCTATAAATTCCAACTTTTCCATGTTGTATTTGGAATTGAGCCCAAACTCTCTTCTCCACTGCAAGACCCCATTGCAGGGGCCTCTATACCTACCTATCACCATAGTACCCCCTTGAATGAAGTCTTCTTTACCATTTTTAACAAGTGTCAGAAATAATCTTTTCTTTAACAAGGGTTTGCAGTCAGAGGCCCCCCAGGCAGAGGGTGATAGTTTGGATGGCAGTTGGGGAGTTTCTGGGGAATGAGTCAGGGCCCCACCTTGAAGGGCCTGGTCTGCCAGGCAGAAGGAAACGGAAGTTTCATCCCATTAGGGCTGGGGGAGCCATTACCCTATTATTGTAAGCAGGAGTCTGTGTTACAAAGTGCTTTGCAGCTCCTCTCCCCCATTCCTAAGAAGCTGCTGAATGTACAAGTAGGATTTCCATCTGTGCCAAGACCCTGCACTCCCCAGAGAACAATTCTCAACTGTGAATAAAGACGGGGCGATTTGGACAGGCCTCAATGTAGGCAACTGCCTATAAACAGATTTCCCTCCAAATCCATATATTCCATTTTCGCCACTGACCTGTGGGCCCAAAATCTGTTCAAAAATGCAGCCCTCAGTTTCCATGAAGTAGAAACAGGTGGCTTGAATACTAAGTAGAGAGTGAAACTAGATGGTCTTTGAGGTTCCTCTCACATCAAGGATTTTATGATCCTGGGCATTCAAAGGAGTGTAACTTACTTTCCAAATTTGGCGTATCCTTCAAAGTCTGGTGGAAATGCTACGTCTTTCTATGAGGATCCCAGATCCACCTTAGGGGGAAGGGAGTGTTCTCTCCTCTGAAGGCCCGTAACACTTTGTCCCTTTTAAAAAAAAAAAAAAAGCCTCTGAACCTTTTTTCAGTGGCACTAATCACTTTCTATGGAGTTATTTGGTTGAAGAACTTATTTCTTCCCTGTTACAGGAGCTCCTGGAGGGGGAGAGTGTCAGTTCATGGCACCTGGCAGGAGGTCTTGCTTCATTAAATGTTTAGCAAGTGGACATATGAACAAGCAGCGTGGTAGAAGCAATAACCAGTAAATCATCATATAGAAAAAACAGCCTTGCTAGGAATTTAGGTATGTATTACAATGTTAAATTCAATTTAAAAAGTCTTAGCTCAAAACCCGTGTTGGCAGCCTGGTGGAGAAACATGCGGTTATGGTTTGATTTGTATCCCTCCAAAATTCATATGTCAAATCCTAACACCTAGTACCTCAGAATGGGGCTTTATTGTGAAGTAAGGTTATTATAGAGGTACCATATTTCCCCGAAAATAAGACTTAGCTGGACAATCAGCTCTAATGCATCTTTTGGAGCAAAAATTAATGTAAGACCCCGTATATATTATATATTATATTATGACCTGGTCTTATTTTACTATAAGACCGGGTCTTATATTAATTTTTGCTCCAAAAGACCCATTAGAGCTGATTGTCCAGCTAGGTCTTATTTTTGGGGAAACAGGGTAATTAAGATAAGGTCATTAGAGTCAGCTCCAGTATGACTGATATCCTTATAAAAAGGGGGAATTAGGACATGGGCATGCACACAGAGGGAACACTGTGTCAAGACGAAGGCATGGATCAGGGTGATGCTTCTTGACAGGCCAAGGTATGCCAAACGTGGCCAGCAAATCACCAGATGCTAGGGGAGAGACACGGAACAGACTTCCTCACCGCTCTCAGAAGCAACCAACCATGCCAACACTCTGATCTCAGAGTCCCCGCTTCCAGAACTGTGAGTCCATACATTTCTGTTGTTTAAGCCCCCAGTGTGTGGTACTTTGTTCCAGCAGCCCCAGCAAACTAATTAATGCCCACTTATATGTCACTGGTGGGACAGGGGACCTGGCTGGGATTTCTGGAGAACAACCCTGCAACATGTAGCAAACTGTTTACCCTTTTGGACTAGCGTTCACTTCTGGAAAATACTCTAATGTTTAAAAAAAAATTACTTTGTGGAATACTACTGGGCAATAAAAAAGAATACATTGTGGATAGTACATGCAACAACTTGGATGAACTGCCAGGGAATCATGCTGAGTGAAAAAAGTTAATCCTAAAAGGTTACATGCTAGTTGATTCCTTTATATTACATTTCTGAAATGACAAAACTGTAGAAATGAAGAACAGATTAGTGGTACCGTGGGTTAGGGGTGAAGAGGGTTGGCATGGGCGGAGGGTGATTCTGGTTATAAAAAGGCAACAAGAGAATCTTTGTGGTCACAGAGTTGTTCTTCATCTTGGCTGTGATGGTGGCTACTTGACCCTGCACATGTAATAAAGTTTCATACAACTAAACATACTCATGTACAAGTAAAACAGAGGAAATCTGAATACGATTGGGGGAGTGGATCGATGCCAATATCCTGATTAGGATGTTTCACTATAGTTTTGCAAGACGTTACCATTGAGAAACTGGGAAACGGTACATGGAATTGTCTCTGTATCATTGCTTACAAGTGCATGTAAATTTGCAATTATCTCAAAATAAAAAGTTTAATACAAAAAATTACTTGGTACAGGATGTTCATAGCCTCCCGACTGAGAAGCTATGACTGAGGATAGGGGAACACTGAAAATAAACTACCCACAACAGAAGTCAGCTAAAACCCTGGGAGTTTAAGTGCGGAAGTATTGCTGAGCTCTGAACAACGAGCTCTGAACGAGCTCTGAACAACGTTGCTCTGAACAACGACAAACTTGTGGACTGAGTAAATCTAAAATTGAATTAGTGTTATGTGAAAAAGCAGATGGCATCATAGCAGGTTCTCTCTGAGCCATTCTGTGGAAAGTATGGCTATACATTGGCAGAGAGTAATTCAAAAAGATGTAGATAATTTAGAGATTCAAGTCTACTGGATTCTTCTTTCTCTGTCATTTTTACATTACTTCACTTTCAAATAAAATAATGACATGAAATAAAATCCCGAGTCTCTCCACCCCCAGTCCCTGGCTCCTCCTTCTGTTTCCAGCAGGTGGCAGAAGTGTTCCAAGGATGGTGACCACCGTCTCTGTTTTCTTTGGATGAGCCCGCAGCTCTCAACAGCAGGAGGGGCTCGAGCAGCAATCCCGCCAGCTCAGGAATCCAGGCAGCAGAACTGTCCTCTCCGAAGTCCAGGGCAAGGAGGCAGTTGTCTGGTCTCAACAGGGTTAACAGACCACATTCCAGAACAAGGGAAAAGGAGACTGGTGGGTCATAGACAGGCAGAGGGGGCTCTGGAGGGCCAGCTTCTCACAACACACAGCCACTGTTGGGAGAGATAGATCACCCCCAACAATGGCCACAGCTGTTTTCGTCTGCCCTGAAGGAAACTGACTTAGGAAGCAGGTATCAGAGAGGGCCCTTCCTGCAGGGGCTTCTGTCTGGCTTGTAAAACTGTCAGAGCAGCTGCATTCATGTGTCGAGTGATGGATGATGGAAAGAAGGAGGGACAGATGGCCACAGATGGACACAGTGACTTACAAGTCCAGGCAGGTGGCAGAGGCCTGGCAGAGGCTCTGCAGGTGGGGCATGCTGATTCATTGCCCAGTGAAAATACCAAGGGGACCTGGGCCACAGCCCTCTTTCCAGCTCCTTCAGGGCCAGAGTGGCTGCACCTCCTCAATCTGTCTGCAATGAAAGCTTCCGCTGGCCCTCCTTTCTTTTCCTGCACCTCAGGTGTGAACCTTCCTGCCCCGGCACCTCTGCCCCTCCCAGGCTCCTCATTCTGCTCCAGGGCTGAGGTAGCAATTCCTTTTGGTTTCTTTGTGGCCGGCTGGACCTGGGGTGGCTTCGTGGAATGCTCCCGGACGTGGTATACATCAATCAGATTTTCCATAGAGGACTCAACGCTGGTTTTGAAAAATGAAATGGGCTGGGAGACAGAAAAAAAAATGTCAGCACTAAAAATGTTGGCCTTGGCTTTTGCTAAGAAAATGGGTTTTGTGCTCTCTACTCCTACTCACAGCCCGGCCAAAGAAATAACTGCCTTTAGCACATGCGCCTGCGAGCCACAGTGAGTGTCCTGGCCAAAAAGTGCCTGTCACTGTGTGCGGGATCCCTGAGGAACTTGAAATGGAGTTTCCTCCTTGAGCTCCATCACCAGTTCCCGTTGACTTGCTCATCCTGGCTACTTATAATGGGAATCCCCATCCCCTTGTCCAAGTGGGCGCCCTTGCTGTGGCCCTCGGTTTTCTCTCTTGCCTTCCAGAGGATGCCAAGAAGAGCTTTTTTGGTCGGAACAATCAATGCTGAGCCTCATGGACTTGGGACCAATGAGATTTCTTTAAAAGCGTACTTCTGCCTCTATTTGGGTCTGTGGGGGCCAAATAGACACCCACTTCGGGCCATTTTTTCATGTGACAAATGAACTTGGCCTTAGAAATGGGATCAGCTGGGCTCAGCCCTATGGAGGATTCAGAGCTGCAGTTTTCTTTGTTAAGCTTGTCCAAAGTTTGTTTTGAGAAAGCCTGAGGGCCCCAGGAAGGTAGAGATTAAGAGCCGGGATTCATTTTGATATCTGAAAACCACAGCCGTCTGCTTGTGGGAGGAGGCACTGGAGAGCAGGCTCGCCTCACACACACCCCTCTCTCTGGGTCACCTGGGAGCACCAGCAGCAATTTGGGAGTTTGCTGCCCTTGAGGAGAAGTCTTTGTAGCGGGTTTGTTCTGAGCACACCCCTTTCCCTCCCCCTGGGCTGAGGAAAGCATGGGACCAGCACTGCCCCAGCCTGTCATTGGCTGGCACTAGGCAGAGGGGGCTTTAAAAAGGCAAACGTGTCTGGGCTGGGGACTGGAGCTTGTGCTACTGGAAGGCCAAGTGCCCTCCTCCGGCTGGCACCATGCAGCCCTCTTTTGCCCTGTGTCTCGTCTGCCTGTTGGTGCACGCAGCCTTCCGTGCGGTGGAGGCCCAGGGGTGGCAGGCCTTCAAGAATGATGCCACAGAAATCATCCCTGAGTTGGGCGAGTACCCTGAGGCCCCGCCAGAACTGGAGAACAACAAGACCGTGAACCGGGCGGAGAACGGCGGGAGGCCTCCCCACCACCCCTTTGAGACCAAAGGTATGGGGTGGAGGAGAGCACTTTAAGCATAGAGGTCCTCTGATGGGAGGGTTCTCTTTGGGGCGTGTTGAAGACTAGGATAGACTGTTAGCCACTGCCAGCAACGGTGGAGGGACAGTCTTGTCTGGAAGCAGGAGAAGGATGACCGGCCAGCATAGCCTGGGAATCTGAGTACAGTGACTTGGGACTGGCAGGGGGCAGGATGGAGGCTGAGGTGGTGAGGGTACAGCATTGGGACAGGCTCAGAGGCTGGGAAAGCTTTCAAGGAATCCCCTCCTGAGAATACAGGAGGCTGGTCCAGCTGTCGCCACTGAGGAGGGGACAAGGCAAGGGAGCCTCGTATCTATGAGCACCTACTGGAGGGCAGATGCTCTGTGGGCTGCACATGGGCTGTCCCCCAGGGACCCACCACGTGGAAGCCCCCTAAGGTGAACTCCCAATTTGAAGCTGAAGAAACAGGTTCCAGAAATTAAGTAATCTGGTAGTGAGGAGAAGAACTGAGATTTGAACCCCTTTTGATCCAATTCCAAGACAGCCCAGGTAAGGGATTATGGGTGGAGTGTTGGGGACCAAGAGCCAGAGCAAACCCCCCCAAAGCAGTGGGAAAGGGATGGCAGAGAGGCACTCCATCAGTTCCCCCTGCCCATGGTCTGCCCGGTGAGCTGGCACTTGAAGGAATGGGAGTGTAGGCACAGTTTTAGCCTCTGGGTGGCAGCTGGACATTGGAGGGGAGGCAGCATCCTCTGTGCAGGGAGTAGACACAGGTGGCACCATCTGTCCTGGGTCCCCGCCTCAGATCCAACCTTGCCTCACATCTGGGGAGGGAGCCTGACCCTACTGAAAAGTCAATGGCCCCAGTGCAGGGTACACCTGGGTTCCTGATCAGGTGCCCACAGAGAAGCCTGTGGGGCAGTGTGCACAGCTGCTCTGCAGCTGGCAGGAATGGCTGGGGGTGGGGCTGGGATGACACTTCAGACTAAGGGCCTCAGTGCCCTCCGGCCATTGTCCAGGTGGGAGAGGAGCCCACTGCCCAGGCTCCTACATTCCATCGGTCCCTTCCTCCCAACTAGCTGGGAACATGGTGCTTTGCCGAGAACAAAACCAGAGGAGGCTGGGGGGACCCTTGGGTCTTCCTACCTGGAGGGCGGGTGTGCCCTCCCCCTACTCCCCAGACCCCCAGAGAAGGTCAACTAAGCTCAATTCATGGGCTGTAGGGGACCCAAGTATGAGATGTCCACATCCCTGAGCTCCCATGAGAGGCCACAAGCCCCAAGGAAGCCACTTGCTCAAAACAAAGTCACCCTCTGAAGAGGAAGTGCCTGACCTAGGGCACTATTCTTGGAAAGCCCAAAAGCCTTCTTCCCTGGGCAAACAAGCCACCCCCACACGCCACCCCTGGGAGCAGGGGTGAGGGTGCCAAACCAACCCAGAAACCAGAAGGCCAGCCACAGGAGGAAGGCAAGCCCCACATCTCCCCTGCTGTGTTTGCTCTCCAGTGTCTGGCTCTCTCTGCCCCCTCTCCGGTTTTGGTCTTAGGACTATTTTTCATCCCTTTGTGTCACATGGGTCCCATAAGACTCTTGGGGGTGGACAGGTGCTCACACGAGGATCAGCTGTTTAAAAAGCTCCCGCTCATCTAAACCCATAGTAGAAGACACCATCGAGGTGACTTTAGGGGCCTAAGCCAGGTCTCAGAACTCAGTCTTACCCCACCCAAGAAACAAGCCTGTGCCACCATCAGGTGTCTATTCAAACCTGATGATGGTGGCACAGGGATGTGGCACAGAGCAAGAGACGTGCCTAGCAGGGTGCCGGGTACACAGCAGATGCTTAATAAATGTTTGTGGCAGTTGAGCCTGTAGGTTTTCCGGCAGGGCTTGGTCCCCTTCTGGTAGGGAAGTCACTGTAGTAAAAGCAGCCCTTTGCCCTCCCCTCATTCCCCAGCCCAGCCTCTCATGGTTGCTTAGGCACACAGCTTCCACCTGTGTGGGAGCCAAGAGGTGCTGGGGCCCCAGGGAGTAGAGTCAGGAGACCCAGCTCTGCCTTTTGGGCAAGTGCTTCTCCCTGTCTGTCCTCAGTGATAACGAGGGGGTTTGCCTTTGGCTCCTTTCAAGTCTAATGACTTGCCCTCCTCTCTACCTCTCTTCCAACCTTCTCCGTAGCAGCAGCTGCCCTGATTTATTACCTTCAATTAACCCCTACCCCTTTCTCCATCCCCTCACCGCCCCTCCCAAGTGGCCGGAAAAGGAATTTGGGAGAAGCCAGAGACACGCAGAGGGTGTGGCTAGTACCTACCCGGCCAAGGCCAGGGACCCTGTGGCACAGGAGTGACGGAAGTCTGGCAAAGAGGAATAATAATAATACATAGTAACAGCCAACACTTCCAGCTTGTACTATTTGCCGGTGGTGTCCCCTGCATTATATATGTGACGGATAAATGAACGGATTCCTCAAGACAACCCATTGTACAGATAGGTTGCAAAAATATCAAAAACCAAACACCAAAAAGCCACACACAAACCCACCAAAACTTGGCTGCAAAGTTTTAGGAGGAGAGGGTGGGCTGGAGATCTTTCCAGCGGCTGGGCCCTTCCCATAAGAGGTGCCCAGGGGCAAAAGAACCCAGTCTGGAGAAAGGCAGGTTTGGGGACGGCGGGGTGAGGGGATGGAGTGGGTGTAAGGCCTAAGGCTTGGAGGGAGCCGCCGCCCTCACGCGCGCCTCTCTCCGCAGACGTGTCCGAGTACAGCTGCCGCGAGCTGCACTTCACCCGCTACGTGACGGACGGGCCATGTCGCAGCGCGAAGCCGGTCACGGAGCTGGTGTGCTCGGGCCAGTGCGGACCCGCGCGCCTGCTGCCCAACGCCATCGGCCGCGGCAAGTGGTGGCGCCCGAACGGGCCCGACTTCCGCTGCATCCCGGATCGCTACCGCGCGCAGCGGGTGCAGCTGCTGTGTCCCGGCGGCGCGTCCCCGCGCGCGCGCAAGGTGCGCCTGGTAGCCTCTTGCAAGTGCAAGCGCCTCACCCGCTTCCA
Organism: Rhinolophus hipposideros; assembly: GCF_964194185.1. NCBI lineage: Eukaryota > Metazoa > Chordata > Mammalia > Chiroptera > Rhinolophidae > Rhinolophus > Rhinolophus hipposideros. The sequence goes on along the minus strand of NC_138066.1, from coordinate 37,473,747 downwards.
CAACCAGTCCGAGCTCAAGGACTTCGGGCCCGAGGCTGCGCGGCCGCAGAAAGGCAGGAAGCCGAGGCCCCGCGCCCGGGGCGTTAAAGCTAACCAGGCCGAGCTGGAGAACGCCTATTAGGGCCACCTGCGGCCGCGCCACCCCAGCGGCGCCCCCCATCGGGCGCCGCAGGTTTCTGCCCTCTGCGCGCGGTTTGATTGTTTGTATTTCATTTTAAATGCCTGCAACCCAGGGCAGGGGGCTGAGACCTGCCTGGCTTCGCAGAAGGTAGCCAGACCCTGCGGATCCCGGGTGCCAACAAAGCCCCACTCTCCCCGTCCGCCCGCCCGCCGAGAGGGTCCCGCAGGGCTGGGGAGGGAGAGTCACAGACACTGAGCCATGCAGCCCCGCCCACCGGGGCCGCCTACCTTTGCAGGTCCCACTTCAGAGGAGGCAGAAAAGGAAGCATTTCACCGCCCCGGGGTTTTAGGAAGCGGTGGGGAGTGAGAAAAGTCTGGGGACTGGTTAAGAAATTTCCATAAGATCCCTATCCACTTCTCTGCGTGTCGTAAAGCCTTTAGTGCCACGCTGTGCCAAGAACACAAGACCGGGGTCCGAAAATAGGGTTTCTAGTCCTGGCTCTGCCACTCATTTGCTGGTGAACTTGGACTACAGTCTTCTCTTTCTGGACCTCGATTTCCTCTTTGTAAAATGCAGGTGGGGGTGGGATTAGGATGTCCAGCGATTCCAAGGACTCGGGTGCTTTTTGCATGGGCAGGGAGAGAGGTGGGATTGAACCATGGTCATGTCCAGAATTCGGAGTTGTAATCCTGTGACCTGACAGCCAAAGATGAAAAACAAACAGGAAAAAAGAGTCTATTCATGGCTGACAGACTCCCTAAAGACACGGAGTTGTTTCCCAGGCTGGCTTCCCTAGATGTTTGGCTACCTCCACCCTTCCATCTCAAAGGATACAGAAGCAACATCATTAATTGGAGTAGAGAAGGAGAAGGTCCCAAGGGTGGTGGGAGGAAAAGAAATCACCCCCCTATTCCCAAAGAGCAGTGTCCCGCCCCCACCCCGTGGCCATATTTTAAAGTCACCTTCTGCAGAGAAGCTCAAGGTCCCAGGACACTGGGCTTGCAGGCCCAAGGGAGCAGCCACCACCCTTTCAAAGACCAGCAAGCAGATCCCTTCAGAGACATCTCTTCGTAACTCATGGACACATTTCTGTCTAGAAAATTGCTTCTTACTGCTGTTATGTGTGGTGGCATATCTTACATTAAAACGATATTATTGAGGAAAAATTACAAGTGCTGTACATATGCTGAGAAACTGCAAAGCCTAATAGCTGCCATCCAAAAATCTTTTTGAAAATCATTTCCAGACACCTCTTACTTTCTGTGTAGTTTATAATTGTTTAAATTTTTTTTTTTTTTTTTAAACAGAAGCACATGCCATGTGAAAGCCTGCTGGGCTGGTTGTTTTCTGCAATCCTTTCATGTGGGATTTGTCCACAAGAATGAAAGTCGTGGTTTTAAAAAAGAGTTAAGTTACATATTTATTTTCTCACTTAAGTTATTTATGCAAAAGTTTTTCTTGTAGAGAATGACAACGTTAATATTGCTTTATGAAATACCAGTCTGTTCTTTCAGAATCCAGAAGCATTGTTAATAAACACAATGAGTCGTTATGGAGAGGATGTGGTCTCATTTCTCAACCACACACAGTCATTTCTGTCAAACTTAACATCCTTCTTTGGGTCACTACAACACCTTTGACTGCACGATGGTGGCCCTTGTGACAATTATGTCCTTTGAAAAGTCATGTTCGTCCCTTCCTCTCCTAACCTACACCTCATTCCTTCACTCTGCTATTGTAATAAATCTCAGCCTGGTCTCCCTCGAGCAGTCTGCCCTTCGCACTGTTCCAAAAACACGGTTCTCATTGTGTCACACCCCTGTTCAAAATCCCTTCATAACTCCTCCTTGCCCAGGATCAAGTTCAGTCTTTTCAGCCTGACAAATAAGGCTTTCGCCTGCTTAACTCCCATCCTCCAGTTCCTCAAGCTTCCTTACTGACTCCAGGTGCCACATGCTGTACTGATCCCCACCTCCCTAGTTTGCACCCCAGCCCCAAACAACTCTTGCTCTTTCTTTGGGGTTCACGTTCCTTGTCATCTCTTCCCTGATCCTCCCAGAAGTGTTCCAATCCCCACGGATCCCTTGCACCTCTGGTGTCCAGCCCCTTTTGTCCATGTCTCTATTTTGGTTCCTAAGTCTTTGATTGACATTCATTCATGGACCACGTGCCTCACCTGGCCACACCCTGCTGAGTAATGGGATAGACTCAAAGCCAAGGACAATTCAGGACCAGGTCCCAGGAAACGCAGCCACGCTTTGACCCAAACATGAATTTTATGCCTCTCTGGTGAATATGTAAGATTGTCACAAGCAAGGACAGTGTCTTGCCCTTCTCTCTTAGTGCCCGATGCTAGCTGAGACTCTTTAGTTGCCATAAGGAGGGATAATCAATTGCAAAGCTTTCAATCAAGTCCAGCCCACCTTGGGGTAACCCCACCCCCAGAACCTTCCTTACCCCCAAAAGTAAGCTGAGGTCCGCCATGATGACTTTTAACTTTAACTCCCAATGAACCCCCCTAAAGCCATCGTCATCATCAGCAAGTCTGTGTTAGGTGTTAGTGGGTGTTGCTGCCTCTGGGCCTGCAAGGAATCTGTGCATTGTGAGGAATCCAGAAAACAGGAGCAGGTAGGAAATGGATACGTGGTTCAGCCCCCAGAGACAATGTGGTTTAGTGGTGGGACACTGGCTCAGGAGCCATGTTTGTGTCTGAATCTGAGGCACTGAGGGGTTAAATGTTTTGCCCACAGCCGGATATGGGCTCCTTCCCTCCTTCCCTTCCCCTACACTCAAGCAGCTCAGAGCCTCGTGGGCACGGGGCAAATTATCAGGTCACATTGTTCAGTACAAAGTGTTATGCAACCGAGGACAAGAGTAATTGGCTCTGTGTTGGGGGCAAGGGATACAGGTTAGGGAAAGTGTCACAGAGGTGGGCGCTGCTTAGAGGTCTACCAGGTTGAGAAGGGAGCACAAGCAGCATGGTGGACCAGGAACTCCAGGCAATGCCTCCTCTCAGTACACTTAGGATCTGCTTTCTGGGACCCGGAGATCCCGGAGAGATCAGCCCAGGCTACGCTCCCATTACCATGAGGGGGAAAAAAACCCAAAGGCTAAACTGTAGGTCGGGCTAGAGGTTATTTGTGGAAAGTTATATTCTACCTACATGCGGTCTATAAACCTGGTGCCGATCAGAAGCGAAACAGATCTACAGGCTCAGCTGGCAGGGGTGGGGTTCTGCTGTGGGGAGCGCAGGTTCTAGGGGTGCAGCCAGACTCAGAGCTTGTATTAATAATCTGAGAGTCAGACAGGCAGAGGGACAGAGGGAAATGGGTCTCTCTCCTACACACACTCTCTCTCTCTCTCACGCACACACTCGTGTATATACACACCATCCATGGGGCTCTACCTATACTTTGAATAAAAATCAGGCCACCTTTGCATAAGGAGGTAGAGCAAAAGAAACTCAAAGAACCCCCAGGAACTTGTTTTCCTTGAAGCAGGCAGGACTTGGGCGGTGGGGGAGGGAGGGTGGAGAGCCTGCAAAGCCACCTGTGTGTGAGCTGAGCTCAGAGACACAGCAACTGAAATCTGGTGTGTATCCCACATCCGCCTGCCTCCCACAAGTTCCCCACCACACAGGCCTGCCCTTGTTCCTCATCTGGAGCCTGCTTGGTCTCTCCTACCCATCCCCATTCCTGGAGTGCCGCCTCTGTCTTCTCTCTTGTCTAAGGGCAGGCAGAGGCTCGAGTCTCTGGCAGCATTCATCAATACCTGACGTTTCTTTCGTGGCTAGCGGGGCAGGAGACAGGGGGACTGTTTCTCCTAAATCAGTGCCACCATGCTCCTGGTTTGCCCAGGCATGGACACCTATTGGCCCAGCATAATTATGAACAGCTCCCACTCTTACTCTTAAAAACATCCCAGTTTGGGCAATAAATTGTATGGTCCCCTGCTATTAAGAGATGCAGCTTCCTGTGAAATAGACTGGGGCCCAGTTGCCCATTTCCAAATGCTGGTGTTTCTGTCGATGGTGCTCCTTGTGTGAGTAATTAAGGCCTGTTCATCACTCAGGTCTCAGACAATTGTCATGTCCCCTGACCAACCAAGCCAGTACAAATCCTGTTGCTTTCTCGTTCATAAGTAACGCTTCCTTCCTTCAGAGAGCTTATCTCAGAAGTTATGGAATCATCGATGTATTTATGTAAATATCTGATTGATCTCTCTCTCTCCCTTCCTAGACTATAAGACCCAGGAAAGCAGGGACTCTTGTCTGTCGCTGCCCACCAGGGCACCACCTGTACCCAGATACTGTAGGTGCCTCATATGTATTGTGGTTGTACAGTTGTTATTCAATCTATTTAGGATTTCTTTTCTCATGAGATTAGGTGAATGAAATGGCTTGATGGTGGGAGCGGGGAGGGGAAGATCAGACATCTGTGAAAAGAGGCTGTTTGCTCTGATTGTTTTCTGTTGGGTCTCTGAGGATAAGACACAGCTCCTACCCTCAAGCAGTTTATAATCTTGCTGGGGCATCAAGTGGAACATGAGGGCACGAGGTGCCCCTGTGGAGTATGTATGTGATCTTTTGCCACCAGAGTGGTTAAGGCCAGAGGGAGAGAGGGGATTTAGAGGAGCGGGTGGCGGGGGGGACTTCAGAGGGGCAAGGCAGGGATTGGGTCCCGCTGAGCTTTGAAGGCTGCCAGGATATGGAGGGGCAGAGAGGAGAGACAGCGGAAGGAAGAAAGCAAGGGGGGCACACACCCGGTGGGCTGGGGCAATGTCAGCATGAGACCTTGCACACAGGGGTTGCTCTCTCTGTATCCAAGTTCATTACACAAGGAAGCAGCAGAAGCCAGGAAGTAGAGCAGGTGGGGTGGGGGTAGAGTTGGATACTGTCAATCATGGCAGGAGAGAGGAGGCATAGCGTGGAAAGGAGGGAGGGGCTGAGTCCCCATAATGGTGGCATCGACTCCTGTGGGAAAGACAAGAAGCTGGGTCATGGATGTGAAAAGCGCCCCGAACGACCGTTCTGCTCTCCATGAGCCTGCCAGGAATGCTTTGGAGACTGGGCCCTGCCTTTCTTACACCCTTATCCCCACCAATTCCCAATTTCTCTACAATCGTCTAGGGTGCCTGAGCTTGGGTCCCATGCACCAAGAGAGCCAGAGCTGGCAGTGGGTGGCTGCAGGTGGGACATAGGTACCCACGACGGAGGGTAGGAAAGGGAGACAGAAGAAGAGGAGGCCAGAGCACAAACCTTACCTACCTGACAACTTCCTAAGGATTGACTCTGCCAGCGCATTTAAGGCAGAGACAGGAGAGATGAGGGCAGGAAAGGAAGTAAGAGGAAGAAGGTAGACAGGGAGAAAAAAAAAAGGGTAAGTAGTAATTCATTCCACTAATATTGACTGCATGCCAGCTGTGTGCCAGGCACCGCCTGAGGCTCTGGCCGTGTGGTTGTGATCATGGAGCCTCTTGAAGGTCATGGTAGGCAGGGAGATGGATGTCAGGCAGACAACAAAGAAATGCAGAGCATAATGCCAGGAATGCAATGTTCTGTGAAACAAAATAAAGCTGGTTAGCAGACAGAGAGCCATGGAGAGCCACGCCAGCCTTCTCTGAGGAGATAACATTTAAGCTGAGACCTACATGCAGTGAGGAAGCGAGCCACACGGGCCCTGGGGGATGCGTGCACCAGGAAGGGAACAGCAAGTGCAAAGGCCCAGAAGGTATGTAGGGGGTGGTGAAGGGACACCACTAATTGCCTTGGACGCTTTTCAGGCGTCTCCATGCCAAGGCTGCTAACCCCTGATCTGGAAGCCAGCATGGTAATTATAATTATAGTGAGGAGATGTGTGTGTGTGTGTGTGTGTGTGTGTGTGTGTAAAAGAGAGTGTCTCTTTGTATGTTCTCCTGGCTCTGTATGTTAAAGACCACATGACCCCCAAAGAAGAATAATTTGCATATTATTAATTATGTAGCTATGCACACTTTTATTCTTAAAGTGCATGATAGATTTGCTTAAGTAAGACTGTGGGCATTAGGCAGATGCATTTTTTCTAGGACCTATGCATTATGAAATTCATATATAATTGCAGAAAAGTTCACAGTTTCCTTTTGATGGATGCCCACAGAATCCTACCTGGGGAGAAGCGAGGATTGGTTCAGCCCAGGATAGTACAAACATGATTGTGTTGGTGTTCTTTCCTGCCATGGCTCTAGCCCAGACACAGAAATAATGTCAAAATATACATGTTTATTCTGTTAGCTGAGACTGTACGTCAGGGGATTGAGGTCTGAAGGGTCAGAAATGAATTCCTTCTGGAAAGAGTCATTCTTACTTCTCTGAACTGTGTAAGAAGGTTCCCATCCGTGAGCACCCTCATCACGACATCCACTGCAAACCACTCTGCTCTTTGGCTTGGCATATGCAATCGCACATGTGTGCATGTGTGTGAGTATACACACATGTGAGTATGTGTGTGAGTATTACTCTGAGTATACCATGCCAGATGTTCCCCTGTGTTCTAAAAGCCTCCTGTTTCTGCCCCTTCGTTAGCAGGTGTCCAAGAAGGGCACTGGCATCTGGAGACTGTGAACGATGATGTGATCTAGAAGTCACATCAGATCAGAACGATGGCCAGTTCTGAATAAGACAGAGCTCCGTGTCTTCCAGGGACACCAGATAAGAGCCTGGATTGAGCCTCAGCTCTTCCCAGAGGTGGCTCTGGGAATGCCACCTGTATGCATTGCCCTCTGGGAGAAACCCAAGACCTGCCTCCAGCTTTGCTGTATCCAGAAGGAGCTAGGTGAACGCAAAGACGCTGGCTGGAGGTCTCTTCTTGTAGTCTCCTCCCTTCCATCTTTTACATCATGACCAGATGGTCCTTTCTCTCTCTTTATTAAAAGACAAAGTTCACATTTTTTTAAATGCAAAAAATTTCACGTTTTTGCAATTGTGCTGCATTATTTTTTTATATGAAACAAATAGAACATCACAGATACAATTCTCTTTGAATTTCTCCTCTTCCCCATGCCTTTCCTTCCCCATGCCTTTCCTTCCCTCTCTAGAAGCAACAGTCATGTTTCAATACTTTTTTACATATCTTTTATTTATAACCAATATACAAACATATATGATTTAAAATTTTACATGCACTTCATCATACTATCCATATTCTGAAACTCATCGTTTTTTACTCAAAATTATGCTTTTAAGTTCAAGCCATGTTGAATCATTTCTAACGATTGAACCCTATCATATTTTATGACTGTACCATTATTTGTTTTCTGTTTTCTACTGGTGGACATTTACATTGTTTCCAATGTTTTCCCTATACAAGCAATGCTATAAGGAAGTTGCCTGGACTAGACTCCTGAGATGACCTATAGTAGAGTTTCTTCAAGACAGAAAGGAGTCAGTGGTCTAATACAACAATCTAATCATGTCACTTTTGTGCTCAAAATTCCTCTATGGCTCCCTATTACCTAAAGGATAAACTCTAAACTCCTTAGTTTACAAGGATGTGATCTGGTTTCTGCCCACCTGTCCAGGCATACATTTGACCAGCGGCTGCCTTAGCACTTTATTCCCTGCAGTATTGTATTTCTTTTAATTTCCAAAAAGCCCAGGTAGTTTCAAGCCTCGGTGTTTTTGCACATTCTGTTTCATCTGCCTAGGACACCCTCGTCCCTCTTCTCTGGTCTGGAAAGTCCTCTTTATCTCCAAGTCTCATCTCAAACACTGCCCTTTCCGTGGGAGCAGACAATTGTGCCATGTACATACTGTAGTATAGGGGCTGCCATACAGACTGAACTTGACTTCTCCTCCCCTGGACTGTGAGTCTATTGAGGGCAAGGCCCCAGCCTTCGCACATCTGTAGCCCCAATGCCTTTGCACAGGCTTGATCAGAGTCAGTGCTCAATAAACATTTGTTGAATTAATGGATGCTTGACCAGTGGGGTGTGATTTGAACAGCAGGAATGAGAAGTTCAGCTTCTTTCCAGCTCAGTAGCAGGCAAGAGCTCTGGGACAACCTTTTCAAAAGTATTTCTTTCGTGCAAGTCCCTCTGTAGCTTTGCAATGTTGCTAGGGGGAGAAGGACCCCTCCCAAGAAACCAAGTCCATGGTTGTTTACCCAGGATATTATCAAGCGTCCAAATTACAGATATCTCTATCACTTGGCCAACAATTTAGTGTTGTGGTGTTAGGTTATTTCTATGTCTGAAGAAAACAGCTCAACTCTGACTAAAGAAATAAATGATATCATTTTTCATTCAGGCAACCAGATTCCTTGGTACAAAGGGCTCCCTGGGGAGGAACGCCGGGACAGCGTGGCTCCTCTGAGGCTATTTACATCTGTCAGCTTCTCTAATCTCTTGCCTTCCTTCCTCTGCCGGTTTCCTTCCCTTTGCCCAGAGGCCTGCGTTGAGCCCTGTACTTGCAGGGAGGGTGGTGGAGCCACCGGCCTCGGCCTCACGTATGCGCTGGGGGTGGGTGGGGGTGAGGTTTTGGCCCAGTGGCACTTAGGGTTTTTTCTTTTCTTTTTTCTTAGAAACCAGCCTCAATTTAAGATAATGACTCTCCTCGTTCACCGGTGATCGCTATTTGTAGGGACTTATTTTTCCCTGGATAATTTGGCTAAGAGAAGTTAAATCTAAAAGGGAACACTTTCTAAAAATGTTGCTGGACAGTTTGCAGAGCACCAAGGGGCATCTTTTGGATCCATGAGACCCTGGGCGCCCCCCCTTATTAAAGGAGAGCTGGAGATGGAAACAGACTGGAGCCGTTTATGACAGATGGAGTCAGGATGGCTTTTTAAAATGTCATCGAAACCTGGGGTAACAAGGGCCCGAGGAATCACTGGGTCTGGACTTTGCCAAAATATTCCAATTCCTGCACAGTCAACCCCCACCTCCTCTCTAGCCCCGTCTCCCATAATGTCCCCCACCCCCACCCCGGCCCCAGCTCGGCTGGCTCCTCCACCTACGTTGCCTTTCTTTCAGTTTTTCAGTTCCTCGAAAGCAAAGGCTTGTCGCTTATGACAATGCTGTTCCCTAAGCCTAGAATGCTCTTCCCGAATTCCCTGCCTTACAAGCTCAGTTCAAATGTTACCGCTTCAGAGGCCTTCCCTGACCACCACCCCCTCTAAAATAGGACCCCTCTCTTCTCTTTCCCAACCTTGGTCAGGATTTGTTATTTTGTAGGTGTCATGTCTGCTTCTGCTGCCCAATCAAAAGCTCTATTGGACAGGAACTTAGCTGGCCTACGGCACCCCTCCCTTTACAGGGAAACCATGGAGGGTGGCAATAGCAGGTGCTCAACAAATGTTTGCTGAGTAAGTAAAGCAGCAGGAGCAAGTGAGCCACCTGGCACACTCCCTCTACGACCCGTTAACACAGCCATGGTAGATGTCATTCCAATACCAGATCCCAAACACTTTTGAGCTTTGGTGGGCCAACACAGACCTCCTGGACAGGGAGAAAGAGACCCTAGACTTGGAAAAACCTTTTGAGCTCTTATTCCTCATTCTTTGTTTCTTTATGCACAGATGCTTTCCTTCCCAAAGCCACTGTATTTCCCTTTCTTCCAGCAGTCACACCTTCATTAGAGACTTTATTTCACTGACAATACTGTCCATAGAATCCATTTCATGTTTTCCTGGTCCTTTTGTGCTGTCTGGGGAGACCAGGTGCACAAGTCAGAGTCAGTGTGGAGGCCATTCACACCACGGCTTCTGCTCAGTGACCAGCTGGGCGCCTCCAACCCCCACAGGGGCTCCAGCCAGACACCTGGGATCCTCCTGACTCTTTCTGCCCCCCCACCTCTTGCCTCCAACCTACCAACCACCACCTGAGTGGTTTCTACCTACTTTAATCTGCCTAATGTCTCTTGAATCCATTCATTTCTCCCAAGAGCTACCCCCCTAGGTCAGCCACTCTCTCCCTTAGCCCAGCCTCTAAGGTTCATCTGGCCTCTGGACTCACCTCCAAACCAGTCTTCCCACAGGAGTGGAATCTGATCCTGTCCTTCCTCTGCTTCCTGTGGTCTCAAGATGGTGAGTCTTCACCTCAACCAGGTCCCAGGCCAGAACTGAGCAGACCTCCCAGCTCTCCTTCTCTTCCCACTGCCTGGCAATCTCCCATGTGTCTCGCTGGGTGCTTCTCACTTTCCCCAAGCCCCACGCTCTCGCACCTCCAGTTTTTATGCAACTGATTTGTACATCCCTTGCGACTCTTGTCTCTGCTCACATCACTTCCTCCTGGAAGCCCTCTCTGAGCCTCGGCCTGGGTCAGGACCCTCCCCTGTGTTCTCTTGGCAGATTGTAGTTTCCCTCATATTGCCCTTGGCACAGTGACCTTTAATCGCCAATTTGCTATCTATTCCTTCTGTTGAAAGACTGGGAGTTTCATGAGGGCCGGGGGCTGGCTGTCATGCTCAGAGCTATAGAGAAGACCCTGATTTGAAAATCTGTGACTTGAACTTGCAGGAGTAGCCGGGCTTGAAGGATATAAAATGAACCCACTTTGCTTTGGGATCCCAGCCAAGAGGCCCTGATTCCCCAGGAGGGAAACTGATTTGAACTTGAGGCTCTTGGGAAAGAAAGTAGGAGTCCTGGGTATCCTATTGTCTGATCTTTTTGTCTTCAACAGGCATGACTGTGTTCTACAAGTACAAATCCTGGGCAGCCCTCCAAGACTTTTAGAAAGCACCTGGTGCTGAAGAAGCCCCTGCATTAAGGGGCTGGGCCCACGTTCTCCTCCTGGCAGGTGGTCTGAAAGAGGGCACAGCTCTCTTAATACTGGAATATGTGAAGACCTCTCCTTCAGCCCTCCTGGATATTAAGAGGTCTACCCCAGAGGTCTACCCCAGGTGAACTGTGGGGTGTGTGTGTGTCTGTGTGTGTTTGTTTGGGGGAAATACTATGAGAAGGTTTTCCTGCTCTTAAAAAGGGACTCATGAGGGCCGGGTGGGTGGCTCAGTTGGTTAGAGCGTGGGTTCTGGGCCACAGGGCTGCTGGTTGGATTCTCACATGGGCCAGGGAGCTGCGCCCTCAGCAACTAGAATGAAGTCAATGAGCTGCCGCTGAGCTCCTGGCTGGCCAGATGGCTCAGTTGGCTGGAGCAAGGCTCTCAACCACAAGGTTGCTGGTTCGGCTCCCGCAAGGGATAGTGGGCTGTGTGTGCCCCCTGCAACTAACAACGGCAACTGGACCTGGAGCTGAGCTGCCCCCTCCACAACTAAGACTGAAAGGACAACAACTTGACTTGGATGGAACTGATGAGAGTCCTGGGTAAAACACACCACTGTTTCCCAATAAAAAGTCCTGGAAATACACACTCTTCCCCAATAAAGTCCTGTTCCCCTTCCCCAACAAAAATCTTTATAAAAAAGGGGGGGAACTCATGACAAAAGCTGTATTGATCAGCGTCCAGCCAGGGAAGCAGCATCTATGGGAATAAGGGATTTACTATATGCATTACCCCTTACCCAAATGTGGGAGGAGCTGGGGAAGTGACCATTTTGAAAGGGGATTTGGATGATCAGAGAAAGTGTCACTAACCAGTCTTGCGATGGGTGACAAGTCGAAACTTGCAGAGACATTTGAGAAATTAAGCATGTCCAGGTACCCAAGGGGAGCCATGAAGGGATGTCTGTGGGGAGCCATTGCTTAGCAAGGTCGGCAAGTGAGACACCTCTCCCTCTGTCCATCACAGCGTCTGACAGCGACAGCCCTTTGAGAGTCATGGTGTTGCTTTACTTTTATTTCCCGAGTTTCCTGCAAGTTCTTGACCAACTCTACTGCAGACCCATATGGCAAAAGGGATTCTAAGAAGTATTATTTCCAGATTCACCAAGTTGACATAACACAAACCAGCACGGGGACCTGACCCGCTCATCTCTCCAGCCGCATTTTCTCCCTCTCACCGACATATGCTCTGACCCCAAATTATTTACACTCCCCATCATGCCCCACCCATGCCATGCCCTTGATCTGGAATGCACTCGCTCTCTTCTTTAGCTTGGCAACTCTACTTTGACTTCAGGATCTGGCCCCGGAGACCCGTTCCCTGAGAAGTCTTTCCTCTCTGAGAGTCTGCTCTCCTCTGTGCTTCCAGAATTTGGTACAAACCCATGTCGCAGCTCCCGTTGCCCGCTGTATCTTCCTCATCCACAGCTCACAGAAAATCTTAGGAACAAGGAGCGTGTAGGTGTGTTGGGGGTGTGGGGCTCCCCTGGCATGGAAGCTATTCAACCTCAGGTTTACTGTGCTTCACAAAGACCCGGGGAGCTTGTTAAAAATTCACGCTCCCAGTCTTCACCTCTCTAAGATTCTGATTCAGTGGTTCTGGAACTGGGCCCAGGATCCTGCAAGTTTCAGCAAACTACCAAGTGATTCTCCATTACACCCGGTTGACTCTGACTGGGCTGAATCCATTTTTTTACAGTTTAAGTCTGATGCTTTTATAGAGGAGAGTTATGCCTCTTCTAACAGAGAAATAAGTGACTTTTACATAGTTTGTTAACAATACTTACTGTCCAAATATTTATAAGTCCATACAGGTCATATTCTGCTGTTGATGAAATCCCTGAAGCTCAGACTAAGGGATTTAAAGGTTCCCACATTTCCTAAAGGGTTAAAGAGGGGACATAAGGGAGAAGACAGTGGGTAAAAGTGTAGAGTTTAGGTGTGGGGCCCGACCTAGACTCAGAGGCCCAGTCATACCTCAGCATCAAGAAAATCTCCTTGTCTTCCTGGGAATGCTGAGGAGCCCAGAGGAGGCACTGGCTGGGAAGAGCTGAGTGGCTGATGGGTGGGTCAGGCCCATGAGAAGGGGCTCAGATCACGTGCACAACAGCCCATGCTCTGAGGATCTCTCATGTGGGTCTCCTGACGAGCTGGAATAGGAAACAGATTCACTCTCTAACACATGAATGAGGAAGATGGTGTCCTGGAGCCACCTTGGGCCCGATTGGCTGGGGAAGTGGGCACCTATGGGGTGGGGACAGCCAGCCTCTGGCTGTTTAGGGTGACAATGAAGGAGCTGGAACCAGGACAGGAACCACAGCATCTGCCTCTAATCCCTGCCTGGTCTCTCAAGAAACGTGGTTTCAGTTTGGTGGCTCAGGGCCCTGAAAGAGAGAGAAGGAAACTCTTGGCCCTCCCAGTCTTTCTCAGCCAGGTGGTGGGAATTTTGCACTCTCTGCACTGGAATTTGGCTTCTCCCAGGGATCTGGAGGCTGCTGGATGAGATGCTGACTCAGTTATCTCTGACCTGGGCCATTATTTTATTTAAAAAATACAGAGCAAATAAACCTACCCACAATCCCAACCCTCCCAGTCAACACAAGCAAGGGTTGCATTTAGGTGCAATTCTTTCCAGTCTTGTTTCCTGGGCATTCATGCATGCGTGTGTGTGTGTGTGTGTGTGTGTGTGTGGTAGGCCTATAAAGTCATGTATTCTGCATGACAACATAAACATTTTCCATGTTGCTTCAGAGTCTTCATAACCCTTATTCCTAATGGCTGCCTGGGCCATTGAGATGATGGGTCATGGTTTCCTTAAGGGCTGTTCTTGTCTTCTGACGCACCCATTAGAGCTCTGTGTCCTATCCTAGGGCCAGGCTCCTGCTCCTTGAACTCAGCCCTGTTAGCCCTTTCCCCTCTCTGTCCTCATCCCTACTGGAGAGGGAGTTTTGAACACCATAAATCATTAAGGAGATGCATGAGAATCCACCCTAACCAGAGGCTGATTATGTCGGGGGTCTTCCACTCTGAGGGTGGAGGGATGCAGGCAGGTGGTTGTGCCTGCCTTGGGCACAAGGGTCACAAGGAACAATCCAGATTTGCTGGCTCATGACCAAAGAAGATGAAGCTGATTTTCTAATAGAAGAAGGTTAGGAAAAGAAGGAGAAGGAGAGAGAGACAGAGACACACAGAAGTTGCTGGGCATTAATGAGACTTCTCTCTGGAAGGAAATCTAGTGGAAAGCGTGGGAATCTCCTGTGTCCTGAGTGAGTGGTACTCGCTGGGGGTGAATTGAGCCTGTACTCAGTTTTGGACATTGAACATCTTTGCCCAAATAGAGTTTTCTGTACTTAGGAGTATTTATTTTTTCAGAAGGGGGATATTTCTGTGGTTCCTGACATATATTGTCTGATTGCTTTCCAGAAGATAAGTACCACTTTTCCAATCCCAGGGCCCAAATAGGGTGAGAGAGGGTCCCATTTCTGGCACATATTAATATGCAAAAGATAAATGTTTAATAGCAAGTAGAATGGAAAATCTCCAGGCTGTGGGTCAGCGATGCTGTTGCCGCAGAGAGAACATCCAGATTTTTAATCCCTGGGGGCCACTTCACATACATTTGCACAGGATTTAAGGGTCATTACTAGATGTTGTCAAACTGAATCGATACATGGATATGGCAAAGGCTGTCTGCAGATCTTACAACATGGGCAGATGGAGTGTGATTCTCACAAATCCCACAAGGCCTAACCATCACTGTGCGATCCTTATGGCAGGGTTTCACTCATGTCCCTGCCATCACAAGGCTTCTGGAGCCACTGCTCTCCCCCACTGATGGCAGGCATCGGAGGAATTGACAGTTGCATCGGGACTGCATGGAACAGGAGAGAGGTCATCACTCAAAGAAAAGCTAGGATGGAGGCAAAAGTAACAGCTCATTAGTAGCTAAGCTGCTGGATGTTGGAGGTTGCCATGTGCTAGGACTGATTGCCAGAGTAGCCATGAGACCAAATCTGGCCTGCTGCCTGTTAAGTGAAAAGTTATATTTAAAAAAGTCCATTTTTCTCATTAGTAAACATGTATAACCCAAAATTGTCCGAATTATTATGATTATATTTAAAATTTTGTCAATAAAACATGTGTGGAAATTTGTTTACTCTCTTGCTACACATAAGTACCTAAGTAATATTCTTGATTTTGGTTCTTGACCCACAAAGCCCAAAATATTTACTATGTGACTCAATCAGTTGTCTATCTGACTCTTTACTGGAAAAGTTCGCTGCCCCTGCTCTAGGGCAATGCTTCTCAAATTGGTGATCACCGATCATCACCTGGAGAGTAGTTAAAACAAAGATTCCCGGGGCAGCTGGATGGCTCAGTTGGTTGGAGCACGAGCTCTCAACAACAAGGTTGCGGGTTCAATTCCCACATGGGATGGTGGGCTGCGCTCCCTGCAACTAAGATTGAAAACGGGAACTGGACTTGGAGCTGAGCTACGCCCTCCACAACTAGATTGAAGGACAACAACTTGGAGCTGATGGGCCCTGGAGAAACACACTGTTCCCCAATATTCCCCAATAGAATTTATAAAAAATAAAAATTAAAAAAAGCAAAACAGATTCCCAGCCCCCAGCCCCAGAGATTCTGATTCAGGTCAAGGGTGGGGCCAAAGATTTTCTAACAAATTCTCTAGTGAGGCTAATGCTGGTCTGGAAACCACATTTTAAGCAACTCGGCTCTAGCACCTAGAGAAGCAATTAAGAATGCAATCCTGAAAGTGAAGTTCTACCACCATAGTTCTGGAACTTCACTTACAAATGTGTTCTTGTGACTTATTTTGAACCAAAGACAGCATATTCTTTGTGCATAGTTTTTAAAAGCTTCCACAAACCTATACATGTACAGTCCATTGATTATGGTCCATTTTTTAAATTGTAGTAAAATACATATAACATAAAATTTACCATCTTAATCGTTTTTAAATGTATAGTTCAATGGTATTAAGTACATTCACATTGTTGTGCAACCACAAGCGCCATTCATCTCTAGAACTCTTTTTATCTTACAAAACTGAAATTCTACACCTATTGAACAATAACTTCCCATTTCTCGAAGCCCCTGGCAACCACCATTCTAAAAAAATAAAAAACACTGCTGTTTCTTTGAGTGCAATTAAAGTTTTCCACTAGTATCTCTCTCAATTTTTTTCTCTCATCAAAGTCAACGAGAAAATGGAGTTCATGAGAAGAAACAGCTGCAAACGATTAAGACCTAACACTTTAGTAACTCAAGGACATCACGATGGGGCTCATGGGATCAATGGCAGACCTGGACTGGCTATTTTGACGGGCTGACTTATCAAGAAATGAGTGACACCAGAAACAATCAAATGCCACATGGAAAAAAAATTTATAGCGCCTTTTGTGCTTGTGGTCGGAATGACCGCGGATGTGGTGGAGTCAGACAGTGTATTGGCGGCCACAAAATAGATTTAGGTTTTTGTCTTGCAAAATCCATCTGAACTTCGTGGCTCCACTCACTGGGCCCAGAGATTAAGTCATCACCCCGGGTAGGATTTCAGTGAAGACTGAATCAGATCCAGTGAGAGGGAGCAGGCAGGACGGTGCCTAGCTTACCCGTGGTGGTCAAGAAATGTTCAAATGCAGTTTGCCAGTGTTTAGCTGTTGCTGGAAAGAAGCCAGCTAGAAAGCATGGGAAGGCTAAGAAAAGGGGCTCCAGGTTCCCCAAACATCCAAGGGGAAGCTGTACCCTGATTCTGCTGCCATATCCCTTGTATTTTATTTTATTTTATTATTTTTTTAAAGATTTTTTTATTGGGGAGCAGGACTTTATTGGGGAACAGTGTGTACTTCCAGGCCTTTTTTTCAAGTCAAGTTGTTGTCCTTTCAGTCTTAGTTGTGGAGGGCGCAGCTCAGCTCCAGGTCCAGTTGCCGTTGCTAATTGCAGGGAGCGGAGCCCACCATCCCTTGTGGGACTCCAGGAGGTGAGCCGGCAACCTTGTGGTTGAGAGCCGACTGGCCCATGTGGGAATCGAACCGGCAGCCTTCGGAGTTAGGAGCTCGGAGCTCGCCTGAGCCACGGGGGGGGGGGGGGGGGGGGGCTTGTATTTTAAAGAGAAGGTTTGGCCTGGGTGTGCACCCAGGCCTCTTACCTGAGTTTTGATGTCTGCAGAGGGAGAGCCAGGAAGAACAACTGGCCTGCTCCCAGGAGAGCATTGTCTGCAGCTGGCCTACCTCGGGATGGCTCCAACCCCACCAACATATGTGGGTTGCTTTAAAGCTGCTCTTTATTTTTTGAAGAGAAGCATATTTCACGACCAGCATTATATGTGAAAGTTGAGACCGCATGGGACCCAGGGAAAAGTCTGGCCAGCCTCAGTCTCTGCCAGATTATTCTTCCAGAATCCCAGTTACTTATCCTGTCACTCTTCTTCTCATAAACCTTCTGTGAGACTTCCAGTCACCAGCCAAATCAAGTCCAACTCCTGAATCAGACATTCATGAATCTACACCATAATTCAACACTACCCAGAGTTCGTATAGACTCTACAGGTTAATTACACTGTCCCCAATCAGACTGCCCTCACTTCAGACACCAGCCACAATTTTGAGGGTCCTTAGGTCATCCAAACTTCTGACTAACTGGCTATACATTTGGGGGTTTCTATGACCCTTTCAGGTTTAATAATTTGCTAGAGTGACTCATAGAACTCAGAAAAGTGCTATACTTACAGTTTTATTAGAAAGGATATAAATCAAGCAAGATAAATGAAGAGATCCGTAGGGTGAGATCTGGGAGGGTCCTGAACACAGAGCTTCCTTGTTCACCAACCAGGAAGCTCAACGATGCTTTTTTTTTTTAACCCCCGGAGTTTTTATTAGGTTTTAGTACATAGGCATTAGTGATTGAACTCAATCTCCAGCCCTCTTTCCCTCCTCAGAAGTCAGACTGATATCACAGGGCTCAAAGGCCCAATCCTCTAATCACATGGTTGGTCTTTGATGGACAGCCTCTAACCGGAAACTATCAAGGGGCCCACTCTGAGTCACTTTGTGAGCATAAAGTCTGGGTGGTCCCAGGGACCTAACCACGAATAACAAAGACACTCCTATCACTAGAGAAATTCCAAGGATTTAGAAACTCCCTCCAGGAACCTAAGACAAAGAGCAGACGTGTGATTATACAAGTGCCAACCTACCTTTACCATTGTGTGCTCCATGACCCCTCTCCACAAACTTTTGGCTCAGGCTAGACAGACCTTCTTGCTGTTCTTTACGTGTTCTCTATGTGTACTCAGAGTTTTCTCATCTTAGTTTCTGCTATGGACTGAATTGTATCTCCTAACCACCTTCCCCAAAATTTTTATGTTGAAGCCCTAATCCCCCAATGTTACTGTATTGGAAGGTGGGACGTCTAAGGGAGTAATCAATGTTAAATGAGGTCAGTATGGTCGAGCCCTGATCCCATAGGATTAGTGTCCTTGTAAGAAGTGACATCAGAGAGTTTTCATTCTTCTCTCTCTCTCTCTCTCTGTCTCTCTGTCTCTCTCTCTCTCTCTCCAAACCTGCCCCCCCACCCCCAGCCTTCTCCACCACGGAGGATATATCAAGAAGTTACCTTGATCTGCAATCTGCAAGTGGGAGAGGGATCTCACAAGATACTGACTCTGCTGGAGCTTCGTAAGACTTTCCAGCCTTCAGAACCGTAAGAAAATAAATGTCTGTTGCTGAGGCCACTCAGTCTATGGTATTTGGTTATGGCAGCCTGAGCAGACTGATATAGTTCCTTTGACAGCACTGATTCCTTTGTGGGAATTCCCTCTATAATCCTACCCATCCTTCATGTAAATATAATTGTTCTCATTTTAGATAAGAAAGTTGAAGACTGAAGGATTAAGTAACTCTTCACAGGCAACTGGTTCTATACGGTAGACTCTGGATATAAATCCAGGCCTGTCCGCAGCCCCTACCTGGGTGATTCCATACTACCTGGTATCCCCATTGGAAGTGGGATTGGGTGCTACTGTTGAAATCCCTGAAAGATCATTCTGTGATAATTCTCTCATGAAAAATGGCTTAGAAGGGGCAAAGCTAGCCATCATTAACAATGCTACCTTGGGGATGCTAAACTTCTAACCTTGTAGATACCCTCTGCTCCAAGTAATAGAAAAACCCACCAAAAGATGCTTAAACCAGGGGTCAGCAAACTTTTTCTATAAAGGGACAGATAGTAAGTACTTTAAACTTTACAGGCCATAAGATCTCTGTCACAATTCATCCCTGCTGTTGTAGTGCTAAGCAATGTGTAGACAATATGCAAATGATTGGGATAGTTGTATTCCAATAAAACTTTATTTACAAAATCAAGCAGTGGGCCGGATTTGGTCCCTGGGCCATAGTTTGCCAACTCCTGTGCTAAACCAGGAAGACATTCATTTCTCATATAACAATAAGTCTGGAAATGTGTGATTTCGACTCGAGCTAATTTAGCTGCTTAGCAGTACCTTCAGATCCCAGGTTCCTTCCTTTTCATGGGGCCAAACTAGCTGCCACACTACATGTCATTTACAGATAACAACATCCAGAAGCGAACTTCATGCTTCCTCAGCCAGAATAGTTCAGGTGCCAAACCCTGGCAGAGGAGAAAGGAATTAACCCTGCTTGGTTTAGACAAGTGAGTCTCAATCCTGATTGCACATTAGAATCACCAGGGAGCTTTTAACAACTACATGAGACCACTCCAGAAATCTGTATTTAATGGCTCTGAGGGGGGACCTTTGCATTGGTATTTTTATAAACTACTCCTAGTCATTCATAAAAGACACTTAGACTAGTTAAAATTCATTGCACTCAAAGTCCCGTTCTTGACCACCATCGAAGAGTGTTCTAGCAAGGAAGAAGGAGGGTAAAGGCTGATGGGCAGCCAACAGTGTTGGCTGCACTCCAGTATAATACCCTGAGCTTACAAAATGGAAATCAAAGTTAGACGTACTTCAAAGGTCATTGCAAAACTTAAATGAAACAATATATATAAGGTGCCTAGTACAGTGTCTGGCAAACAGTAAGTGCTCAATTGCCTGTTAGCAATTACATGTAGCAACTGATCGCTATTAATTGTTATCATGAAGCCTTCCTAGATATTTTGTGTACATTTTACAGGATGTACCAGGTGATCAATGTCAGCTTTTTAGTGAGATTTGAACCCCAGGCTTTCATCAGATATTTGGAAGGCTGGGAGAAACAAGTATTAGATAAAACATATATATATATATATATATATATATATATATATATATATGGCTACAGAGCCAGGAGTGCAGTTTCTAGGCTCTCGGCCTCGCAAGGAGGGGTGCTGGCTCGGGTAGTAGACGGCCATCAACTGTGGCTGGTTGGCCATCAGCTGTAGCTTGAGCCGTTGGCCACTAATATAACTGCCGTGGCTGCATTGGGGAGCGGAGTCGAGGAGAGTTGGTCGGTTGGCAGAAAAGTGGACAGCAGGTCGCACGTCGTGTGAATCCAGCCACCAGCGAGACTATAGTGGTTTGACTCCCCTACCTATGGCTCCGTGGGTGTTCCTTTTTGGCCTCACCATATCCTGTGTTCTTGTGTGGGGAGCGGGAGCTGAGACCCCGCATGACACCCCACAGGACAATATATCACCATAATCCTTCCCTACCAAATATTCTACATAAAGACACAACTCAGAGACTGATTTATTTCTACTCTCTACTGAAAAGTATCATGACACAAATTCCTGGGAGCTGTGTGGAAGCCCCACTCTTTTTTCATCTTGGGGGGAAACTGTTTCTCCCCCTTTTCATTCCGGGGCATCTTCTCCCTGTTTTCTCATTTACTTCCAGTCACTGTTCAAAGTTAAGTGCAAAAAAATCTCTCTTTTTTAAAAAAATATCTCTTAACAGCTTCTTTTCTTCCTTTCATTAATTTCCTGTGGCTGCTGTAACAAATGATCATAAATGTGTTGGCTTAAAACAACACAAATCTATTACCTTACAGTTCTGGAGGTCAAAATTCCAAAATAGGTCTCACTGAGCTAAAATCAAGGGGCCCGAAGGCTGTGTTCCTATCTGGGGAAGAATACATTTCCTTGCTTCTTCCACTTCTAGAGGCAGCCTGCATTCCTCGGTTCATGGCCTCTTCCATCTTCAAAGCCATCAGTGGCTGGCTGAGTCTTTTTTACATCACGTCTCACTCTCATATCCCTCTTCCACATTGCAGGTCCCTTGTGATCACCAGTGTAATCACCTGGAAAATCCAGGATAATCGCTACATCTAAGATCCTTCATCACATCTGCAAAGTCCCTTTTCCCATGTAAGGTAACATATTCACAGGTTCCAGGGATTAGGACCCTCGAGGGGGGCATTATTCTGCTGACCGCACTCTCGTGATCTCTAAATGTTCTCGATTTCTCTCCAGCCTCACGGTCCACTTCACCTACCTGGGCTCCATTGCCACGCTCTCTCACCCTCCTGCAGGGTCCAGATGGCCTTTCTGAAATAGAGGCAGCAACTTCTGAGCCTGTTCTAGCATGTGGGGAAGAGCAGGGATTCCGGACCCTTGTCTACACTGCTCAACCTCTCTGTACCTGTTTCCACACCTGCACAATGAGGCCGTGAAGAGCATCCCCTTATGGGGTTGTGGGCCCTATGCGCATAGAACAGAGCCCAGCACACAGTGGTACTAGGCCAGCATCAGCTGCTATACTCTGACTCTGCTCAGAAGCTGCCCTCTTAAGAACTGGTCTTCTGCCTCACAGTCAGCCTTCTTAAAGAGCACCTACTTTTTTTGACTTTGAACAGATCAAAGACACCCAGCAACATGGACCAGTTTTCTAGCATCTTTATCAACCAGTGTTTCTCCAAGGGTCCACTTGCCTCAAATTCCCCTGGAGTGTTTTTAAAAACACACCTGATTCTTCTGCACATTGAAGTTTGAGGGCCCTAGTATGAAGCTCCAGGATAGGAGTTTATGATTTGCAACCAGAACCCCAACACGCTGCCCATTCCACTCTCCATTGCAGGGTGTTCAAATAGGCTGGGGCCTTCCTTGGGGACCCTCCACTGAGTGCCAGGGAAGGCCTTGTCCCAAGAACAGAGCTTAGGGCTGAAAATAGGGGAGAGGGAATGAGGCACTGACCATTTGGCCAATTAGGTTTATCCTTCTGGAGGCCCCTGACCCTTCTGAGAACCTGATGAAAGTCACTGGTCTTTTCTCACATGTGGGGCACAGGTACAGGCAGCTAGGCCCAATGACCATCTCCAGAAAGAAGGAAGGAGGCAGGATCCCTGACCAGACCAAGGTCCAGCATGCTTTCTCATTGGCTTCACTATGAGCAGAGAATGGAAAATCCAAAAAGAAGCCCAACTGTCAAAGCTCCAGGCCATGAAAGGTAGAGCTAGGTGTGAGTGCAGCCCCATGCTGGGGTCCCTCAGCTGGTGTCAGGGAAGTTTCCAGGCCCTAGAACCTGCAAAGACCCCAGACCTGCTATTTAATGAATGGGAAGATTCTCTTTCCCTCCCTTTGAGATATTCCAGGCCTTTCCAGAGCCCACCCGGAACTTAAACGAGCACCCCACAGGGTTGGTGAGACTCCAGAACTAAAATAAACTTAAATAATATCCCAGAAAATTGTAAATTGTGTATTTAGGAATTGGAATGTACGAGGCAGGGTTTTCTCTTCCTCTATTATAGCTTTCATGAAAGGGAAACAAATAATAAAGCTCCCCCCAGGCTAAAGTTAGAGTCGACATATAGTTTACACCAGAAAATGTACAGTTAGGTATCAATTTGAAATGCATGTACTTCCAGTGTGAAATCCTCTCAGTGACCACAGTCTCCTTAAAGCCAAAGCCAAGAGCAGGGGAGGCCTCTGTGTGGTCCGAATGCTCCGGAAGGGAGGGAAGGTTAATTTATTGAATGTTTACCATCTACCTGGCACGTAACCCATGCCATCTTACAACATCCTTCCAACACTGTGAAACAGGTTTTATTAGCCTCATTTTACAGGTGAGGGAACTGAGGTTTGGAATAGAGAAGTAACTTGCCCAATATCATGGATGGAGGAGAACCGTTAGCTTGAAGTCAATTTATCTAATGATTTATTTGCCTAATCACCCATTTGCATCTTTTATGTGTCCTAGTTTTTCCTCTTCTCTTTTGAGCATTCTGAGGACTTTATTAAAAGTTCATCTAAAGACATATATTTTTAATGGTCTGCTGATTATTTATCGAAGTTGCCGGCTCTCGCTGCTAATGAGTGGCAGAGCTGGGATTCACTCCCAGCCCATCTGACTCCCCTGTCCTGACTTTGAGCTCCCCGCTTCCTTGGGAGGAGGAAGGCAGGCTTTCCCCTGGAATCCAAAAAGGCTGGAAATGCGGGTCCAAGGCAGAGGCTGGATGTCTACCCTCGACCCTCCCATCTGTCCTATCAAAGGGAGGGAAGCCTTGAGCCTGTGCTGTCAGAAGTGAGGGCTCCTGTCCCTTCTCTGCCTTCTGTGTTCTCTTCTGTTTGCTGAGGGCACTAGAGAAGATGCTCTCAGGCAGTGGTCCCCAAACGCTGGGGACTGGGTGCTGTGCATCAGAACAGCAGGAGGACCCTAAATATAGATGCCTACGCTTCACTTCGGACTGACTGAATCCAAATCTCTCAGGGTGTGAGCCAAGCATCTTAACCTGTTCTCTGGATACTTCTTCTACACCCCAAGTTCTGGAACCCACTCCTCTGTGGTAACTCTGGGTGTCCCGTCTCACCTCCCATCCTCCTCCCCTAACTCTTGAGACTCAGAATCTAGGATGGGTTAGGGGACCCAGATGTTTTCTCTGGGTGGTTATACCTCAACCAACTCTTCCTGCTCCCATTTAACAGGTGATGAGTATGGTTGCCCAGGTGATTAGAGCCCCATCAGCCCTTCCTCGTACAGGACCATCTCCTCTTGGGATGATGGGGGTAGCCCTGCTGGATTAACAAGCACCTCTGCCTTCCCAGGGTTAATGCTGTTGGTGCTGACCCAGCTGAGTGGGTCATTTACCCCTGTGCTTCTGGTTGCACTTGAGGACCCTGCTTAGGCTTCTCTTCAGTCTGACATCTCCTCTGCTGGGTGACTTTGGGAAGGTCATTTAACCTCTCTCAACATCAATGTCCCCCTGCAAAATTAGAAATGATCATTCCCACCTCAGAAGGATGTTATGATGTTGAAATAAGTCCCCACCCACTGTCAGGAACCCTATGCTTTTCATTCAAAATGTGTGCATTAAGCAATTTTTTAAGGTTTGTCCCTCGCAGGATGCTGAGAACTACAAGCCTCCAGGCGTGTGTTCATGTCCCAGAGCCCAATGCGACCTGGAACGTAGTAGATGCTCAAAAACACCTTGTTGGCTAAATGACATGAGGATGGGCAGGGGCAGGAATGGAGCATGTTGTCAGCGAGTCGTCATTCCCTTCCTTTACTTCCTGAAGAAACTGCCAAGGCCACTTCTCCAGAACATATATTCTTTTGTTGCCGTCTATGCACAGTACCAACTACGTTCACCCAAGTTCCCTAAAACAAGGGTCACCACCACACATTCAAGGCCCCTCTGCGTGGCCTCCTGGGGGTAGCAGATGTGGCTTACTTGGTGGCAGAGGCATGGATATCAGAGACTAGAGGATCCCAGCAGGCCAGGATAACACATAGTTCCAACTATCTATGGCTGCATAAAATACCATCCCAAACTTGGTGGCATAAAACAATAGCCATTTTATTAGACTCACAGATTCAGAGGATTAGGAATTTGACCAAGACCAAGAGGAGTGGTTTGTCTTAGCTCTACAATGTCTATGGCCTCAGTTGGGAAGACTTGAATGGCTGGAGGTGGCTCAGAAGGCTGAAGGCTGAAATCACCTGGGGGCTCAGCAGGGACTATCAAAGACAGTGCCTATGAGCTGCTTCTCTAGTTTGTTTGGGTTTCCTCACAGCATAGCAGCCACAGCGTAATTGGATGTCTTATATGGAGGCTCAGGATTCAAAGACAAGTGTTCCAGCTAAATAGGCAGGCTGATGTCCTGTAACGCCCTTGTCTTGGAAATCATGTAGTGTCCTTTCTCTATATGCTATTTTTTTTTTGAGCTTTCAATTTTTTTTTTTTACTTAGACGTTCATCATTTATATCCCTCACACTGTGAACCCCCCTCCCCCCATCCACTATCCCTCCGACATCGCACCGAGCCATCACATTATATATATAAAATTATATAGTTGGCATTCATTATTGTTCAGCTCAGGTGTACAGTACATTGATCAAGCATCTACATCTTCAATACAACTATAATGTTGTTTGTTGACTTATTGATGATAGCCATTTTGACTGGGGTGAGGTGGAATCTCATTGTGGTTTTTATTTGCATTTCTCTGATGGTTAGTGAGGGTGAGCATTTCTTCATATGTCTGTTTGCCATCTGTGTGTCCTTTTTAGAAAAATGTCTCTCCATGTCCTCTGCCCATTTTTTAATTGGGTTGTTTGTTTTTTTGGAGTTGAGTTGAGTGAGTTTTTTATACATTTGTGATATTAACCCCTTATTGGATATATCATTGGCAAATATCTTTTCCCAGTCAGTAGGATCCCTTTTTGTTTTATTGATGATTTCCTTTGCTGTGAAAAAACTTTTTAGTTTGATGTAATCCCACGTGTTTATTTTTTCTTTTACTTCCCTTGCCTAAGGGGATATATCAGTAAAAATCTTACTCCGGATA
This sequence comes from Rhinolophus hipposideros, assembly GCF_964194185.1. Classification (NCBI taxonomy): domain Eukaryota; kingdom Metazoa; phylum Chordata; class Mammalia; order Chiroptera; family Rhinolophidae; genus Rhinolophus; species Rhinolophus hipposideros. The sequence goes on along the minus strand of NC_138066.1, from coordinate 37,448,108 downwards.
ATGTCTGTGAAGTTTCTTCCTATATTTTCTTCTAGATATTTTATGGTTTCGGATCTTATATTTAAGTCTTTAAGCCATTTTAAATTTATTTTTGTATATGGTGTAAGGGAGTGGTCCAGCTTCATTTTCTTGCATGTGTCTGTCCAGGTTTCCCAGCACCATTTATTGAACAGACTGTCTTTACCCCATTGTACATTCTTGCTTCCATTGTCGTAGATTAAATGGGCATATAGGCATGGATTTATTTCTGGACTCTCTATTCTGTTCCATTGATCTATGTGTCTATTTTTATGCCAGTACCATGCTGTTTTGATTACTGTAGCCTTGTAGTATAATTTGAAGTCAGGTATCTTTCTATATGCTATTGATTAAAGCTGCTACAAGCCTGTCAACATTCAAGGAAAGAAGACATAAACCATATCTCAAGAGGAAGAATGTCAAAGAATTTGTGGCTATGTTTTAAAACTGTCACACATACCCTGTTGGTTGCAGTTGCATGTAATAGAACCTGGGACAGGGTCTGGTTCCAGAGAAGATATCAGGAGAGATTTACCGAGTCCTGGGCTCCTGGCCTGCTGCTTCTACTCACTCATGCTATGTGGAATGGAGTCAGTTCTTCCTGCTTTCTTAACCTCCATTTCCCCACATGACATTCAAGGGATAAAATGCTGCAAGATCAACCGGGTTCCCTCCCCAGCCTTTCCTTGTGGCTGGTGACCCTCCCCTTCATCTGCGTGTGTTACTCACAACAGAGACAATGGTTAAAAATGGGGTGGGGACCCCACCAGAATGCTCCCAACCAGTTTGGGAAATACCAGAACAGAAGAAACTGTGCTCCCAATGTTCACAGGAAACCTGAGTGGGTAGTAACCCTCTTCTATTTTGGCATCCAGGGGCAATGAGGGCCTCCTAGGGCCCTGGGGTAATGAAAATTCAGCTAGTTCTCCCACATTCCCAAGGAAGTCATGGAAGGCGTTGGGAAGGGCGAGTGGCCCTGCAGGGCCTTGGGTGCAAGGTAAGGAAAACGCAGTGTGTGGACTGATGGCCATTGATAAAAGGAAATGGATATAGCAGACACCAGTGAGGTGGGGTCACCAGGCTGGTGAAGACAGATGCCAATGATCATGGCTCAGCAGCCCCTGTCCTTCAGTTCCCCCTCCTATGCTATGGAAGCCCCTGGAACTAAGGTGCTGCCCTGGGGAGGGAGATGAGAAAATCCTGAATAGATTGAATTTAAATCTGAAATTTCTGAGTTCAGCTGAAATTGATTAAGTTTTCTGCTACTGGACAAAATGGGGATCTCAAAAAGAGACGATAGGAAAATTAAGTTGCATCTTTTTAGAACCCCCAAATTGTAGCTAATTTGTTTCTTCTTTTTGTCCAGTCAGGGGCTGGCTGCCATCTCAGGCCTTTCCAGCTGTGACATCCCCTGTGGGTCCGATCCCTGGGCCTCTTGACCTTGTCGCTGCTACTACAGCTCAGGGGACTGCCTGAGGATACCCAGGTCACATCCCAGTGGGGATCTGCCGGACCTCGCAGTGGACTGTGGTTTGCCCCTGAGTCCTTTAGTCAAGAGATATTATTAAGAAACCACTGCGTGCAGGCCCTGGGCTGGCATCGCGCCTGGTTCTGGGGTCAGCCAGTTGAATAAGACCCTGGCCTCATCCTTAACACGTTTACAGTCTTGTGGCAACAAACAATTAGAAGCCACTGGTTCTAGAACCTTAATTAGGAATTGCTTCTGATTGCCGCTTTTAAGAACCGACATCAGCAAATCTCCTGCTGGTCAGTCAACAAATACTTATTGAACACCTACTATATGCTAGACTCTGTTTAGGTGCTTGGGATAATAAATCAGTGAACAAATAATATAAATAAATGGGTCTTCAAGGTCTGTTTTTATCTCTCTGCCCACCTTGGTCCTGGGGAAGCAGATATTGGTGCTTCAAGCTGAACTACCAAATGATACATTTAATGACAAGGCGTTTCCCACCCCCATATTCATCCCCTGAATTCCCATCCCCTTTTGATCCCCAGTCAAGGCCAACTACAAAAATCCCTTGGTAATCAGCTGGGAGCTTACAGGCCCCAGACAGTCCTTCAGTGGCCTGTGGGAATGACCCAAGAGGAACATTTTTTGTCAAAAGAATGACAGGAGTTTAATTACTGTGTGGCCCGTGTGGGTGATTTCCATTTGACAGAGTAGAGCCCAGACAGTTCCTAGGAAGGCCTGTTGTGCAAGGCTGTGGCCGCTGGGGCCTGCTCCAACCAGAGCAGGAGTGAGCCTGGGGCCTGTGCCCAGGGCAGGGGCAGCAGGAATGCTTTGAATGCGTCATCTGCATGTGGCCTTGGAGCTTACCACTGGCTACTGGGGGCAGTTTAATTAATAATGTCCACTGCTTGTCATTTATCATTAGCAAGACAGGAGGGGTCGGAGGTGGGGGCATCTAAGAGGGCAGGGGAGGCTCTCTCAAACAAGGTACATTGATAAATTAAAGTTTTACCCATCAATGTCATGGGGTGGTCGCTGTTGGGCAGCCGCACGTTGTTTTCCTCTTGTTCAGAGGCCAATCTTGTTTTTCTGACAGGGCTTTGCAGCACCTTGTAGGGAGTTTCATCCATGATTGTATTTTTCCCTGTCAAATGTCAGCGAAGGACTAGGTTGTGTGGTACAAATGGGAAGGAGAGAGAGTGGAATGTGTCCTGGGGATTGGTTCCCATTGGGACTGCAAAGTAGAACTCTAAGGTTAATCCAGTCTGAGGTTAAACGTTGTTTGGCATCAGTAGAATTTTACAAATTGGAAATTTTTACATTAAAATCTGAGAATCTGGCTTTTCTTTTCTTTCTTTCTTTCTTTTTTTTTAATTTTTATTGGGGACTGTTGGGGAACAGTGTGTTTCTCCAAGGCCCATCAGCTCCAAGTCGTTGTCCTTCAATGGCAACCTTGTTGAGAGCTTGTGCTCTAACCAACTGAGCCATCCAGCCACCCTTTGGAGGCTCAGCGGCAGCTCGTTGTCTTCAATCCAGTTGTGGAAGGCGCAGCTCACTGGCCCATGTGGGCATTGAACGGGCAACCCTGTTGTTAAGAGCTTGCGCTCTAACCAACTGAGCCTTCTGGCCACTCCTGGCTTTTCTTGAAAAGGTAAGATGTGGCAGAAAACCAAGCCCTCTTTTTCAGCACAGCAACATACAGCTGCTGGCCAGCATAGGCAGCCAGGACAGCTATGTGACGTTCTGGAGGTTGTGCACTGCACAAAGGCACCTGGCAGATGGGACAAATGGAGACTGAATCCAGACTAGGTTGTCTGCCCTGAAGAGGCCCTATAGGCAGGATGTGGGCCTTCCAGGTGACCTTCTCCAACAATCCCTGCTGCCTTACTCCCCCGCCCCATTCATTTACATTATGTACCAGAGTTTTGACTCCTAGTGTGTTCAGAACAGTGCTCCATCTCCTCTATGTGAGCACTTTTCTTCATCTTTCAAGGCTCAGCTCAACTCTAACTTCCTCCAGGCATCTTCCTGGGTTTCCCATAAGATCTGGGGGTTCTCTCCTCTGTATTTTCTCAACAGCCCATGCACACGGCTCTTATGGCACTCAGCACGACATTGCGCTTCAATGTGTTAACAGGTCCTTGTTTCCCACAGACATTGATCCCCTTGGAGACACCCTACTAATTTCTGCTTTCCCCTGCCTGGCACATGGCACTTAATCAGTCAGGGCTGCATGGATGACTTTGTGGCTGAGGTTACATCAGGAAAGAGAGGCTCCCCAAGAAGTTGCCAAGATTCCCAAGCCATGAAGGTCAGGAAGAGGAAAAGATTTTAGCTTTGGGGTTTTGAAATGACCTTGGACTCCTAGTTCTCTCTCTTGGATATTCTATACGGCAATTCAAATATATATTTTATATCTATATATCTATATATCTATATATCTATATCTATATCTATATCTATATATATCTCCAGTCTTACCCCCACAAGCATTACTGAGATATAATTGACATATAACATTGTGTAAGTTTAAGGTGTATAATGTGATGATTTGATACACAGATATATTGTAAAATGATTATCACAATAAGGTTAGTTAACACCTGTATCACCTCACACAATAATTACCATTTTGTGTGTGTGGTGAGAACAGTAATTACTCTTAGCAACTTTCAAGTGTACAATATAGTATTGTTAACTATAGTCATCATGCTCTACATTAGACCCCCCAGAAATTATTTCTTTTATAACTGGAAGTTTGTAGCCTTTGACCAACATCTCCCTATTCCCCCAACCCCCTGCCCCAGGAAACCACCATTCTACTCTCTGTTTCTATGAGTTTGATTTTTTTATATTCCACATATAAGAGATCATGCAGTATTTGTCTTTCTCTGTCTGACTTATTTCACTTAGCATAATGCCCTCAAGGTCCATCCATATTGTTGCAAATAGCAGGACTTCTTTCTTTTTTATTGCTGAATAATATTCCTATGTGTGTGTGGTGTGTATCACATTTTCTTTGTCCATTCTTCTGGTGATGAACACTTAGGTTTGTTTCCATGTCTTGGCTATTGTGAATAATGTTGCAATGAACATGGGGGTGCGGGTATCTATCTGAAATAATGATTTCATTTCCTTCTGTGTATACCCAGAAGTGTGATTGCTGGATTATATGGTTGTTCTGTTTTTAATTTTTTGAGGAACTTCCACTGTTTTCCATAGTGGCTGCATCAATTTGCATTCCCACCAACAGTGCACAAGGGTTCCTTTTTCTCCACATCCTCACCAACAATTGTTATCTCTTATCTTTTTGTAGAACACTTTAAATCTTGAGCCATGCTGATTTTGGGATTTCTTCTGACCAGAAAGCTGAGTGTCTGGGATTTTTCACATTTAGCTTGTTCTGTTGTAAGGAGGAAAAAGAGAGCCTGGTGAGCCACACTTGGCTTTGGAAACTTCTGCTCCCTACTGACTTGTATGTCCCCTTTCACTAGCCAGAGCACATCATGTGACAAAGCCTGAGGGAGGCCAGTGGGTCAGAGAAGTAGCATCCTTCTCTGGAGAGGAAGAGGGACTATCTGTGAACTTGGGGACATTGTAGCACAGGCATACAAACAAGTGATTACAGGATGTGAGAAGTACCCCAGACCTCTGCGTAGTGCTAGGAAGGGAAAGGGGCAGGGAAAGCTTCATGGAGGAGGTAACATATGAGTTGGGTGTTGAAGAATGTGTAAGAGTTCACCAGGCAGAGAAAAACAGGAAACATTTAGGCAGGGTGAAAAAGCAAATGACAAGGCCTGAAATTGCCCAAAAGCCTTGTATGCTCTCAGTGGTTGGAGCATGGAGGTGCAGGGGTTAACTCTGGAAGAGTGAACTGGACCAGGACACAGGAGCTTTGACCATCAGGCTAGGGACTTTTCTCTAAAGGTGGTGGGGAGACACCGGTTTCCGAGCAAGGAGATAAGATTTTGAACCCTGGGGTGACTGGATGGAGGGATGTATTCATGCTAAGTATAGAGAAGCAGCCAAATACAAAGGCGCCCTAAATTGGGAGAACCCCTCCACCCCCTCAACCCCCCTCAGTCCCCCCATCCCCTCACTCCCCCGACCCTCCCACTCTCCCCACCCCCGCCCAAGAGACAAGGTTTTCTGCACTGGAGCCCATGTGGGAACGATCTCCTGAGGTCCCCCTTCCTGCTGCAGGGAGCGGGTACAGCTCACTGGCAACCACGTACAGGGGCGCAGAAGGGACGAGCGTCCTAGCGTCCTCTTGGGGCTGAGCCCCACGGACCCGCCTGACCCCGCGCCACCCCGCCCCCAACCCCCTGCGCTTGGAGAGAGGCCCCTCCCCGGCCTCCGGAGGCCTGGCGTGGCGGATATTTGTCTGTGATACGATTGTAATTTGGGCCCCTTTTGGCCGCAGTAAATTGTCCTGTTTGCACAGCGCCAGGCTGAAATAGACCGGCTCGCGCGCCCCAGGAAATGAGCTCACGGCCAGGCCGCCGCAGAGAGCGCGCTGCAGCCGCCCCGGCGCTCCCCGCGCCCCCGCCGGCCCGCGTGCGGGCGGAGCTGCTATTTTTTCATTTGACCGACTTAAACAGGTAATTTGAATTATGATCATGAAAAAGGGCCCCAAAGTACTCTGCCACCGAAAGCTCAGAGCAAAGCGGGAGACGCTGCAATGGGGAGTCAGGAGGCTGCAACATCATCCTTTGTAGGGAAGGGGGGGCAACCAAGGCTTGGTCTGAGATGGGCTTCTTGCGCCACCTCCCAGGGGGCAATAAAGAAAGCCAAAACCCGTGGTGACAAGTTATAATTTTACAAAAATGATTTCTCAGTAGGACTTTACAGCCGTGGAAGAGGACGTTTGAAGCAAAGCTACACCCACCTTCCCATCGCCTGCGTGCAACACAACAGTTATTTTAATTTCTCTAGTTTCTGGCGGGTCTTCACACATACACAGACTGGTCAGCATGTAATAATCATGGCATATATACCATTCTGTGCTCCTTTTTTTTTTACATGCTTTTAATTTGTAAATACTGTCTCTTGTTACACAATTTTCCAATTTCCCATTTTTATTAGTGGCATAGTACTTCTTTTGGATGGATGTGCCATCATTTATAGGACCATCCCCCTATGTTGGCCGGAGAAGGTGTCTCCAGTTTTTCCCTATCATAAATAATATCGCAGTAAATGTCTAGGTAGATATAGAATTGTTCTCTCTTTCTGATGAATTATTTCCTTAGGATTAATTCCCAGGAGGAAGATTATTGGGCCAAAGGCTCTGAACATTTTTATGTCACTTGGTATTATTGCCAAATTGCTTTCCAAAAGGGTTGTGACTGATAATTTACAGTCTTAAAAGGAGGAGCTGACCAAATGTGTACACTGCAGTTCCTTACACACAAAGACCATGACCTTGGGGATCAGAAGAGCCAGTCCCTGTGGGCAGCTCCAGGTGAGGAGAGAGGTCCAGGTGAAAAATGACTAGGAGGGAGGGGTGCTGGGAGAGCCCTTCCCCCAGTGTCAGTACTTTCTGGAAGGGCAGGTATCCTGGATTTTGGACTCCTTCTCCTGTCCTCTCTGCCCTCTCTCTCAGATGTTTGTTCAGACCCGTCATTCCCAAGCCCCCACCTCACTGTCCACCCCTCAGAGTTCCTCCTGCCAGGCTGCCTGGGAACGGCTTAGCCTTGGCCCTGAGATAGCATGCTGTTTGGCTGAGCCAGCTTTATGAGGAGCTATTCACTACTTTAGCTTCTTGTCATCTTTGTTTTGTGTGAAGCAGAGCTAACCCCTCAATGACAGGCTAAGGAGGGGCAGCTGGAGTGGGCTTGGAGAAGCCATCTACCTCACAGCGCATCCGAGTCTTTGCCAGGTTGGGTTACGGTGGGATCTTCTGTATTTACAAAGGCCAAGACTGGGAGATGCAACTGAAGACAAAACATCTGCTGCCCACACCTCAACCATCTGATTTGCTGATGTCCTTTCTCCCACAGTGGTTTTGGTGTCACCCCAGCTGACATTGTAGACTGTTGTATTACTTTCCGGGCAACACTATAGGAAGAAAGCACTTGTAGGGGACAACTGGGCAAAGAGAAGACAAACTTGATTTCTCCTCTCTGTACTAACCCATGTATTCTTGGGACAAGCCACTCAGGGAATGTAGGTCCCAACTTTGTACAAAACAAAGTTCTGGATGGATTGGCCACGTCCGTGCTGTCCTGGAGACCCAAAAGCCGTTGTCAGAGTCTCATCTTCCTTCCATGGCTATGCCGCAGAGAAGCAAACAGAGGTGGCCCTGGCAGGAGGGATCTGAGGGGTGGACAGTGAGATGGGGGCTTGGGAATGACGGGTCTGAACATCTGACAGGGAAGGGAGAGGGCAGGACAGGGAATCTGAATATTTCTGGGATAAACTGTTACCTGCCAAGGAGAGCTGAGACCCAGGTAACATGGCGTTTTCCTCTGATCGCTCAGGTCCACAGCGCCTGTCTCCGTGCCTGCTTCCCGAGGAACTGCTGGGAAGCCACCACGCTATCATCTCTGGTAGGCGTCACATTCAGAATTCCCCCTCCACCCCGACTCCCAACCAAGGTCCCAGGATCCAGCTATGCCTCTGACTTGCCCTCCTCCCTGGTGAAGTTCATGCCCATTGGCTACTGTGCCTGAGAGAACAGAGGGAAGCCATTATTGCTCCAGCTGCCTGGAGAGCGTGGTGCTAGCCTACCATGGCTCCCTCCTGAGGCTCCTCAGCCTCACATGTAAGCAGAAGCGCACACACAGGGGACCCACCGAGGCTGGCAATGAGTAAGTCCCTGCTTAGTCCCTGCTGCGTGGAAATGGGTGTGAATTAGGAGATCTGGCTGCTAACTGTTAGCTTGGTCCTTTCCTGCCTTGGGCAATGTTTTCCCACAAGTACTGCCTACCAGCAGGCATTTGTTCCCCTCCACCCCACTCAGCCCTTTCCAGCCCCTTCGGCTCAAGTCCCTAATCTGGAATATTGTCTCAGTGCCCCCAGTTCTCACAGTCTAATTTGTTTTGTACTTGGTGACGGCACCACCCAATGAGGGCTCAACGTCATCTTCTCCAAGTGTCTGCAAAGCCCAGTTAATCCAGCTTCACATCATTGTCTTGTTCTTTGCTTCACTCTCTGTCTCCCCAGTACAACAGGACCCTCTGGGGGGGGGGGCCCATCATTTGAACACCGTAGTCCCCAGCCCCGCCTTTTAAAGCAGCCCCAGATAGAAGGACAGGTGCAGAGGGCAGCTACCGTGGTGGTATCATGGTTGGGCTGTGGGGCTAAACTGCCCTGGTTTGAATCCCAGCTGCCCCATTTAATAGCAGTGTGACTGTGGGCAAGTTATTTAACCTCTCTGTGTCCAAGTTTCCTCATTTATAAAACAGAAAACAACCCCTCAGAGCAGTTGGGAGGATTAGAGGAGATGGTTTATAAAGTATCTGGCATGTAGTGAATACTGAAAAAAAAAGCAATTTCTTAGTGGGGAAAAAAAGCAGTTTTGTTCCATTTAACACACACTGCATGACTGTCCCATGGATCCAACATTGTGCTATCGAATTAGGTAGGTGAGACCTCTCAGAGTTGCTGCCAGGGTGGCAGGTGTGGAAACAAGCTCACGGTCACGCAGAGCACAGCCAGGGCTGGGAGAGCAAACCCTGTAAGGGCCAGAGGAAGGGGAGGGCTTCCCTGGTTGGAGAGATGGGAAAGCGTCTTTGATAAAGTGGAATTTGGGTCCAGCTTTCGATAATGTATAGGTTTGTAAAACCTTGATGAGGAGACATTATTCCAGGTGGAAGAGAGAGCAGAAGCCAAGGTAGGGAGGTAAGAGAGGGGGAGCCCTTTAACACATCAAAATAACCCAACAACGTCTAAAACTTCAATGCCATGACAACAAGCTTTCCCTCCCGACTCATCCTGTCAGCCGTGTGTTTCACACACAGATCTGAGAGAAGCTCCCGTGTTGACAGGCTGGTCCTATGAGTTGGGCAAGAGTAGCTCCCCCTCTTCTGAGGCTTTCCCACCCTGGCTGGGCCCCCCAGAACCAGACATCTGCCTGAGACGCCATAGTAGAGCCCTGAATGCTGGTGTCTGGTCCTGCGCTGGAAAAGTCCAGACTGGGGGCTGAAGCAAGGAAGCTGTTTTCTAGGAAACACATGGATTTAAGTCCCAACTCTGCTCCTCACTGCTTGAGTGCACTTGGGCAAGTGGCTAGCAGCTCTGTCTCTTGATTTCCTGGGCTATAAAATAGAGATAGTAATAATTGTGTCTGTTCCCCAGTCCCCCAATTTGCCCTCACCACTGTTTGCATTGTCTCGAGGAACAGGAAATCCAAGTGCCTGCCCTTTGGGAACTCCTCTCACTGCCCCCCATTGGAGGCCAAGGCAGCTGTGCAATATAACCAAGGTGGGTGTCTGGGGTGGGCGTCTGGGAAGGGCAGGGTGACCAGAGCTTGTTCATTTCCCTGGAGCACATGGGAGGATAAGAGGAGCCGTTCCAGCTCCTGAGGTCCCCTGGTGCTCCCTGGATCCTGTCTGCTCTAAGTCTCTTCTCCAGCTTTCTTGTCTGTTCTGTGAGTGCCTCCTCGCCCTTTCAATAAATTCCCAGTTTGCTTAAGTCAGCTGGAATCGAGGTTTATGGCTTGCAATCGAACAATCCTCCCAATTTAGCACGTCTGTCTAACTCATAGATTTGTCATACAGATTAAAGATGAATGCACATGACGGACATATTGCAAGGGTGCCAGAGATGGTTGTCACCATTATTATTCTCAGTTAATCTTCACAATAACCCATGCATGAGGCAGGTGGTACACCTCCTTGTCAGATGAGGAAGTAGAAGTTCACAGAGATCAAGTGGACCTCCCAAGTTGCCTCCCTAAATGGCAGAGCGGGGCCTCAATGCCAGATATATGTGATTGCAATGTCCCTGAGCCATACACTGTCCCTCACCGCCCCAGGGCTCCTTTTGTGCTGGTACACCTTGCCAGAGTGTAGCCCATCAGCTGAAACCACACTGTCTTCCAGAATGCCTACTGCAGCTCAGGAATTGGCCCAGCAAAGCAGGGCAGGATCCAAGAACGTTGCTCTGGGGGATGGGAGAGGGGCATCTAAGCCCTCCACTTGAACATCCTGCAGCCCGAGGCTTGTCCCTGCTGTCTCAGGTAAAACTTTGGAAACCTCAACCCCTAATTACCGCCTGGCACAGGGCACCCAGTGGTTTCCGGGTGGCTTGTATTGACTCGCGCAGTCTTCATAGGACATGGGTCTGGGCTAAATTTAAGCACCGTCACAGACAATTTAACAGTTTTCTGTGGGGGGGTAATTTAATGGTAAACCATAATTACCGATACAACTGATACCTTAATTCCCAAAACAATCTGTGGAGGTGTGTGGAATTCAAATCAGTCCAATTAGAATTCCATCTTCTCATAATAAAATACAGCATAATTGCTAATTGTCCCCCTGGCTCACAATATTTTAAGGCAGAAAGTTGGGTTTGTTTTTTAATATGGCTTTTATTTTAAAGTGTTTGTTTTCAATTTTGGACCATTGCCCACAAGAGGGAAAGGATCCAAGTCTCCGTACTCAGGGCTCTTGTGCGACCTAACTGCTTCTCCCCTTGGCAAGAGCAAGGCCCAGGAGAGGGCCAGCTGTACACAGGGCTCCACTCATATTAGAGGCCCAGCCCTTAGCAAGGCCAGGAGGAGACGCTCTGTTGATATAAGCCAGTTGCGTTTTAGGGTACATTTGAGTTAATAAAGAATTCTGATGAGCACTAGAGTCAGACATGCAGAGGTTGAAAGCCAGTAGGCGGTGGGACAAGTTATTTAACTTCCATGTGACTCAGTTTGCTGGTCTGTAAAATGGGTATAATAATTGACCTTCCTTGTGGAGTGGTTGTGAAGATTGCCACAGTGCCCGACACATAGTGAACACTCCAGAAATTATAGCTGTGTTGTATCATAAATTCATTCATTTGCTCACACAGCATAAATATAGATACATACCAAGCACTGTATGTGCTAGGCATGGTTTTTAGTGCTGGGGATAAAACTGTGAACATAGCAGATCAAGCCCTTGCCTTTTGTACTTTCATTCTAGTGGGGAACAGATGATGATAAACAAATGAAGATGTAAGATAATCTGACCCCTGTGAGAGTAATGGGCTCTGGTTCACAAGGTGTGATCAGGGATGATCTCCCTGAGGAGGTAGAATCTGAGCTAACCATCCTAGGAAGCTGAATTTACAGATGAGGAAACCGGGGCTCAAAGGTTAAACTGTGGGAGGCTTATACATACCATAAAAGTTTGGGAAAGATGAGCTGGGAGGAACAACTCAGAGGAAAGGCACTAGGTGGACAGGCAGAGAAAGCCACAGAGAAGGCATGAGGACCTGAGGCGCTGCGATCACAGCTCACTACCTTTAGTCTGGAAGACATCCTCAGGGTGACTTGGAGGTCGCAGCAGAGGAGAAAGTGCTTAGGCAGTGGTTTGAAGAGACGTGGCTTCAGATCCTGGCCCTGGACCAAATTTCTATGAGGCCTGAGCCAACCACTTCACCTCCCCCAGGCATCATCTGTAAACCGAGAACAAGAAGATGTGTCACAGGGTCATTGGCAAGGGTTGTATTGTATCATGCGTCTTAAGAACTGGGCTCTTAAGAAGTGCCAACTTGGGGCTGCTGGTTGGCCCAGTGGTTAGAGCGCAGTGCTCATAACACCAAGGTTGTGGGTTCGATTCCCACATGGGCCAGTGAGCGGCACCCCCCACAACTAGATTGAAAACAATGACTTGACGAGGAGCTGATGGGTCCTGGAAAAACACAGGTTTCCCCAATATTCCCCAATAAAAATTAAAAAAAAAAAGAAGTTCCAACTCTGTGTGTACCCCTACTGACAGTGAGGCCCAGCGACGGGAAGTGACTTGCCCAAGGTCACACAGCAAGTTGTGGCAGAGAGGAGAAGGTTTTGGTCCAGTGTTCTCACCCTTTCTGACAGCCAGGAGACAGCTTCTTCAGAAGCCAGGTAGAGGGTCTTTGAAGGACAGTCATTGACAGACAGCAGGCCAGAGAGGAAGTTTCAAAGGAGGGAGGATGAGGGTCAAACAAAAAGGAACCCCCCAATTAAAGTGTACCTGAGTTAATACAAAATAAGCATCCTGATTTCGAATTCAGGTTTTCATTTACTTCCAGCTGCTGAGCCTGTTGGAGACACTGGGAGGAGCAGAGCTGACTTCAGGGGTTGGGAAGGTTGGAGGGATGGCGGGGGGGGGGTGCTGGTCTCGAACGAAGACATATTGCTCCAGGACAACCCCCTTCTGCTGAGAAGCCCTCTGGCATTCCCAGACAGGCCCTCCCCTCCCCATTTGACAAATCCCACTTCCCAGCTGAGATCCAAGGGGCCTCCAAGATTAAAAACCTGGTCACCCACTGGTTATGGGGCAAATGGCTCCTATTACGAGAGGGCTCCAGGGGCCTGGGAACCCAGCAAGGGGTGGGCAGGCGTTTGCTGACACGTCTTATCCAGGGCCAGGGCCATTCACTGCCCACAAGGAGGTGGGGATCTGGGGGGCCCACCTTAGCTCCTTGCACCTCGCAGTAATTACCATTCTTTGGCTGGCCGCTGTACAGACCACCCCATGGATGGGAATCTGGGTCCGGGATGAATAGGGCTTGACTTACTGCTCAGAAGCTCCCCTTCCCACGACTGGGGCCTGGGGGAAGAAGGGAGTGGGGAGAGATTCAGGCTTCTAGCACCCTATGTCCTTCAAGGACAGAGTCCCTAGAAATGAGTGCTGACAGGCTGAGTCCCTAGAAATGAGTGCTGACATAGGGTGTCCTTCAAGGACAGAGTCCCTAGAAATGAGGGCTGACAGGCTGGGAAAGTTCTTGGGGTTTAATTCACACTTTTAGCCAAGGGACTTCTTCTGCTCCCATGCCCTCAGAGGCCTTCTGGATATGATTTTAGACTCCTGGGTTCCTTAACTCATAACTTCTGTGATGGCAGATGTAACTGGTACACTGATCCAATCACAACTCCTAGTATCATCAAAACGCAACTTGATTTTTGTCTCCCACTTTTCTTTAAATTTTCTTTGGTGAGAGCATTCTCCTCTGTTTCTGAATGAAAACTCTCAGAGGCCCATGATTTTTTGCCCGCCCACTCTTAGGTTAAACAAAGTCCTGAAGTCACTTTAAGTCACAAACACCATCTCAGTTCAGACACTGGAATTTCTGGGTTCTGTATAATATTACTGTAGCAAGAATGGCCCCTTAGAGTAACAATAATTAAAATAAGATAATGTCTACATTTGTATTCTGAAACAATTATAATTCACTCACTCATTCAGCAAACTCTGATTGAGGGTCCATATGTGGTTGATGGTAGCTGGGAAAGCTCCACAGATAGAGAAGACATCTGGATGTGTGCAGACCTGCATTCAGCCACCCATCTCACAATGACCAGAAACTCAATGCCACCCTGGATGAGAAGAAACTCATTTATATCTCTGTTTAGGCAACAATCAGGAAGCATGGTGCTCTACAGTCTAGAGAACACTTGTAAAGACCACATCTCATTTAACCTTCAGCAGTACCCATTTTACTGATGGGGAAACTGAGCCTGAGAGAGATTAACTAACGTACCTGACAATGCTCAGTTAGTAATGGCAAACTTTAGGTTCTAACCAAAGTCTTCTAGCCCCAGCTTTGGAGCTCTCTCTGCTTCACCACAGGCGTCTTGTGCTTTTAGGGCCATGATCTGACTCTCTCTTTTGTTGTCTGTGTGGAAGAGCAAGGCAGGGAATCTGCACTCTGAGAAATAACCAGGGAGGCAGGGTAGGCAGGCTAAATCCTTCCCCATGATCAATAGGGAGTAGCCAGGTCCCAGACCAGGAAAGCTGCAAGGCAAAGGCTTTTAATTCCAAAAATTTGAGAAACCATGTAAGACCTCTAATGCTATTGGTTAGAGGAAGAACTTCAGGAAAAATTAAGATTTAAAATTAATAGAAGGAGTGAAAACACTATTTTGAAGTTGAAGGGAACAGCATGATGGCTGCCAGCAGCTCCTGGCTCACATTCATTCTCTCAGCCACCCCAATATTAGAAGAGATTTTCTTTTCCCAAGAGTTCAGAAAGAAGTCCCAGAATTGATCCTCATTGGCTCTGGTGGGTCATGTGTCCCTCCCTAAACCAATCACTATAGCTGGGGGATTCAGTGACCTGATTAGCCAGTCCTGGGTCACATGATTGGTATGAAGTGAGGCAAGCTGGCATCAGCTCCCCCAGAACTAAATGTATTGCAGGTAGGGAAAAAGCTATTACCAGAAGGAGGGGGAGGAAAATGGGAAATTAGATAAGAAAGAGGGCTTTGTACAGATCAAGGATTTCTATTTTACAAATTGGCAGTAGGCGCTAACAGGGAAAAACTGTTATTGACATAGGGTTCAGGGAATTCAATCAGGCAGCAATGAACTTGCTGCTGTTCATGACTTCTAATCATTAAATGTCAATTAAACATACACCGTATCTATTAATGTAAATAACTTAACAATATGGCATAATGATTAAGGGAGTAGAACCTGATTCTGTCACTTACCAGTGATTTTGAGGAAGTTACTTAACTTCTCTATGACTCAGTTTCCTCATCTGCAAAATGGGTACAATAATAATATCTGTTCCTAGTTTTTCTGTGGAGATTAAATGAATTTATACACATAAGGCACTTACAGCAGAACTAGCCAGAGTGTTTGCTTCAGTTCTCAGGAGTCGGGACACTTCAGATCCTGCGGGAACCTCTAGCTCTGGCTACACAGATCTGACCAGGCTGGCCTGGCAGCGGTAGCCAAAGTGAGCAGTGACCCACTTGCCCGCTGCCCTCTGTAGCCTCGCTTGGCTGACAAACAGGAAGGTGGCAGGGCTGCCTGGGTGCCCATGCCACCCCCACAGCCCTGTGTCTGGCCCCAACCTTCGTCTCTACTAGAGGCTGCGGTGAACTTGGATGGTGCCACTCTCACCGCAAGCCACAGACCATCACAAATTGCCCTGTGGTGAGTAGCGAGCACATTTATAATTGATGAAATCAGGGTGGGGGAGCCAGAGCTCATTGCTGAGATGTTTAGTAAACAAGACCGTAGGCCCTTGAGTGGGGGCAGGGATGCTTGAGAGAAAACAAGGGGACAGAAAAAGGGGGGAGCAGCTCCCTCGAGAGTGCTTGAAAGGCCCCAGCTGTCAGCTTGTTTTTATTATTAAACTTATTTTGAAAATATTCAGTCGTACAGAAAAGTTGCAAGAGTATTATAAACGGCCATATACCTATCACCTACAGTCAGTCACCCATTCTTAACATTTGCCACACTTGCTTTTGTTCTTTCTCACTATACATATGTATATTTAATATAATAATATACACATTATTATTTTTAGTCTTTTATTTTGCTGAACCATTTGAGAGTAAGTTGCAGAGATCATGACTATCCCCCCTAAATATTTCAAGGACATTCTTTTAGATACCTTCAGGAGAATGTTCAACGTAAGGAAATTGAATATCAACATAATACTATGATCTAATATATGGTCCATCTTCAAATCCCACTGATTGTCCAATAACATCCTTCATAACAAGGTTCTTTTTTCATTCCAGCCTGGCAAACTCTTCAATAGTCTCCACAGTCAGGTGATGAAGTTATGGTCAGGTCAGAAAACAAGGCCAAGCTTGGGATGACAAGTGGGGCCAGACTTAAGAGCTGGATAAACTTGGGGAGCCCTGGAAACTTCTTCCAGAGGGACCCAGGGGATGAGAGTTCAGGTGAGCAGGAGAGGGGCACACAGATTCTGAAAGGACTGGGAGCCTAAGGGAGAGACGGGAGGCTCCCATGCTTCCTGTTACAGAATCCAATCCCTGGGCCCAGGTAGGTGGGGGCTGGAGAGCTGTGTTAGGGAGATGGGGAGACGATCAATCTTTTAGACACAGGAGTTAGGAAGAGAGAGAAAGCCTTGTCATTCAAATGTTAAGTGGCTAACTTGTATATTCACTTAACAAGTGTTTATTGCACTCTTGCTATGAACGGAGAACTATTCTAGGTGCTGGAGATCCAGCTGGATAGAGCCCCAGCCATAGCCTCATAGTGTTTATTGGGGGATGTGATCGTTTGGGTTGTTGTTACAGAGATAGTGGCTCCCCTTGTCGCCCCACCTGGCCCACACACACATTTACATACCTGTTGTAGGGGGCAGGGGTGTATATTTCTCCACTCTATTAACACTGAACTTCGTCATGATGCTTCTTTGTCAATAGAATGTGAGCGGTGTGTCATGAGCATCCTGGGATGTTCGGCTTGGCTTTTAAGTTGCTGCCATTCTCTCTGAGAAGAACATGCCCCAGAGCTGCTGGTCCAAGGAGAATGAAGAAATACTTGGAACAGACCAGTATCCAAGCCACAGCCTGGAGGCACCGTGCCCTGACGGACCCACAGGCTCATAAATAGGAAGAATAAATGTGTGTTGTCTTAAGCCCCTGAGTGTTGGGGTGGTTTGTTATGCAGCATTATTTCAGCAATAGCTGACTACGATTGGCAGAGAGAGAATACAAACAAGCCAACTAGTAAATGTATGATGTCAGGTGGTGATAGGAACAACAGACAGAAGACTGGAGAAAAGGAAGAGGGTGGTGAATGCAACTGTAGATAAGGGTGCCCGGGGAAGGCTCTCTGATAAGGTAGCAGAAATCTGAAGGAAGTGAGGCAATGCGTCATGTGGTTATCTGGGGTAGAGAATTTCAGGCAGAGGAAATAGCAAGTGCAAAGGTCCCGAGGCAGGAATGAATTTCGTGTAGGAGCAAGACTGTGTGGCGGAGCAGAAGGAGCCAGTGGGGACAGGGTGGGGGTGACAGGAGATGGCTTTGGGGGAGGAGGGCTGGGGACAGATCCTGTGGTAAGGACGTGGAATTTTATTCACAAATCTAGTATAACTTGTTTCTAGCTGTCTGATGAAAGAGCCAGAGAACATGTGAAAAGGCAGAATGCGGGAGGAGGGGAGTCACTGGTTGAGCCCCACTGCCCTGTTTTGGGATCTTTAAGAAAAGGACGGGTGTAAGCTACAGTCAAACCTGTGTCCTGAGGCCTTTTCCCAGCCCTCGTTCTCCTCCTTTTCCTTGAGGTTCCTCCCTCACTTGTCTCTCTGACTCTTCTTACCCTTACTCCCCTCCCACCTCGCAGCCGACACCGCCCTGCCTTCTCTGCTTCCCCTCCCTAGACCTCCCCCAACACTCAGCCCTCAGTTTTCTATTCCTCTCAGTCACCCCCCGTCTCATCTCTCAAGGTGGGGACAACTCCCAGGTGTCTCTGGGACCCTGAGCATTCTGCCTGTGGTCTTCTCACACTGTACTTAGTTTAAACTGAGCCCACCACCAGGGGACAGGCTCTCAGAGGGCTGTCTGAAACCTAGGAGCTCCGTAGACCTCTCCCGGAGTCCCTTCAAGTTCACAAGTCAGCACTGGCTGGGCTACTGGCTCCATTTTTCTAAAATGCTGATTTCAAATGTCACTCCTCAGGCCTTGCCTTGGGTGGTTGCTCTTCCCCATGGGATAAAGGAACCCTCCAGGGCTGGCACTGAAGTGCATCTCTAATGGGGTCTCAGTTCACCTTTGCTCCCTGGGTAGACCTTCCCCTCCAACCTAGCAGGACCCCATCCCCCTGCCGGGGCCTCAAGCACACTTATACCTAAGCCTTTGCCTTACCTTGTGATCAGCAGGTATTTCCTGAGGGCCTACTGTGTGCAAGGCTCTGTCTGTGGTGCTGAGGAGCAGGGGGCAACTGGCAGACCCCTACAGCCCCCTCGGGTGCCTCCACCTTCCCTCCAGGCTGGGCCACTCAGGGCCTCAGTGACCAATGCCTTTCCTGCCACGGGGCTATTAGGCTGTTAAGCATATCTTGCCTTCTGTCTTATTATTCTTTTAGGTGAAGATTTCTTTCTTTTTATATTTATTTTTTTTAATTGTAAAAGTAATATGTGCTCACTTCCCTTAAAAAAAAAAAAAGAATGTCTTCAGCTGCTTTTTCAAGGCTGCCCTTTTCTGCTAGGAAGGGGACCTCCATCCCCCTTCCTAGCAGAGGAGGGCAACCTTGATTTCCCCAGTGGCAGATGAGGCCAGCACCAGGGACCCCACAGTAATTTGGGTGTGAGCTATGGTGCAAATAACTGAATCAAAGCCTTTTCTGAGAGTGGGAAGAGTTTTCCAGGGAGACAAGAGGAGGGGAAGAAATAAGAGAGAAGATAAGAGAATTGTGTTCTTGATGGAAGTTAGGGGGCCCCACAGAGGGGAGACCCAGAGTCTGGGAAGACCAAGAGAGCATGTTAAAATGCAGAGCCCTGAAAAGGCACCAGGAGACCCTCACTTACTGACTGTGTGACCTCGGCCTCTCTGAGATGTTGGGTTTCCCCCATGAGAACAGGCACCACCACATGTTGTAGGGAGAAGCAAGAGCCACAAAAACCCTTTGTCAACTGTGACATCAGCACAGAGGGGAGGGCGTGCTGCTTTCCTGGTCTGTTTGCCTCATCCTGCACTGGGTCGTGAGTCACTCAAGGAAAAGGACAACAGGTACCCATATTTCTCCTCTGTGTGCCCTAGTGCCTAGCACTGGGCAGGTGGGAACACAAACACATTTATTATGCACATGTTGTATATTAGATACCTTACAAGGGTCCCACACATGTGGCTAGAAGGAACATCGGAGCTCAGACCCACCCTTTACACAGATGGGAAAATCAAGGCTTACCAAGGTGCCTTGACACCCCTGGTAGTGACGGAGCCAGCAATCAGACCCTGAGGAACGAGTGAGTGGGGCAATAAATGAAGTGAAATGGAGCAGCGGTCAGTGTGATCTGTGGTCTGTTGACCGATGGTGAGTCTTAACCTTGACTCTGCTCAGTGGCCATAGCAGTACTGCTGTCTTTCTTGTGCTCTCAGGCATCTCCAAGGACCCCCCTGATGTGCAAGGCATGGAGGGCAGACCCCTGGGCCCAGGTGTGGGCATGTGCTGGTGGCCTTTGCTGTGAGCTGCCAGCTGTGCCACCCTGCACCAGGAGCCCCAGCCGCTCCCCAGGGCACAGCATCTCACTCCCAGCCACTCTGGCCCAATTTCTTACAGGCTGCTCTGGAGTGGCAGCGTCCCAGCACCTCTATAAATAGCATCTCTCCTGGGCTCCAGACGGCCAGTTGGCAAACACTGTAATTTGCTGAAAAGTTTGGAATGTGTCTAAAAATGAAGGCAAATGAGACCAGCCTTGAGGGGGTGCGACCGGCGTATCCATTTCAGAGAAGGCCTGAGCCAGTGTCTTGCTCCTCGCCAACGTCTTTATGGGGGCACTGCAGGCAAGGCTTCAGAGACAGGGAACAAATGTGAGATGGGAAGTAAATATTATCATTTCTACTGACAGAGGCCACCTCCTGTATTGGCTTCATCCCTGACCTTCTTGTCCAAAGAAGGAGAGGGGCTGCCACTGCTTAACCCTTTATTGGACTATGCTGGCTAAATTGAAAAGGACGTGGTAAGCACATAAGGATTGTGAGAGCCAGAAGGAAACCCCCCAAATAATCTCATCCACCTCGACTTTGTACATGAGGAAATGACTTGACAAAGGCCAAACAGCAAGTTGCAGCAGAACCAGATTTAGAACCAGATTGAGGTCCCTGGGCTCCCAGGTTGGGGCCAAGTCTTAGCCCCATGGCCTCTGGGAGGGGCCACCTCTGATAGAGAAGGGTCCCTTGGCTGTGTTGAGTGCTGACATCTGACTAGGCGCTGAGTCTTTCTGATATTCTGGTCTGATCCTTACTGCTCTCCTGAGAGGCACTGTCCTCAAGGCCCCAGCGGTCCACTCACCCTAACCCACAAGCCAGAGTAAGGCTGAAGTGGAACTCACAGCCCTGTCCCCAAGCCAGGATCAGGGCTTTCCCCAACTTTTAAAAATCTATCTTTTATGATTATTTATGCTATCTTCAGGGATTTTGATTTTTCCCTAAAGGAAGAAGCAGAGCACTGAAAATAGTGATAGACTGGGAATCAGGAATTCTGAGGTGCAGCCCCAGATCCAGAACTATCTCATTATGTGACCTTGGGCAAGTCATTTCCTTTCATGGAGCCTCAGTTTACCCATATGTAAAACTATGACCAACAAAAAAAAGCTTCCATATGTGGAGGACATAACTATGTGCTTTACATGCATTACTTCTCTTTGTCCTTGTAACAACCCTATGCACAAATATATTCTTATCCCATTTTACAGATGAAGAAATTGAGGCAGAGAGTTAGATAAGTTGTTCAAAACCACACTTTTTTTTTAAAGTTTGAAACCCACTGTACTAGATGTTCTGAGGTCCCTTTCAGCCCTAATAATTCTGCCCTTGGTGTCTCCCAACACTATAGGAACTGGTAATAGCATCAGTTGGTAGCTCCGAGCTCTTGTCTGCTAAGAAGCTTTGTTTGAGGCAGGGGCAGGCAGGGAGAGGGGATAGTTCACATCCGTGGAAAGGCTGTACATCGAGAAGGAGCCAGGATGACCCGGCCTTGGCCCATCAGCTATGGCCGTCTCTCTCTCTCTGCGGAAGGCACCTGCCTCCCCCGAGAGGCCACCCGGCAGGGAATTGTGGCTGAAAAGCGACACCTCGTGGTCAGTTGTAGTATGGCACCTCAGTAGAACTCGGCTTTATTTCCAGGAAAAGGAAGAATGGGGGGAAATATTAGATTATAAATATTATAGACTTGGAAAGTCATCTAAATTATCTGTAATGTTTTTAAAACAGACAGGCGCCAGTGCCTCATCACAGACCTAGAGAACCAGAACCTCAAGGAGAGGGAGGGGGGAATCTGTATTGTAGGCCCTGGAGATTCTGTTGCAGCCCAGCTGAGAACCCCGAGTATAAATGTCTTTCAAGGGGGTGTGGAAGTGCTGGTCAGAAGAACTTCTCAGTTGCAGCGCCCCCAATTGGTGCTTCACTTCTGTCTGAACTACCCGAACTTTCTAGGCAGCAGGCAAAATTAAATCCATTAGGCATTATTTACAAAAGGAAATCTAGCTGTACTTTAAATTCGATTTGTGCTTTATTAGGAAATAAAATGGCGGCTGGTAAAAAAAAATAACGGTAATATGGAAATGGAATTGGTCATTTTAGATTAATGTCAATGAAATTTAGTCCAGGGGTAGAGGATACGGGAGTCTTTTTTCTTCTTCTTTCATTTAATGCAGTGGTTCTCAACTGGGGGCAATTTTGCACTGCAGAGGACGCTTAGCAATGTCTGAAGACATTGCTTTGGTTGTCACAACAAGGGGATGTATTTGCCTCTCGTGAGCAAAGGCCAGGGAAGCTGTTGAACATCTTACAATGCACAGGACAGCCCCCCACGACAAAGAATAATCCGGTCCAAAATGAGGCTCAGAGCCCTGCTTTAATGAGCAAGCACCAAGGGCTCCCATCTTCAGGCCTTCTGATGATGGGACCTTGACTCCTTCATCCTCCCCACCAGGACCTGGTGATGGACAGGTTCTTAGTCCACAATGAATGACAGGAGTATAGAGAGAGGTACTTGGAGGAAAAATATTTGATGTGGACACATTTGAAAACCTCCCTAACATACACACAGTTCTGGGTACATTTCTACATGACACGGACTTCTTAAAGCTGAAAAGTCTCATTCTCCAGCTGGGCAGTGCCCAACAAGACCAAATGCTCTAACGCTGCAGGTCATAGACTATGCGATTCCGGAGTTGGAAATCTCTGATTCTCCAGAGGCAGCTGGCTGTGGTGGCATTGAAAGTCTCAGGTCTGCATTTTCATCTGCCACATACCAGCTCTTTATCTGAGCAAGTGGCCTCAGAGGCTGCCACATGGGAGTGAAGTAATCACAGCCACTTTGGGGTCAGATGGGCCAACCAGGAGTGGGGGTCTGAGGTGGGGGAAGGGCCCGAGGGGCCTGAGCACTTGCCACATACCAATCTCATGCCATCCCCTCACAGCACAGGGCCAAATATTTTTATCCACATCTTGCAGGTGAGAAAACAGAGGCCCAAGAGGCAGTGCTGGAATTCACAAGCAGCTCTCTCTGCCTTTAATACCTGAGCTTGGCCCTAGGGCCAGTGGTTCTCAACCCTGGAGACACAACAGAATCATGGGAGTGGGAGGGTATCAAACACTCCAAGTCCCAGGCTGCACCCAGACCCTCTGCAGGGGGACCCACGTGACAATATTTTTAAGGTCCACAGGGTTGAGAGTATCCAGCCAAGAGGAAGAATGGACACTAAGGGCTGAGATAGCACTATGCAAATGGTCCCTCCGTGTCACTACATAGTTCCTCATCCACCCTGAGCCTCTTTCCTCACCTATGAAATGGGAAGAGCTGCAGTACCCTGAGTTCATGAGTTGAAGGGCTTCCTTAATTAACATTGAAACCTACGCCAGACTGCACTCGGCTCCCTTGACCCTGCTCTCTTGCCAAAACCCTATCACCTGCGAATATAGTATGTATTTTCCTTATTTATGATGTTCATGCTTTCTTGTTTGACACCCCCCTACCTCTGCTAGAACATCATCTGCATGAGGGCTAGCATCTTTAGCTTTGCTTTATTTTGGGTTTTTTTGTTGTTGTATCCTGATCACCAAGTGACACACACAGCACTTGGCGCATAGTAAAGGCTCAATAAATATTCATTGCATGAATGAATGAATGAATCACTGTGCTGGCACCAAGGCAGGCCTCTAAGAAATGTTACTGGAGCTGCTGTTGCTGCTGTGGTTGTGCTCTGCAGCCTTCGAATCTGAATTGCCCATATTCCGAACTTTGCTGCAAACCTCAGGCCACCCAAAGTCAAGCTCAAAGTTCCTTTCCATTGGAAACACGCCTCTGTGCCCCACTCCTCAGGGCTTCCTCATCCCGCCAGCTCTTCTTGACCACACAGTGTCCAGGGAGCAGCAGGGAGAAGTGGCAAAGTTTCAAGATTTCATTTGTAATTCCTTGCAGATGAGATGTCAGAAATATTGGAAAGGCAAAGTCATAAATCTGATCCTAATATAGCATAGAGCTTATTAATGAAGAATAAATCACCGAGAGGAACCTCCCCGGAGTGCCCCGCTGGGGACTGCGGGGTGGATGGCATATTTATATGCAAGTGCATCAGGTCTTTTACTTTCTCAGATATATGGCCAAGGCAGATTTGTCAGGGCAGTAGCCTTAACGTCAACCAATTATATTTTTTTCTAGTAAAAATTAATCTATTCTATAGAAATCTCCTAAGCATTTATTGGATTAGGACCACATCCAAATGTAGAAAATTAAACACACACACACACACACACACACACACACACCCCACTGTGGGACTCTGGCAGGCCCTGAAATGGAACAGCACACACTCTTCCCCCAGATGCTCCTCGACTGAAAAACTCGGGTTGAAGAGGCGGGCAGGAGGGGCCCATCTTCACTGCACATGTGGGAAAACCAAGACCCAGAGAGGGGATGGCCTTACTTACGGTTACCCCAATCGCTATGGCTGATGTGAGACAAGAACCCCAGGCCCTTATTCCCACTTCCAAAGGATGTCCACATCCTAATTCCCTAATTGCCCTATGGGAATACGTTATCTTACATGGCAAAAGAGACTTTCCAGGTAGGATTACATGAGGGGTACTAAAATGGGGAACTTATCCTGGATGGGTCCAGTATAATCAAAGGGGTCCTTAGAAAGGAAAGAGGGAGGCAGGAGAGTCTGCGAAGCAGAAGTGAAGACGGAACAGAGGCCAGAATGACGCGGGGCCACGAGCTAAGAACCACGGTGGCCTCTAGAAGCTGGAAAAGGCAAGGAAACAGTCTCCCTTCGAGCCTCCAGAGGAAACGCAGCCCAGCTGACACCTTGATTTGGGACTGCTTACTTACTTACTTACTTACAGAACTGTAAGATATGTGTGTTGTTTCAAGCCACTAAATTTGTAGTAATTTGTTACAGCCGAAAGAGGAACCTAACATAGTGTTCAAGAGAAGCTTTGACACATGAAACTGCACTGGCAGGTCTGCAGACAGTGCCAGTGAGGGACCCCTACTCCCAAGGGTCAGCACAGAGGATCCCTGGCGTCAAGTGGCTCTTCCTGTTCAGAAACCACGGGGCCATCGCCTCCCGCCTGCTCTTCCCCCGACTGTCTCACCCGTTTGTGCTGGCTGCAGTGGAGTCTTCTCCCATTTTCTTGGTCCCTCCTCTGCAGCTTTTCTGCAGCCCAGCCCACCTCAGTCTTGGCAGAGGAAGTAATTCCCCCCCAAGGATTAGCACTACAACCTCACCTCTCCCATCCACTCCTCTGGAAGATTTTTCTTACCATGGAGAAGATAAGGAAACAGTGACTTTGTCCAAGACATTTCCTCTGCAGCCTGTCCTATTCTCAGCCACCATCCCCGCCAGCCCTCATAGCCTCAGGAGCCAAAGAGCAAGCCATCCCTTCTCAATGCCACTTTGGGGGCCTGCTCCACTCTGGCGATTTCTCTCTCCATCCCTGGGCCCTCAGGGACAGAGATGTGGCTCAGAGTGTTCCCAGGAGGAGCATCTGGGGGACAGACCCAATCAGAGGGGAGGAGAGAAAGTGGAGACTTGTGAGAAAGAGGCTGGCCTCCTTACAGCTGTTCTCGAAGCCTGGACGGTGGCTAGGCTAGCCTAGATGGTGGCTTATTAAAGTGTATATTTCTGACACCCATCATCCCATAAATGCCCCCTTGCCAGGGCAGAGTCTCTAAGGGTGGCCTGGGAACCTGCAGTTTAACATGCTCTCCAGATGTGTCTTGTGACACGCAAATTATGGAGTGGAAAGGGCTGTGATGTCAGCAGCCCTGGCTGAACCCTCCTAGTGTGGGAGTTATTTAACCTCTCCAAGCCCCAGGGTCTCTCCCATAAACTGGGGGGCTCTGCTATGCATATGACAAGAATTATGAGGATTAATGTAAATACATAAAGCAGAGGCTGTGGGTGCTCTGCCCATATCCCCCAGGGCCCTATCATCTTGGCACCCAAAGGACCTAACTTCTGACTGCCTGAGGGCCAGAGAATGAATGCCCCCACCCACTCAACAGGCTCACCAATGACAGAATGGAGTTGGTGGTTAAATACCCCAGCTCCCTCATCCTTCAGACAGGCTAACCCTGAGGCATGGCTCTCACACGGTCCCCCTTAGTCCCCCAGCGAGATTAAGTCCCAGTCACCCCCCAGGGTGACTTGTCTAATAACTCACCCTTTGCAAACTGCCTTCCCTGCCTCATTCCTCACTCTCCTCCTGGAGCTTACTATGAGCACCTCTCAAATAAACAGCTTGCCCTTGAATCCTTGTCTCAGGTTGGCTTCTCGGGGACCCCATGCTAAGACGAGCCCCAGAGCAGGGTCTGGCAGCCAAGAAGTGAGTCCTCTTTGGCTCTCAGTGTGACTAGGTTAGCCCAGACCAGGCAAAGTCACCACAGGACAGTGGGTAGTGCTGTGGTCTGGAGGGGGGCGTGTAATCACTACTGTCCAGGGACCCGGATGGGCCCCACCTGGCTGAAAGAAGGTCTTCATGGTCCCAGAGAAACCAACTCACCCTTTCCTTTCCTAGACTCCTGATATCCACTAGCTGGGAATCAAGCTATATTCCCAACTCCAAGAAACCCATCTTCCCTGATCCCAAATCCTTACATCTGAAATCACCCCTAACCGTTACCATCTCTAACGCCATCTCGCTTTCCTAGTTCCTCCAACAAAGCAAATACTCCAAGCGACACCTCGAAGTCTAAATCACCTCACATCTAAATCTTGAAGCCGCCATGCCAAGCCCCAGCTGCCTGGGCCCCTGGCCACATGAATTCTAGCCCCTAGGGCATTGAAGTCACATCCCAGAGAAATCCCTATGATTTCATCTTCTATTTAATCTTTATTTCTCCTCATACTTTTTAAAACTTCAAATAATTTCTCATTTGTAGTAACTAGGAAGCCATAAATCGCCCCTTTATGTCTGAGGAAAATCAATTGTTATTTGACACTTTACCTTAATATTCCTGACTTCCTTCAACTGTAATAAAGCTTCCATCTGCCTTTTATTTTACAGGCAATTAGTAAGTCACCTTTTAAAAATTTCTCCACATTTTCTATCAAATGAATGCCAGGATCGAAAGGGGAGAGCTGTTTTATGGGATTGAACTCAGTGAGTAGAAGAGGTTTATCTGTAGCCTTCACGGTACCAACACTCATTAATGGGTTTTATTGATTCGGGGGCTTTTTAACCCTTAGCAATAATACAGGTGTCACCTGCCTGCAGCACTTGGGAGGGGGTGGGGATGCTGGGAGGGACAGGGGAAAGCCTATACAGTTCTGAGCTCTGGGCTCAAGCTGGAAAAGTAGAAAAATGAGTTCTAATCCTTTGAAATGTGATCACTCCTGGCCCAACCACACCCTCAGAGCTAAATCACAGACCAGACACCCTCTTTTCTCCTAGAAAGTTTTTGGGGAGGTCGTTACCTCAGATTACCCAGGGGAATGTGACACTGTTGCCCTTGTCCCATGGGATCAAAGGAAAGAGGCCTGTTCTTGGGATCCGAGGACATGGCTGTCATTGCTGGGTCTGCCTCTTTGAGCCCTGGGACCTTGGGCAGGTAAGTGAAGGAAACTGAGGTTCAGTTTCCCCAAGCTACGAAATGCTCCCCTCCCTGCCCTCCTGCCCCCCTCACAGGGCTGTTAGGGTCTGCCCACCAGACCCCATTTGTGATAAACGCTTGGAAAACCATACGAGGCATAAGAAACTACATGAGGAACTAGCAAGTACTATGGTCACAGGTATGAATCTCAGTCCACTAATTCCAGAATGACACCTTCCTTGCTTTTCTAGAATTCATCCTAATCTGTCCTGCACCTTCATTCCACAGGGCAGTGGAACGTTGTTCCCAGCTTTTCCCCAGAAGGTTCTTTAGAACTTCAAGCAACCATCCCCCCTCATCGTCAGGCGGCCTTCCTGCAGGTCACTGTCTGTCACCAAAGCCCTGGAGAGCTTTCTTGGTCTAAAGAGCAGGGCTGGAAGTGTCAGAGCTATCAGCAAGAGACAAGAGTCCGTTAGCTGAGGACAGAGTCCAGGGTGAGCGTAGTTACGGTGGAAAAAGCTTCACCGTAGATACGATGAAGCAAGTACAGGAAATGTTCATGGTGAAATCTGCGTGGCAGCTGGATGGGTGTTCACTCTAAAATTCTTTCAACATGGCTGTATGCTTGAACTTTTTCATTAGAATGTTGGAGAGGAAAAAGGCTGAGTCTGGGGCAACTGGTGATGGGAGAAGGGAAGTGGCATGAGCAGAGGAGGAAGAAGACAAGGGGCCTTCAGCATCCAGAGAAAATTGCTTGTGGGAACTACTACATTTGTGGGCCCAGGGCAAAATGAAAATGCAGCATCCCTTCTTCACACATTATTAAGAATATCAAGGTGACAACAGCAGAGCATTAAACTAAATGTGTTGCCCATGCATGAGGCCAGCCCTGTCTGCTTGGATGAGAGGCCTGTTTTGATCAACTTCTTCCCACCCATCTTTCCATGTCTGATCTTAAAAAAGAACAATGCTCTGAACCTAGCATCTGATGCAAGTGAACAATAAATGGGTAGGTTGGGGCCTTTTCAAATAATAATATGAGCTAATCAATGCTCATGTAGTTCTCGCCATGTGCCAGGCACTGTTTCAGCATGACATTATATTAACTCATTTAATCCTCCCAACAACCCTATGAGATAGGACTATTATTACTCCCATTTCATAGATGAGAAAACTGAGGCAGGCAGGGTAAGTCTTGCCTAAATTCTCAGAGCTTATAAGTAGTAGAGACAGGCTTTGGTCCCAGGCAGTCTGACTCTAGAATCATGCTTTTCATCACTGCACTCTGCTGCTTCTCTATAAAAATAGGAAAAGCCCGACAGCAATAGCCCCCTGGCTGGAATTTTTGCTTGTCCCAGGAGGGCAACCTTCTCGGCATTTCTAGCTCAGTGCTCTTCAACCACAATATCACAACACACCATCTTGAAGTATGTCATAGATATTATATTACTAGTTTTAAAGTACCAAAGTCTGTGAATAATTGAACTTTTTAAAAAAATCAGGGTAGATTCAAGTGGTTTCACTCTTACTCATTGGCATTGCAGTTGGCTTTCCTGACTGTAGGAGAAAGGGCTGCAGGAAAAACCAGCACCAGAGTCCTATGCGATCCCTGATGTATAATAGATTCTCGGGGGCGTGGGACACCACTGAATATCATCACAAGGTGTGGAAGCGTAGGAGAAGCAAGAACTACAGCTCTAACCTCATTAAAATGCAATTGAACAAGTGCTAATTTTTTTTTAAAGCAATGCTTTCTGCTTTGTAGGCTCCCTCTCTCAGCATAGCTGCCCCACTGACACCTGGTGACCAAAAGTGGAATTGCAGGCCTAGTGTCTGGGAAGGACCTGGCAGGGTCTTCCTCCTATCTGTTGGCATGGGAGAGAAGCTATATCCCCAACTCCAATAATCCCATCTCCCCAATCCCAAATCCCTCAGTTTGAAATTGCCCCTAACCAGTACCCTCTCTAACATCCATCTCCCTCCCTAGTTCCTCAAACACAAAGCAAACACTGCCATTTCCACTCTTCAGAGTCACATTGTCTCTAAATTTTGAGCCACCATACCAAAGAACCTAAGTGCAGTCACAGCAGGAAGCAGAAGATCAGCTATGTTTGGGTGATTCACAAAGACCCTCTGGGGAGGAGGGCCTTGTGGATGGGTAGGAATTGGCCAGGGAGACAATTGGGGAAACATGCTTGAAGAAGAGGGGACAGAACTTGAGCCAGGCTTTGTAAGAAAAGGACACAAGCCATGTTTTGTACCAGGATGCAGCCTGTGCTTATTATTGCATTTTACCCTCACAAACAACCTTGCCAGGAAGCTATTATTGCTCGCATTTTAAGATAAGGAAATTAAGATTCGGGAAGGTAAATTTACCTGGCCAAAGTGGTCAGAATGTAAATGGCAGGGCCAGCTTGCCTAGTGTGAGTTGTGGAGGATTTGGTACAGACCAGGAAGAGTTCTGGATCACCTAGGAAAAACAATTAAGCTGCAGGGTGGCTTTGAAGTGCCCTCATAGTCCTTGGCACTGAAGCCTGCCCAGTCCTCAGAGGCACTGCCAGAATGGAAAAGGGTTCCACCAAGGCAGCTGTCACTGGCTGGTCTGTGCTTCTAGGCAAGACAGAGAGGGCTGCAGAAATTGAGATTTATGATGGCCATGGCCTTCATGACTTAATGGTCAGGAGTTGAGCTATTTCATCTCATCATACAGTTTTGCCTAGAAATAGCTGCAAACCTTCACTCCAGGATGGCTTTCAGTCATGAGAGGGTGACCTGCGTATCTCCTAAATCATATTAATTCCCAGGGCAACAGGCCTGTGCTTCCTTCCTTCCCTCTGCAGCGTCTTTTGCCATCCACCAGTCATTTCCTTCTATAAAAGAAAAGTCTGTTTGGGCCAGCAATGCCCGAGGAACACAGAGAAGGGACAAGAAGGCCATTCTGGTGTGGCCCTGTCTGCCCACCCAGACAGAACTAGGCAAACTGTCAAGAGCAGCAAATTGGCTTGGCCTCCCCCTTCTCTCTCTGAAGATTAACATAAATACCTGCCCACCCTCTCAGCCTCATCTAACTAGCTGTCCCTTCTCATCCTCCAGCACCTCCCTGGGGTGGGAGCAGTTCAGATGAAGGCATGAAACTTTCCTCCCAGGGGAAACCCCTTGACTAACACCCCCCAGAAAACCTGTGTGTAAGGGTGTTCCCTGCGTTCCTCTGAGCCCTCCCCACCAAAGAAACTCCTCTCCACAACTGCTCAGGGGTCCAAGGGCTTGCTTTAGGGCTCTAGGGGTCCAGGTAATGAATGGAGTCATTGCAAGCACCCCATCCTGGGTGCAGGCTGGGTGATCCAACAGCAGGGCCTTGGGCATTGGCTGCTGACGACTCTGGCAAACAGTCTCCTCACTGGTCCTCCTCACCATCCACTCACCATCCTTCCTGACTCCGTAAGGGGCCTTGTGAACCACTTCCTCAGATCTGTCTCTAAATCCAGGACCCCACTAGCACCCCTTTGTTTATTCTTTCTCTTCTCATTCTTCCCTGGGGTTCCAACCCACACCCTCGTGGCCCTTCACAGAAAAAGCTCCTTCATTTTTCTTTCACGATATAGCTTGATGGTCCATTACAAACCAAATCCAAATCATTAGAGACGGACAGCTGCCCTTCTCTGAAAGCTGGGAGGCTGGTCTTCAAACCCTCCCTGCGTGGTGAGAGGCAGTCGTATCCTGCCCTGCTGGAGTCATGCCTTCCCCTCACCCTCAACCCACCGAGTAAGCAGTAAATAAAAGGAAGAAAGGAAAAACAGGCCAGTGTCCATACTAAAACGGAGGACAGCTCCTAACAGCCCCCAGAGGGCCCACCAACTTGGATGTATTGATAACACACCAGCTGTCTTGCATCAACATTTGGTTATCATTTTACCTTTATAAGGAGCTTTCTCAGTCCTCATCTCTTTCACAGCCAACATGTGAGATGGGCACTCTGAATAACAGCTACCATTAAAAGAAACCACCATGTGCCAGGTGTTTTCCATATGTTTTCCCATGTAATCCTCATACCGACTCTGAAAAGTAAGCACTTCACAGGTAGGGCTCTGAGAGGTTCGCTTGCCCAAGATCACGCAGCTAAAAAGTACCATGGCAGGACTAGGGTGCAGGTGGGTGCTTCCAGTTGATTTCTGGGGTGTTTGCTTACAGACCAAGGCACAGCGAAGCTGTAGTGCTAGGTTCGGCCAGCAGAGGGCGGTCGGAGGCCGTGGGGCCCGGGAGTCGGCGGACTCGCCTGAAAGGCCGTGGTGTCTGGTTTTTCAGCACCCGGAGTCCGGACCATCCGGACCACGGCTCCTCTCTCCCAGGCTGCCCCGGAGCCAAAATCTGTGGGTCAGTGGAAGCCAAACACTGCCAGGCCGCTGCGGAAAACCAGAGGTGCTTTTCCCGGTGCCTGTGTGTTGGGTTCTGATCCCAGTGGGTCATACCTGTTTCTCCATCTGTGAAATAGCAGGGTTAGTGGGCCCAGACCCCTGAGTCCCTGAAGGCAGTAGAAGTGGGGAGGAGCAGGGGGTCGCCCTCTGTCATTTCAGAAAACCCAACGGCAGGGGCCACATCTACCCTCTAGAAGACTGCCCACCCAGAGTAACCGAGGTGACAAGGGTTGAACACCCTGCAGGTCTCAGTGTTCCAAAAACTAAGAAATGTCCCTGATGATCAATATGGGAAAAGAAATTAAATGCAAGTACACGCAGCTTCTTTGGTAGGTGAGAACATTAAACACAGAATTTGTGGAGTTGGGGGTTAGATTTGGTGGTCAGCAGAGTTGGGGGTCCCTTCCAGCTTTCCCAACCCTGGCTGTCTTTCATCCCAGCTTTCTTCTCTCTTCCCTAAGGAGAAATTGTCATGAGTCTCCTAAGCCTGGCTGTTCTGTGTCCTTCCCACTGTCAACACCATCAAACCTAATTACCAAAAACAGGGCTTTGTTCTAAGAGGAATGAAATGGAGCTGGAGGGTGAGGTCTGGCCTCCTTTGGAGGAAAATCAAGGTGCTTGGGACGTGGTGGCAAGGGCCCTCATGGCAGTAACTTTTACCAGCCTCCCCAGGTCGAGAAGGGACTCGGTACAAACATTTCTCCAGTGCAGGGACAGACGACCCAAGCCAAGAAGCGGCCAAATGTGTGGACAGCGGTGGGGAGCTGGAGAGATTTTGTTGTGGACTGGTGCCCGGGAGTAGTCGCCACAACGCCCTCATCTGGCAGAGGCAAAACGCAAATCCCCTGTCACCACAAGTGCCTCCTCCAGACCCTGGGACAACCTCTTCAAGGACTGCCCCCCAGGGCCTCAGAGCCTCCTCTGGAATCTAGCTCACCCCACAGAAGCATCAGCAGCATGACTGTTAGCACCTTTCACCTTGACCTTTCACCACAGTCTGACTTCTCTGAGGTAAGGGTGAGTGCCCAGGCACAGATGGTGGTCCCTGTCAGAGGAGAAAAGGTGTTTAAACAAGGGAAGTAAGAGGGCACTGAAGAGAATGTTAACACACCCTATAGGGCTTGACCCTGATCACACAGCCAGTGAGGAACAGAGCCAGGCCTTGAAACTTCTGAGTCCTGAGTCAAGAAAGCAAGAAAGGAGGGAGGGAGACAGTGAAGGAAGTGTTAAAGGAGGGAAGGGAGACAGTGAAGGAAGTGTTAGAGGCCAGAGGGGCACCAGCTGGAGGTGACCTTGCCCTCCAGCCCCTCCCTCTGGGATTTGATTGCTCTGCAAGTTCAGTGACAATATTCAGGGTGGGCTGGACTGCTCTGTCCAAATACAGGTGCCCCCCACCCCTGAATTTATGAGACTCCCAGACCTAGAGGGCCTGTGGCAGTAATTCAAGGAGCCTTCTGCCACTGAGGGGCATTCCAGTGGCAAATCCTAGAGACCTGTTGAAACCATAACTGCCTCCCTTAGGGAATTAAAGGACAAAGCTGCTCCAGTCTGCTGCCGTCCTCCCTCCTGCTGCCTTCCCCTCCCCCACCTTCAGCAGCCTACCTCAGGGCACTGATCTCCCAAATTCCCTGACAGCCTCCTTCCCCTTCTCACTCCAGGCCCTGCCTCCTCAACCCGCCCTGGGGCAGCCCGGTGCCCTTCTGCCAACATCCTCTCAC
Source organism: Rhinolophus hipposideros (assembly GCF_964194185.1). Classification (NCBI taxonomy): domain Eukaryota; kingdom Metazoa; phylum Chordata; class Mammalia; order Chiroptera; family Rhinolophidae; genus Rhinolophus; species Rhinolophus hipposideros. The sequence continues at coordinate 37,414,837 of NC_138066.1, read as the reverse complement.
CCCCCCACAACTGTAGTGCCTTCTGTTGCCTCTAGACCCCTCACCTAGCATTCTCCACTCTGCATTCTGGCTCTCAGTGACACTTCTAACATTGTCTCCCTGCTTTGTACCAAAACCTTCCCTCTAGACAACCTGCTTTGCTCCTGTTCCCCATCACCCAGACTTCAGGATGCCCTGTGCACATCCTTGCTTTGTTCTTTCCCATCCCTCCTGACACACACACACCCCATCTTCCTGCTTTCTCACACTTTCCTCCCTCCTCTGGGCCCCCTGAGTCCTACACTTCCTTGATGGCTCTGCCCATCCTGGGCCTTCTCCCGGTCCACCCTGCCCAGGAGACCTCTCCTCTCTGGACATCAGTCTGGGCACCTTCTCTATTCCCTTGGCTTAGTCATTATCTTCCTTGAGAGCTGGCTGGGGCCCCCCAAGGAGCCCCTGCAGGAGGTCCCAGGGCGAGGTGAGTGTTCAATGCCTGTTTGTGAATTAACAAGTGATCTTACATGCATAATCCTTTTCTCTGTGTAGCCAGCTCCCACAGTGCATGGAGAATGAGATTGGTTCTGAGAGGTTTCCATTAATGCCTCTTGGAGAGGCTAGCCTGCTTTAAAAAGTTTATTGCAGGAGAGGCAGGCCAGGCCACTCCATCCTGAGTGGGGATCTCAGCCCTGGTCTTCTGGGCGATTAGCCTTCCACATACCCCATTCTCCTCTGCCAGTCTTAGCAGCAAGTCTGAATCGCTATCTGGACTTAACGGGTCTAGCACCTTCCCTTCTCTGAACTGTAAGCTTCTGGGCTGACAGACACTGTGACCCATTCATCCTACCATCCCAGGGCACCCAGTATGTCACATGTGCGTACCAGCTTCACTGGTGGTGTTGTTACCAGACTGGCCTAAGACTCAGAGAGGCTTGGGGACTCACCCAGTCAGTAAGTGACTCAATTGGGGAGCAGTGCCTGGCTCAGTCAATACATGTGAAATAAACAAGACACTTTCTATTCTTGCTGAAACATGGCACATTTATTCTCCAAGTGATTCTTCCCATCCCCTGCCATCCTTTGCCCAAACTGTCCCCCCTTCTGCTTGCCCTCTTTCTGCTATTCTCCCTGTAGCCATGCCAGGCTCACACCATCAAGTCCTCCAAGATGACTTCTGTGACCACTCCAGTCCCAGATGACCTTCTAGGCTGCAAATGCCTGAGGATGCCACACTGTGTTAGTACTAACATCTGATGTCACCTCAGCACTTAGCATCTTGACATATTCTTGTTTATGCTATTGTTTTACACGAATATGTCTCGTCTCTGAAATCGGACTGTATGACAGACAAAGAGAGGGACCAAGGTTTGTCATTGTGTATTGCTAAGCTTTCAGGATAGAGCTGAGTCCATGGAGAATACCCAGAGCTGCCTTAATTTCCATTTTGGAACAAGATGAGGTAACAATGTACAGTGGCCTGCCCTGTGTCCCGCTCCTCCCACCCAGCTATGTCTCTGACTACATTTCTCACCACTCTCCACCTCACTCACTCTGTTCTAGCCTTATTACCATTAATTATTCCTCTGCCTCAGGGCATTTGCACATGCTGTTCTTTTGACCTGGACTGTTCTCCTGGATGTCAGCCTGCTCCCTCTCTTCTTCCCTCCCTCATATCCATCAGGTCTCTGCTCCGATGTCACCTTATCAGAGTAGCCATCCCTGCCCATCCTGTGTAAGACAACACAAGCCCTCACTCACACTAGCTCTCTACCCCCTTACTCTGGTTTATGTTTCACCTCAGCACTTAGTATCCTGACATATTCTTGTCTATGCCCGTATTGCTCTTCTGCCCCTGCTAGAAGGTAAGCTCCATGAGGGCAGGAACTTGACCTGTTTTGTTCACTCCAGCACTTAAGGCAGGAGGGACTCAATAAATATTTGTTGGCTATAGTTAACAGCAGAGGGGTGGGAACAATGTCCAGCCCACTGGCTTTCACATTTCTTCCATTTAAAAGACAGAAATTAAAAGTTGAGGTGGACGTAAGCCAGGGGTTATGTTGGAAAGGAGGGGTTCGGTAACCTGAAGGTAGCTCTCTTCCCTCCCTTCCTGTCTGCATGCAGCTATGGAGTCGCAGGGGTAATGGGACTTACACCCCATCCCTCCCCACCATTATATGGTCGAAAGGGGGTCCTCACACTCTGGAAGAGGTAGAAGCTTAGGCCCAGGCTCGTTGCGGAATGTGCTGCAGTTCTGGTCCTAACCACCAGATAGCGCACCAGGGCCCATCGAACCGTTCCCAAGATAGAATGTTTCTGGTTTAAAACCTTGAACCAGGTTTTCTTACTCTTCCTCTCAGTGTAGATGAAAGCACCTCTACAGACTATCAGCAGGACCCTTTGACCAGGGTGTGCGATGCTTTGAAGGTCCAAGACCTGGGACATTAACTGTTTGGGTGCCGAACGTGGGAGTTGTTATGCTGGTTAAGCCAAAAGAGATGAATGCTGCTATTTGAAAACGGAAACACACACATTAAGCTCTCAAAACTAACCCAAAGCTGATGCCATGCATCAGTGTGTGCATATGTGTGTGTGCACGTGTGTGTGACAGGTCAAAGAGCCTGTACATCAGGGTTTCAGAGCTCTCTGAACATCTCTGTGTACATCTCTGTGTCCCGCTGTCTGAGAATTTGGATGGATAAAGAAACTCCCTACAATGTCTGGTGAGGGAGAACATTCACGGTGTACAGAGGGAGAGGGATGTGGGGACACTTTTGTCCTGATGTGCCTCCTAGCGTGTCTAGTTGTGTGTGCATGTGGTTGGGAGTACCTTATCGAGCATTTGTGGCTGTGCCGTGTTTCTGTGCCTACCCCTGCTTTGGTATTTCTGCCCAGATGACGGGCTCTGCCACAAGGGTGAGGAGGTACATGAAGTAGCATCTCTTGAGAGCATCTGTCATGGACACACACGTGGTGCTGGTGCGTTCTCTTCAATTCTGTGTGACATGTGGCCCGAATGCATGGGGTCTATGTAGGGACTGCAAGGCCCAGGCCGGAGGCAGGCGTATGTGTACAGGAGCTTATGTGTGTGGGGGACCCCTGGTGACCTTCCTCTCCCAGGGCTCAGGCAAGGCCAGCATGCTCTCTAGTTCCTGGGTGTTTCACTTCTCCATGACACAGAATCCTTCCAGGCTGCTGCTCTCCTCGGTTTACATTGCACCTGCCTTTCTCCCTGGCCGAGCATGCCTTAGAGGAGATTGTTTATTTCTTCAATTAAAAGAAGAAAGGCCCTGGGAGCCTGTACACTCAAAATTACCACATTGTAAAATGCTCCGACATTCATGAAACAATAAACCTCACGGTGGTGTCTCAGCTACCCTGGCCCAGGGTCTTCCCCACCCTGAAGTAAGGAGTTCACCTCCTCCCTGGATTTGGGCAGTCCCTCTTCTGAGGCAGGGAAGATTTGGGGCCAAAGAGGCCCCATGAGTCTCTGTTTGCATGTGTGATCGCATGTTAAGCTTTCAGTTCCCACAAGTCTTCTCTGCCTCAGCATGGTATTCAGGAAAGTCTAGAAAGCAGAAAACCCAGATTCTAGCACCCCCACCCTGGCTCTGTGACCTTGGACAAGGCCCCTAAACTCTCTGGGCTTCAGACTCCTCCGTGATAAAATGAAGCTGGTGTACACTATGACCTGAAGTGCCCTCCTGCTCGGACACAGTGCCATCTGAGGCCTTTTGTTAAGTAGAACCTTGTACAGTGAGTATAGAAGGCGTCAGCATTAGCCCCATGTTATAGGAGAAGTAGGTGAAGGTCAACAGGATTCTTCCTGGGACACTGCTTTCTCCACAACACCGCCCTGAAACAGACAAAGACAGAGAGAGCAGCGCAGGAGCACACATGTGCTCACCACCGTGTGCTGTGATCATCTCCTACAACAACCCAAATAGCCAGGAGGGAATTGATGAGAACTTGTCTCACAGCCTAACACAGTAATTATTGGTGTTCATAATGATGCCCCAAGGTATTACATTCCCCTGAAATGCCTTTGGAATCATCAAAGAAAGATTAAACCATGCCTCGTATAATTGCTCTTTGAAATAACCTTCTATTTTATTCTCTTGCTTGGAAAATTGATAACCTATGGATTTTCAATTAACTTTAAGTTACGAGGAATATTCAGTTTACCCAAGTATCTTATCCATTTTCTGTTCCCTTTTAGAAGTTTATTATCCATCTCAGTCTGTCTCCCTGAGGATGACAGAGGTTGGGAATGGAAAAATCAGAGATCTGCCCAGGCTTTAGCCCTTCCTAAGACTACACTCTGCAAGTCACCTGGCCTCCCCAGCCTCTGTGTCCTTACTTGTAAAAAGTGGATTCATGCCAGCCTCGCTCCCTCAGGGTCATTGTCAGAATCGAGTAGTTTATGGGTTTGTTAGCAAATATCATATCTGTGCAAATGAGAGCTGCTCAGGAACACTTGAGAACTGCTTGGTGAGACCCCAGGCTCAGCCAGCAAAATTGCTAGCTTGGGCAAGGAGAACAGGACAGGTGTCCTGGACCCATGGTTTTCCCAATAGCAAAGTGTGCAGTCTTGGGCAAGTCACTAGGCCTCTCTGGGCCTCAGTTTTGTCATCTGTAAAATGGGGAGCAGGCAGACTTGGAAAAGACCTGAGATTGCAAATTGCCATTTTGAGAACCAAAATCTGCCCGTGGGCCTCTTTTAATTGACCAGCAGCATTTTTAACTCATTACCAACATTTGAAAATTGAGAGATTGCCTATAAAAATCTAGAATCGTGGTTCTTTTTAAAAACTGGAAAGGTCTGGTAAAACTAGGCCCATGTTCTTGCAAGGCAAAATTGACCAGTACCAAGTAGCTGTTGGGGCCCCTCTCTCACTGCACTCCTCTGTCTCTCTCCCAGCTGGCTTCTCTAGCTTGTGTGTACTGATCTGGCCCCAGGTGGGGTTGTGACGCCTAGACTGAGTGATCTCTAAGGATCCCTCCTAGGGGAGAGAGAGCTACCTAGGATCTGCCCAGGGCCACCCTTTCCACTTGGACCCTGGCTGTGGAGGTTGCATTCCTTCAGCAACTTCCAAGCTGATACAGAGCAAAACACTGTGGGGGAGACCGTCCCCCCACACCCCTTACAGCCAGAGCCAGTAACTCACAGCTGTGGTTACCCGCGCGCTGATTTCTGTTTTAAAAAATACTGCTGGATAAACAGTGAGGGAAACCCGAGCTGTTCCCACACCACATAAATCCCCAGTTTGCTGTCCTATCTGGTTAGCTGGTTTTCCCCCAAATAATGGCACTGCTGCCTTGCAAGCAAGGGCTGCAAAAGTGCGCCCCGGGAAGCGGGTGACCAGGAGCCTCCCAGGCTGGCGCCCTGCCCAGCCAGCATTGGTGGCCTCCCTCCTTCTCTCTTTCAGCACTTCCTGCCCAGGGGCACTCACCTTTGTCCTCACTCTCTCCACCTTGATGCCCTTCCTCCCTCCTTCCTCCTCCCTTCTGCTTTGTCTCACTCAAAAGGCTTCCATGGGAGACCTTCCTGGGAGACCCTGGGCTCCTCCTGCAACCAGAAAGCCAACAGCCAAAGGCAAACCTACCCAACTACCACCCCCCACCCCCCACCCCCAAAACTTCCTTTAGAGTTTCCTTCCAGAACCTTCTGTCAAAGTGCAAATATCCTGGCTTAGGAGGTAAGGCCTGAGCCTTCTTTATCAGGATGACTTTGTCTTAGATTAAGGTTTCCAGACTTAGGGGGCCAAAAAAGGACACCCAGCTAAATTTGAATTTCAGATAAACAACGAATAACTTTTTAGCGTATGTCGCCAATATCGCATGGAACATATTTAACCGGGCTCCCTGTATTTTATCTGGTTGCCCTAACTTAGAGCCTTTCCTTTAGTCAACACACCTCTAACTCCTTCAGAAGCCCTAGAAAGGGCATGTTTACTGAGTACCTCCTGAGTGTATGTATGTGGTCTACACAGCAAGCCTCCACTTTTCAGTTGAGGAAAACGAGGTCACGTGACCTCCAAGAGCCAGGGTTCTGATGCAGGCCCCACTATGTATTGGGTTTTTCAGTCAGCTGCCCACAATCTTAGTAATAGACAAGGTATGACTAGCACCAAATGTTTAAAAAATATATTCATGAGAGAAAACATTCGCCTGAGGAAACTCTCATTAACTCAGTGTTTTCTGGGATTTAAGAAAAGACCACATTATTGGTTCCCTAGGGCGGAATGTCTTGGCCCCACCTTGCAGGCTTCACAGGGGCATCTGCAAAAGTCCTGAGGCCTGTATTCTGTGGTTTACTCAACTCTGTCCTGTCCATCCTATTAACTGAGCCTCACAAAGTCCTATAGGGTAGTATGACCTTGCTGCTGTAAAGCTTTCTGAGGAGCAAAGGACATACACAGTCCAAATAAATGCCAGGCCAGGGGTAAATATCCTCATCCAGTGTGAGTTCCACCATATTCAAAGCTTGTCTGTCTCCTGTTCCATCCCCCAAGGTCTTGCTCAGTAATAGGTGTCTTGTCCAGTTCACATGTTCTAGCTACCACGTGAGTGAATGCTAATGGTTTCATTATATTTCTCTTAGGTGGCATATCAGTATTTCACAGAGCCTTCTGAAGTTGTCCTTAAGGAGAAAATCTCAGATATTTTCTTCATCATTGTCATCCAGCTATTACCACTGAACACTGTATACCAGGTTATGGCGAGAGCTTTCCTAGTTCACCTCACTCACTTCTCTCAGCAACCTGATGGGGAAAGAAGAAAAAGCTTACTCCCGGTTTACAAATGAGAAAACTGAGGCTCAAGTGATCGAGTGAGTTGCCCAAGGCCATTCAACTTTCTAGTGGCAAAGCTAGGATTTGAACCCATGCTCTCCTGGTTCCCAAGGCCATGATCTTGACCTTCTATTATGTTGCCATAGGAAAAGGTATTGGGGGGCTTGGATGGGCCATGTTCATCCTCCACTGAGATGTCACATGCCCTGTGGTCCAGCAGAATAAAGAAAGAGAAGGCATAATAATGCTCCACATGTATCACCCTTTATAGTCAGCCAGCTCTTTTCACAGACATCAGTTCATTTAGCCTCAGAACAGCCACATGAGGCTCGTACGGTCATCTTCATTTTGCTAGTGAGAAAACCGAGGCTCAGGAAAGGGGGTGTACCTTGCCTGAGACCACACAGCTGAGGAAAGGCAAGGCTACACCTTGAATTCAAATCTTCTGCCTAAAGGCCCCAGGTTCTCCCTCAGGCACCCTGCAAGTCCCCCCCTCCCTGCACAAATGGGTGGGGTGGCCAAGCACAGAAGTGGGTCTGTAGTGCCAAGGACACGCCTGTTTGTCATGCATAACGGGGGAAATTCCAAAAGTTCTTTGGGATGGCTCAGGTGTGGCCCTCCTCAGGGGCCCTCAAGAACCCTCCTCCCAACACACGCTTTTCCTTTTCCTCCCCCTACCACCCCCAACAACAACCAGAAACGGGAGCCCCTCCCTTCCTGAAAACCCTGCTCTTCTTGGCTGCCCAGCCTCAGGGCTGAGCCTTTTTTCCACAAACAGCCACTTCCATCCATCTCTGTCTCGTGGGTCTGTGGGGCCTTGACAGGGAAATGCTGACTCTGAGGAGGTTAAAGGTGCTGGTGCCCGGCCTTCATCTAACAAATGGGTTGCCGAGAGGGGAGGAACCACTGTTGTTTTTCCTGGCCTCAGAAGAGGGGCCTGTCAGGAAGATGTAGAGGCCAGCAGGGCCCCCAGCCGCGCCCTGCAGGGTAGCTGACAGACACCAGCAGCTGTGTGGGCGCCGGGGTGCCAGGGCCCTGCACAGAGTACCCCTGCTACGCCCCCTCCCTGCTGCCCCTCCTGACCTCTCCACCCACTCCACCATGACCCAGGGCCCACCCCTTCCAGGGGCAAAGGGCCAGGCGGCTGGGTCTCCCTGGGATGGGGTCCCTGGACCAGATGTGAAGGCAGAGCAGGAATCTGGTTACAGCCTGCCGGGCCAGGCCCCAGGAAGGTTTTCCTAGAGAAGCTGACAGACCAGATAGATATTCCTCCCAGAATATCTGAGGGATTCCTTCTAGAGCCCCCACAACCTGGAGGGTCTCGAGGGACCTCTCAAGGCTGTTTCTGTAGAATTTCCTCAGTGCCCCCAGGTCCTACAGTCTCCCTTTGGAATCGTTGAGTTAAGAATGAGATACGCTAGAAAGCGAGCCTCATTTATCTGTTACCTACTTCACAATTCACATGAATTATTCATTTAAAGATTTCAAATGTCTGTGCAGTAGGCATTCTGATGCCGTGGGGCCAGGCTGCCTGGATTTGAATTCTGGATCTTCCATTTCCCAGCTATGTGACCTTGTGCAGGTTACACAGTCTCTCTGTGCTTCAGAGTCCTCTTCTGAAAAAAGGAGATGATGTGACAAACGATTGCCTCAGGGGGCTTTTGTGGGGATCCATTGGGGGAATACATGTGAGATGCTATCATCAGTGGATGAACGGACTGTCATCCCAGATGAGGGAACAGAGAAGCTCAGAGAGGTGAGGTTTCTTGTCCCAAGACACACAGCCAGAAAGTGGCAGACCCAGGATTTGAACTCACATAGGTTTAAGCCCAAAGTCCATGCATCAGTCCAAGCTGCTCCAGACACCTGAAGACAACTCCTGGTTCTGCCATTTCTTAGCTGTGTGATTCTGAGCAGCCCATGTCATTTGTCTGAGCCTCATTTCTCTCGCTTGTAAAATGTAGGACACAATTCTCACTTTACCCATAATGGGAGAGTGGTGGACTTCAGAGAAGAAATGTGTATGCAACAGCTGAGTCCCAGACAAAGCAAAAAGATGAGTCTAGTTAGTGGCTATGGCTCCATCTCCTCTGCTGGCCTACAATGCCCATTCCAAAAGATGAAATGCCTGTTTCACGAAGAGCATGTATGCAGCCTTCAGGCTGCAGAGCTAAGACCCCTCCTCCTTTGAAACCAGCCAGCAAAGATGGAATGGTCCATGCCCATTTCAGCCCCAATCCTGCCACTCAGGATCGTGGAAATATTCAGTGTGAGAGGAGCTCTGGGTTCGTGGGCTGGGAATGTCATCCTCCAAGAAATTACATTAACCTTCCAAAAAGACCAGCAAGGCCATGGGGATGAAGTAGATGGACTGACTGGTTAAAATGGCAATTGGCCCTCCTGTGATAGGTACCAGTTAGGAAGACCACGTGACTGTTTGCCAAAGAGAACTCCTTTGGGAATGAGAATACCCCTGATTCTATTTCTGTGCCCCAGAGTCTATGGAAGACTTGGCCTCTGGGAGTGGAGAGGGGGAAGCAGGTTGGTGAAGGTTAGGAGGCCAGGGAGCAGGTAGGGGAGGCCTGGAAAAACTTCAAGGACTTTATCTAAAGAGGCTTTCCTTTGCCATGGAGAAAAATGACTTGAAACCCCTCTAGAGAAGAGTGTGGCTAATTGGCATTAAGTTGGGGGTTAAAGAGCGGAAGGAAGAATCTGATTGTTTTTTTAAGTTACTGAGAAAGTGAGAATGTCACTTTGGGCAGAGAGAAAAAAATTTTTTCTGGAGTATGTCTTTCTTTATACCACAGACCCTAGTGGGCCACTGAGACTTGCAAAAAAAGATTTCTTTTAATCCACCTTCCTTTTTGCAAGCAGCAGTAGAAGGGCTTTTAAATCAAATGCAATCAGCAAACTTGTCTCTTGCACTTATTCCCTGCTTCACTCCCTGGAATTTGGCACTTGATGGATTCTGGATCTGACTTAAGGCTTTTTCCAAATCCAAGACTTGGGGAATTTTGTTAACAGTGCAATAAAATAACTTCATAGTGTTACAGGAGGCACATTAAAGAAGTTGTGTGTGTGTGTGCTGCTCTCTCTCCTTCAAAAAAAAATACAGACAATGTTTCTTTAAAAGTCTCCATCTGCAAATCCCATTAGATGTGCATATAAGGTTTCCGATGATTAATAGTTGCCTGCTCGGGTTTTGGTTGGAGGGGATCGTGTGGGTGCGGGTTAACCCCTCCCTCTCCTCTCTCACATTTCACTTCAGAAATTTGTCACTCTCTCCCCACCGCAGCATTTAAAAGTGTGTCTCAGCAGCCCTGGTCCAGCCCTCTGCAGGCATTTGCTGTGGGCTCTAGGACGAGCACTCCATCAGCTGGTGCTTCTGGGCTGGGACAGTGAAAATGTTTAGTGTCATCGGCAACAAATACATGTACAGGGGACCCCAATAGGCAGGCTGGTGTGTCGGGGAGCAGGAAGCCAGGAGTGAAGTCCGACAGAGGTGTGTGTATACATATATGTGTAGCTGGACACATGTGCGCGGACTTTAAAAAGCGACTTTAGTTTTGGTTTTTGTCTCGGTTCCTGGGGTGAACTTTCTATTGAACATTTTTCCCTCCTATTTGATTTTTTTTTTTTTTGCATTTTTAAAAATTTGAATATAAACAGTGTAAGAATCAAACCTTTGAAAGACTGAGGCGTGCAGCAGACAGCAGATGGATCCTGTGGCCAGCAGCTGCATGAGGAGCCCCCACCCTCCAGCCCCTGTCTGGGGCTGCCTTCGAAATCCCCACTCCGAAGGCAGTGGGGCCTCAGGGCTACCCCACTACCCGCCAACCCCATTCTCCTTCCACCAGAAACCAGACTTCCCGGCGACAGCGACAGCAGCATACCCCGACTTCTCGGCCTCCTGCTTGGCGGCCACCCCACACAGCCTTCCCCAGGAGGAGCGCGTCTTCACTGAGCAGCACCCTGCCTTCCCACAGTCCCCTGACTGGCATTTCCCTGTCTCCGAGACCCGGCGCAGGCTCAACCCAGGCCCAGCTGGGGGCTCTAGGGAGATGGGGGCCAGCAGCCCAAGCCTGATGGACGCCACTGGAGGCCCAGGTGAGGACTACGAGGTCCTGGGAAGCACTGCCGAGACAGAGAAGAAGTCAACTAGACGGAAAAAGGAGAATTCAGGTAGGTGGCTGAAGAGCAGCTGACCATTCTTTTACTGTGCAATCTTGGAGAGGTCGCTTGCCCTCTCTGAGCTCAATTGCCCTGACCAATGAATTGTGAACAGTACTATCTAAAGGCAAGAGTTACCTTTGGGATTTCTTCTACTTCAGAGTTCTAGGATCCTCTGGTGATGGGGGCTGTGTCTGTGTTCCCAGCACTCCTGGGCCCTAGGAAGGATGTGCCAGTGAGAGAATAAAACAGGATCCATAGAGATTTGGAGGATACGTGGGATGGAGCCTCAGTACAAGCTGGCAATGGCTGGAGAAGGGCTTTCCTGAATCCCAGCAGCCTCTGGGTCATGCATCTCCCCACCGTGCTCCAGCTGGATCCAAATGATCTGCAGAGCCCCAGGGTTTGCTCAACAGGGCAGTCAGAGGCTTGGAGGGCTAGGACTGAGGCTAGCACCCTGGCAGTCAAGCAGAGCCAGGACCCTATGTCTCCAGGAGCCTGGAGGCAGAGAAGCAGGCCTAGGGCTGGGATGAGAAAGGCCAGGAGTGAGGGGAAGATGGAGTATGAGATTTGGGGCAGACTGCCCACAAGGTATCACCCTGCCCAGTTGGGCTGTGCCCAGGCCAAGGGGGCAGTTCAGCATGTTAAGTTCTGGTTGACCCCCAGAAAAGGCCCTCCTGAGGGGTCACTGGCCTTGGGGAGAGTCAGGGAGGCAGGCAGCTGAGGGCAAGCACTGGACCTCAGAATGCACGTAAAACCTAGCTCGGTGTTGGAGCCCCAGAAGCCAGAGGATGGAGTTGGTCGGTCCACTTGTTGAGATCCCAGCTATAGTCCATCTCCTCCCTGTGGTAGGAACCTGTTGTTTCCTCATCTCCCCATGGGGGCATCCCCAGCTTCTCTTGCTGCCTGTTCACCTTTCCTATCGTTCTTTGGCCCTGCCTTGCCCAAAACAAGGCAGTATCCATGCCTCCTGCCCCCATGGCCCGCTCTGTCCTCCTGACACCCGCCCTTGGGGCAACATCTGTCTGTCTGAACCTGCAGAGGACCTCCTCATGGGGCTAACCAGCACAGGCAGAAAATGAGAGTGCCAACCAACCAATGAGAAGGTGCTTTGCAAAACACCTTCAGTGTAGCACAAATTTCCCAAGTATCTTCTCTTTGTCAGTCACTGGCCAAAGCCCTGGGGACGCAGAGATGAATAAGGTGGTCTCGACCCTCCCCCACCCAAAGAGTTCAAACTGAGAAGGCAGAGAGGTCTGCAGATACCTATCTGGCAGTGAATATGCTATAATCAGGGAGGCTCAAGGCACGGTGGGCAACACTCATTAATTCTTTTTGAGTCCCAGCAGTTTGCGAGGCAAGTACAGCAAGTCTTACCAGCAAGTATCTTGGTTCTTACACGTGTGGAAAAGGAGATTCAGAAAATTTGAGGGGATCTCTGCTAGGATGGAGTCTAAAGAGAGTGACCCACTCATCTCAGTTTGCCCAGGACTTCTCTGATTTTAGCATTGAAAGTCCAGTGTGCCAGAAAACCCTCAGCTCTGGACAAACCGGGACAGTTGGTCACTCTCGAAGTGAGCTCAAACCCGGAACTTCAGATCCCAAATCCCACCCCCTTCAGTAGATTTCAAGCACAATCGTCATTTTGACATATTTGGTCTTCAGGCTTGAAAAATCCCCTCAATGCACTCATAATAGATGGGAATGACCACAACCCTCCTGGCTGTTCAATAGAAGGGACTTTTAAATTGTCAACCGGTGAAATCCTGAATTACTTCCAGCCCTGGTTGGAGATTTGCCGAAGATGGGGCACTTTCTGCTTTTCCTCTCCAAGGAGCTCTCAGCAACTTGGTCCTGTGCCTGGTTGAAGAGCTCTCCCCTTTGTGGGCCGGCCACCATAGCTCCATCTCTGCCCACACCTCCCTTGGCTGCATTCAGCCACTTTCCTGGGAACTGGGAGCCAAGGCACTGGGAAGGCATGGGCAAAGCCAAGGGCTGGGCTTAGGCAAAATCATTCCGTGTTTCAGCAAGATCCAAATGAGTGTCTTTCCTTTTGGCCGGTGGCCCATGGAACTGCATTAGGGAGTAAACTCTCATGCCAAGCAGTTGACCATCCCCAAAAGCACATGGGCACCCTCTCCTGAATACCCTGCACTCTTCACAGGGTCAGCCTCGGGCTGGGAGAGGTTCCCACCCCTGGGATCCCTCTCAAGGTTCCCTTAGGAGCAGTAGCAGTCATATAAGGTAGGGCATATAGCAAGGTGACTTTCCTTCATTCTCTGGGGTTCCAGACCCACCCTCTGTTCAGCACGGAAATCTTTATCTCCCTGTTGGTTGCCTGAGTCTTCCTCTGGCATTTAACTGGAAGGGAAGGAAGGAGAAAAGATCAACTTTTAAGAGCCTAAAGAAAGGGGAACGTGATGGGCAAGGCTCACAACCCACTCCAGGAATCTACTCACAAGAGACAAACCCACAACGATCCCCTCCTCATCCCACCAATCCTGAGTCACTGGTTGGCTACTGTCTTATTTGAAATTTTAATATTTTATTCATCATGGATTTTTTGCATTAATTTTGATTCTTAAAAACATTGCACTAACATATGATTTCTCTTGATTACTGGGGTTTTAAGTGCCCCTTGTACTCAATGCCTCCCCCAGGCCCCTGCTAAGCCATCTCTGGAAGGGTAACTAGTATTGATAAGAAATGTGTTTTTCTTAGTGCTTCACAGTCAAGCAGACAGGTTGCAGTGTCAGCACTGCATGACTTTCGGAAAATTCTAAACTTCTTGGAGCCTCAGTTTCCCCAGCTGTAAAATGAAACCACAGCCACAGCACCTTCTCTACAGAATCTCTGTGAAGGGTTAATGCAGTGACCCACAAGAGTACTTGGCCCATGAGTTCAAGCAATAGATGCTATGAATGGCATTAGGCCCATATTTACAGAACCAGCCTTGGGAACATAGCGTCTAACAAATCTCCCTATATTTGTCGGGTCAATGGAATTGAATTTTTCAAACACATTGTCTCAGAAATTCCTGAGTCTGGAATATAAGACATGGGAACTTCTTGCAATCATTGTTGGTCCTAAAATCCAATTGTCATCAATTAGGAGCTTGGAGCTCAGAGATCTGCTGGGGAGGTTGGGGTTGAGTTGTGCCTGTTCAATGTGTCCCATACTGGCTGGCCGAGGAGGCATCGGTAACAGAAATTTACTAAAGTGTGTTTCAAGAGGAACGTTCTATGCTTTCCCCTCTCCTTCCTCTGCCAGCCCCAACTGCTCCCCCTTCACTCCCACTGGAAGTAGAGCTGACGTGCTCAAGTAAATGATCAGGAAAGTGGGGATCCCTGGCCCCCCACCCTGAGACCTTCTGTTGATTCACAGCACAAAACTGATTGAGGACACCAGTGTGATGTTATCTCACCCCAATCACTCCCAGACCCGGGCCAGTGGGTGTTAAAGACCCCTGCTGGCAGGGACAGCTGTGAGGCCACTGTTGTTTGCCCCCAATCTGTCGTTGCTACCGTGGTTGTCTTTAATTTATGGGGATGAGGGATTTCGCAGTGATTTCCTGACAGGGTTCAAGGGAAGGTCGCGCGTGATCAGCCTGGCTGCAGGTGAATCTGATCGCCCACGGGGGAGAGCCGCTGTGCTAGGGCTCAGCACTGCTGGCTGGGCTCTCACATACTCATTCTGCCTTCATCAGACTCGCTTTGTCCCATCCTCCCTCAACTCCAACACGTGTGCCTCCCCAGAGCTCTCCCTCTCTGATTTCCCTCCCCTGCAAGACCTGATCGCCACCTGCCCTTACCCAACCACGTGAACTCTCATTTCTCTTGAGGTTTAAAACCTTCCACAAATTGGCCCCTTTTGCCCTTTTGCCACCTGCTCTCCCTCTACAGGCCAACCCTCCCACCTCCGCTCACCTTGCCACAAGCCATACCAGTTTACTTGCCTTGCAAACACACCTTGCTTTTTCTCCCCCACTCTTCTGCCGATTGAAGTCCTACATATTTCAACATCCAGCCTGCAAACCACCCCCTTCAAGAATCCTTTCTTTCTTTTAAGTTTATGACTCCACTGGTACATAGCATCATTTCAGGGAAAGCTATAGTTAAGAAATTTCAAATCGTGGTATCCACTAGAACCTGTGCTGATTTTCTAAATATAGTTTATAACTTCATCGTTCTCCTGAGACTTCTTACCATGGGACATCTTGTATTTGAAATCTACTTTTTTTTTTTTAATGGTCAAAAACACAGAACCAAATGTACCATCATAACCATGTTTAAGTGCATGGTACAGTGGTGTTAACTATATGCACATTGTTGTGTAATAGATCTCTAGAACTTTTTCATCTTGTAAAACTGAAACTCTATACCCATTGAACAATTTCCTTCTCCCTCGTCCCAGGCCTGGGAACCAGCATTCTACTTTTTGTTTCTAAGAGGTTGACTACTTTAGTTACCGCATATAAGTGGAATCATGCAGTGTTTGTCTTTTTGTGACTGGCTTATTTTAGGTAGCATAATGTCCTTGAGGTTCATTCGTGTTGTAGCATATAACAGGATTTCCTTCTTTTTTAGGGCTGAATAATATTCCATTGTATGTATGTACCACATATTCTTTGTCCATTCATCTATTGATGGACAGACACTTGGGTTACTTCCACCTTTTGGCTATTATGAATAATTCTGCAATAAACATGGGTGTACAAATATTTCTTCTAGATCCTGCTTTTGAATTCTTTTGGATACTTACCCAGAAGTGGGATTTCTGGATCATATGATAATTCTATTTTTAATGTTTTGGGGAAGCACTATACTCTTTTCCATCGCCACTATAACAAAGGTTTCAGTTTCTCCACATCTTCACCAATGCTTGTTATTTTCTGGGTTTGTTTGTTTTTGTTGGTGGCCCTCCTAATGGAAGTGAAGGGATATCTTATTGTGGTTTTGATTTGTATTTCCCCAATTATTGGTGATGTTGAGCATCTTTTCATATGCTTTTTGGCCATTTGTATATCTTCTTTGGAGAAATGTTCATTCAAGTCCTTTGCCCATTTTTTTATTGGATTGTTTGATTTTTGTTGTTGACTTGTTGGATTTCTTTATATATTCTAGATATTAACCCCTTAACAGATACGTGATTTGCAAATATTTTCTCCCATTCTGTAGGTTATATTTTCATTCTGTTGATTGTTCCCTTTGCTTCACAGAAGGTTTTAAGTTTGATGTAGTCCCATTTGTCTGTTTTTGCTTTTGTTGCTTGTGCTTTTGGTGTCATATCCAAGGAATCATTGCCAAACCCAATGTCATGAAGTTTCCTCCCATGTTTTCTTTTAGGAGTTTTATACTTTTAGGTCTATGTTCAGGTCTTTAATTCATTTTTAGTTAATTTTTAAATATAGTGTAAGGTAAGGGTCCAGCTTCCTTCTGTTGCATGTAGATAGTTTTCCCAACACGATTTGTTGAAGACTGTTCTTTCCCCATCAAGTATCCTTGGCACCTCTGTTGAACATCATTTGACCATGTAGGTGAGAATTTACTTTTAGGTATCTGTTCTGTTCCATTGGTCAATAGGTCTGTCTTTATGACAGTATCATACTGTTTTGATTACAGTAGCTTTGTAATATGTTTTGAAATCAGGAATTATGAAGCCTCCATCTTTTCTTTCTCAAAATTGTTCTGTCTATTCAAGGTCTTTTGAGATTCTGTATGAATTTTAGATTTTTTTTTCTATTTTTGCAAAAAATGCTATTGTGATTTGATAGGGATTGCACTGAATCTGTAGATCACTTTGGGTAATAAGGACATTTGAATAATATTAAGTCTTCTAATCTATAAACATAGGATGTCTTTCCATTTATTTGTCTTCTTTAATTTCTTTCAGCAATCATTTGTGGTTTTAAGTGTGTATTTCACTGCCTTAGTTAAGTTTATTCCTAAGTATTTTATTCTTTTTGATGCTATTGTAAACATAAGTTGTTTTCTTCATTTCTTTTTCAGATTGTTCATTGCTAGTGCATAGAAAAGCAGCTCAGTTTTGCATGTTGATTTTATATCCTACAACTTTGTTGAATTCATTTATTAGTTCTAAGAGATTTTTTTGTGGAATCTTTAGGGTTCCACATACAAGATCATGTCATTGGCAAACAGATCATTTTACTTCTTCCTTTCCAATTCAGATGTCTTGTCTTTCGTTTTCTTGTCTGATTGCTCTGGCTAGGACTTCCAGTATTATGTTGAATAGATGTAGCAACACTGGGCATTCCTGACCTTAGAAGAAAAGCTTTCAGTTTTTCACCATTGAATATAATGTTAGCTATAAGATTTTATGGCTTTTTATTATGTTGAGATAATTTCCTTCTATTTCTAGTTTGTTGAGTGTCCTAGAATCCTTTCTTGACATACTCCTCCCTCACTCTCACAGAACAAGCCTTGTTTATACCTCCTCCATTTTAGCATCAAACCACAGTTGGCCTTGTATCCAGAGTTATAGATGCATATGGCTGCCCTTCTCCCCAAAATTGAAGTGTCTGGAGGGCCAGAATGATTTCTGATTCATCGTGCAGTTTCCCTAACACCACCGAAACATTTTCACACAGGAGGAGCTCCTTCAATGTCTGCTCAATAGTCTCTATTGCAGCCTGGCATTCATTCATTCATTCATTCATTCATTCATTCATTTTGTCACCTTCTCTCTGAGCATGGCTCCACTGCCTGGCATGAGGGTTCCCACCATGTGTGATATACTTCTGTAAAATGCATCAGAACTTTTACAATCTCACTCATAAAAAAATGTGCAGAGAACCAGACTTCAATCATAAAACCAGCCCAGAGTCAGAGAGAGAGAGAGAGAGAGAGAGAGAGAGAGAGAGAGAGAGAGAGAGTGTTGGGGTCAGAAAGATACATAAACAGCCACATGCAAGCTGGGCTGACTCTACAAGAATCCCCCACAGGGTACTGGGGCCAGCTGCCAAGTCCCAGGGCCACTATAGGAAATAAGTGGAGCTGCTGTGGCTGAGCGATAAAGTGGATCCACCATGGCAGAGGAGTTAGGGGGGCTGCCATGACTGGGCAGCTAGAGGGCCCATCTGTCACATGTATAGATGACTGTGTTCTCTAGGGTAGAGGAAAGGGCACTTTGTTCTAATTTACAGAGAGGTCCTCTAGGGCCTAGAATCAGCTTTGCCAACCACCCGTCACGGCTTTGCTCCCTCTCCTCCGTGGTGAGCACTTGGCTATGGGACATTAGGGGGTGTCTTAGTCCGCTCAGGCTGTCATAACAAAACACTATAGACTGTGTGGCTTAAATGATAGACATTTATTTTCTCACAGTTCTAGAAGCTAGAAGTTAAAGACCAAGATGTTGCAGGTTTGGTTCTTCCTGAGGCTTCTCACTATGGCTTGTAAATGGCCACCTTCTTGCTGTATCCTCACATGGTCTTTCCTCGTGTGTGAACATCCCTAGTGTCTGTCTATATGTCCTAATCTACGACCCTTCTTATAAAGACACCAGTCAGATTAGATTAGGGCCCACTCTAGTGGCCTCATTTAACTTAATAACCTCTTGAAAGGCTCTGTCTCCAAATACAGTCACATGTTGAGGTACTGGGGCTGGGATTTCAACATATAAGTTAGGCAGGAGGGATACAATTCAGCCCATAAACAGGGGGTATAGGGACAGGGAGAAGGTTCTAGCAGTGTCACAAATGTTCCAGTTAAAAACCCCATTAGTGAAAGCAACATCTCAGAGGTGGGCACAACATCAGAGCTTTCCTAGCTTGGCATACCGTTAGGCACTAGAGTTTTTTCACCCAGATAGAGTGTTATTTTGTCAATAAGCAGGCCCTGCATTCTTATACCCACAAAGAGAGATGAAAAACGTGGAGGCAGTTTTAGGCATGAGTCTCTAAAGAAGTGGGCTGTTTGACAGAGGAAGAAAGAAAGGAGGTGATAAAGAAATAAATGGACAACTTCAGGGAGTGTCACTTGGGTCACTAGAGTGATGTTGAGTACCACGCTGGGTGAGCTCACATCCACCCCCATCCACTTGCTGGCCACAGCCTAGCAATGGGGGGGAGGGGAGAGGGGAGTAATGCTAAGTGCACTAACAGGAGAGACCTAGTTCAAGTCTTGGACCCACAATTTCCTGGCTGTGTGAATTCAGTCAAGTCCTAAACTTCACTGAGTCCTGGTCTCCTCCTCTGAAAAATGAGGATACTGCTATCTCATAGGGTTGCTATGGGACTAGATAAGATCACAGCTATAAAGATCACAGCCAGCACTTGGTAACCCCTCAGCCCATTTTCCCCAAACCTACCAATGAGCACCCTTCTCCTTTCAAAGTCTTCCCTGATCCTGGCTGCATTCCACATTGCATCCGACTAGGCAGTGACCCAAGCTCAGAAGGAGCCTTTACAGTGTGCCATCAGCCAGGCCTACCTGCCACTGTAGGCTCACTGGTCCAAGATTGTTGCAGTGCTGGTTTCAGGGCCACACAGCAGCTGCAAGCCCTTCTCATCCCAACTCCAACCCTAGGACCCCCATTAAGGAAGAAGCCTTAGGCTCCAGGGTGCCAGCTAGGGAGGAGAGACAGAAAGTCCACACTCCATCCCTCTGGGCACCCCCTTCCTCCTGGTTAGATAGAGCTCCTTCCCCTCCTTCTCTGACAGGTAGAGATCTGGAGCCCAGTGCAGGAATCCAGGCCTTAGCCATTGTCTGAACTCAGAGGCATCAGCATAAATCCTGTGCCTGGGCCGGCTCAGGCCCCACCCAGATACAATCTGGAAGTTCTGGAGAAAGTCCGTTTCCACTGGGGCAGCAGGATTCTGACCAGCTTCTAAGATGTAAGGGTCCAAAGAGCCCACGGATCATGAAGTCAGTTGAGGGACCACCTCAGCTGCCTACCGTCCTGCTGTGCTGGGTGCTCAGGAGTCCCATCCCACGCACTTATTTCTCAGGCTTAAATAAATTAGGGCACCTGGGCCCAAGGAGGTGGGGATGATCCCAGAGGCAGAGCAGCCCTTTCTCTCTGAGGGGCAGGACCCCTGCATGCCCCTGGAGCCAGACTCTTTCCCCAAGGCCCTCTCTGCTCATTGAGTCAGGTTTCCCTGGCCTCTAGCCAGCATTTCTCCCCCACCCCCCACCCCAGTATTTTATATTTCATGTTTTTCCCTGTTTTCCTTGAGTGCAGTGGTGGAGAAATAGTGTAAGCAGTGGGGCCTGGGGCCTGAAGCCCACACTTCCTTTGGTGGCAGCTAAAGGCGACATCTGGAACTTATAAACACAAACAAAGCCCAGCACTGCCCAGGCCTCCCCCAAATCATCTTGGAGGCTTGCTGCTGCCCCCACCTCTCATTTCCACTGCCTCCCTCCCCCCTCACTTCTCGGTTCCCCTCTTCCACAGGCCCCACACCCCATCTCATCGCCCCATCCATTTCACTCTCCCTCACCACCCTCCACCCTCACTGCCCTACCCCACCTGGGACTCTCAGCAAAGACTACTGTAGCACCAGACATTCTCATTCCAGAAGAATCTGCTTCTCTCCCAGAAAACACACCCTGAATTCCCCAGCCCCACTGCTGGGCTCCTCAAAGAGGCTGGGAGCTCAACCCATATCTCTTCTGGCACCTATGGGAGAGGGAGAAGGCCTGGACACTGAGGTGGGCAGGACGCAGTGAGAAAGGGCGGCCAGTCCCAGGAAGCCAGGGAGGTCCTGGAAGCCAACAATCAACTGGTCTTGGGCTGGCTCCACCCAGGTCTTGTCTGCTTTGATGGGTTTGACTCCTCCTTCTGAAGTTGAAGTGTCAGAACTAACAAGGACATCAAAGGTGTGTGCTGTGAAGGAAACCAGACACCATTTTCAGGTTTGTCAGGGTCTCACCTGACATCATGCCCTAAATATCCTCTCCCTCTCCCTTCCTTGGAGAGTCCCAAGGAGACAGACATGGACCCAGACACAGAGGCTGTCCCTGGAGCACAGCCTCCATGCTGATCGTCCCCCCGGGGCAGTGTGACAGAGTGGCTACAACCTTGCATGAGACCCACGGGACTTCTGGCAAGCCATTCAGTTTCTGGGTCTTAATATCCTCGTCTGTTTAATGGCTAATGTGTACCTTACCTACCTCACAGAATAACTAAGAGGATACAACGGGAAGCAGGCTAATATGTGGAAATAGCTTCCTATCAAGGAAATCTGAGATCGAGGTTCAATCCTGCCACTAATTTGCTGTGTGTCTTTAGGAAAGTCTCTTACCTACTCTAGGCTCACCAGTACAATGAAAAGGTGACGTTAGGTCATCACAAAGTTCCCTTCCAGCTCTACTCTTCTATGATTCTGTAGTACATATGAAAGCCCGAAAGAAATTCATTATCAACTGCAAAGTGCCATTTAAATACATGGCCTATGGCTTTCTATCTGGTCTTGGATAGAAATTTATGTAAAATGACTGTGAGAGTTGGGGGGATAGAGATATAGGACTGCAAAAAGGCATGTTCCCCAGAGTCTGTCTGAACTTCCTTGTAGCTCCGATAAAGCTGTCTGCTGACTTTAGGAAGGCCTGCCAAAAGTGACAGCTATTTATGAAATAATTTACTTTGGGTGGTGTAAAAGCTCATGGTGGAAACCGCAATCACACACACATCCTGTTTGCATTTCTCTGGGTTCTGCCTACTGTTCCATCATGGCCCTGCTCCCCCAGAGGGTTGTACAGGGATTGGAGCAGGGCAGGCAGCTCCTCCCTAACCATGGAGTCGGCCAGCTGAGCACCAGCCTCCTCCCTCTGCAGTCCTAGAAGAGGCACCCGCTGCCCTTGAGAGAGAAGCAGGACCAGGAGGACTGATGAGTGATTCTTATCAATGCTACTTACTGTGTCTGAAATCACGGCCCCCTGGAAGGCTGACACAATAGTATCCATAGTGGCCAGAGACACAGCTCCAAGCAGAGATGTAGAAAAGTAGTGAAGGGGAAATAGTTAAAAGAGCAAACATTGAAAAGGTGTCCCTTTCACACAGCTCTGGAGACGCGATACCTTGAGGAGCATTGTTTCTCACCTCCGTGAATCATCTCTCCATCTCCAGTATAACCTCTTCTGATGGTTTTTTCGGAGTCTCTGTGGTGTGCCAGGCAATGTGCCAGGTGTTAGACACACCCTACCCATCTCATTTCACCTTCTCAGCAGCCTTCTGATCACAGTGGATGTAGCTATTCTTGTTTTGCAAATGATGAAAGTGAAGCTCAGAGAATTTAAGAGACTTGCCCAAGGTCAGAGAGCTTTTTCTTGGAGGCAGCTAAGACCCAGGCTCTCCAAGGGGTCCTCAAACACCTCTGCAAACACAATTTCCCTGCACTCAGCTTGGAGTGAGGAGCTTTGCATGTCAGAGGGAGAAAAAAATTCCCTGGCATAGTCCTCATCTTTGAGCTGAGGACCTTGGGAAGGCTGGAGATGGGGGGAGATGTCTTGGGACAGAGCACACAGCAAGATTCTAGATTTGACTGAAGGGGGGAACCAGGGGCCAAGACAAGAATATTTGAAACTAGAAGGGGTTGCAGGTTCAAGGCCAGGGTTTCTCCACAGGAGAGGGTGTAGGGCAAAGAGAAGAGGGTATCAGGGCTGCGTGTTGGGAAAGGACTCTGACACCAGCTCCCCAGGGAAAAGAAGACTCAGCCCAACACCATAATTCCACACATGGAGAAACTGAGGCCCAGAGAGGGAGGGAAGCTTTCCAACAAAGGTGGACTCTTGGGATCAATCCATCCTGGGGATCGTGTGCACATGAACCGCGCGTGTGGGCGGGCAACATACTCCCTTGCCGGCAATGGCATGGAAGTGCTCAGTCTGTCTTTTTCTATCTTGATGAAAATGCTGCAGAACAAAGAGAACCGTAACTTCCACTTCTGTTTTCATAGCTAGCTTTGGTACTTCTGGCCCTTTTGTCATTTCTATCAAGAATGAAAGTTGTTCCCCCTCTGGGAAGCTAATGAGGGACAAATATCCTCCCAGAGCCAGTATCCTATCCCCTCTAGTGGGGGTTGCCCAAGGTTCACACATTCAGTTATCTCATTTCCTCTTCTTTCCCATCCTGAGGCCTCAGTGCCCAAATCAGGATGATAGAGAGAGGAGAGTGGGTAGGGAGTGACTTGTCTTGGTTGACAGTGGTCAGCTGCCCACATAACAAGTCTAAGACCGACTCAAGGGGGTCCTCTCCCTACCTCTCCTCATCTCTCTCAGGAGGAGTATGTACAGGACTGTGTGGGCAGAGCTGTTGTTTTCAGGGATTCTATAGGGCACCTGTGCACACCTACGCAGGCCTGGGGAGAAGGGGAGTGTAGGTACGGGGATCAACCGAGGACAGGCCCCCCCAGGAACCCTGGAGGTGGAGACAAGCAGAGCTGCCAGGGTCCAGCTCTAGCCCCCAGCCAGCCAGATACAAGATGGAGAACCTGACACCAGGGTTGATGACCTCAGCTCCAGTCAGGTGGGTCTGGGTTCCAATCTCAGTTCTGCCACCTAAAAGCTGCCCGGCACGCTGGGCAAGGTCCTGAGCCCTCTGAGGCTGCTTCCTCCTCTCTCCTGAGAAGGATTTAGCAAATAGTTAGCAAGTACCTCCTATGTGCCAGGTACAGTAGCAAGTGAGAAAAAGCAGTTACATTTCTGGGGGGGGTGAAGGGGGGAGAGCTATTAATCAAATTATCACACATCCAATGCTGAAGGGGATAATAACAGGACCTCCTCCTAAGGGTGTTACACGGGGAGGATTAAAGCAGCGGCTGCATCTAAGCACAGCGGAGCCTTCCAAACGCCAGTAACCTATTATTATCCCAGCCCCTCAGATGGCATCTTGTAGAGTTGAAGAATTGGCAAGAATACTTTCTTTTAGCGCGCTCAAGTTTTAAAAGCATTTTCCACACATTAGCTCGTCCAATCTTCCCAATAACCTCTAGGAGGTAGGTACTTTATTTTCCCCAGTTTCTTGATGAGGTGACTGAAGCCCAGAGAGGTTAAGTGACTTCCTCCAAAGCTCCAGCAAGCAGCTCCAGGGTTTTACACCCCTTCCGTTGTTAAAGGGAAAGACTGGAAAACACGGAGCCCTGGGACAGGTGGGGGCGGGAAATGAGCGGGTTTCCCGGCCTCACTGTGGGCGGCTGGGCCGGGATGTGCCCCGGGGGCCGCCCCTCCGCCGCGTGACCGCCCGCCCTCCCCGCGCGGCGGCCAAGGCCGAGGGCTCCTGGGGGACCCCGGCCGGGGCTGCACGTCCTTCCCCTCCGGCCCACGCTCCCGCTTCCGGAGGGATCTGAGCCGGCCTTCTCCGGCCGGGAGCCAGAGGCCGCCGGGCGGGCAGCCCGGGCCCGAGAACGCGCGCCCTCCTGCTCCCAGGCGCGTCCCGCAGGCGGCCCATCCGGACCCGGCGCCGCGACCCCCAGTACTCTGGCTTCGGGACATCGGGGAGCCCCCGGAGGCGTCCCCGCCTCCGCCTTCTCGGGTTCCCGGGACTTCAGCGGTGCCCACTCATCTCTCTCTCTGGGGCTCCGGGCGGAGGCGGCGGCGCCCAGATCGCTCCACGCGGCGCCTACCCGCGCCAGGAGCCGCCACCCCGGCCCTTAGCCGGCGCTCAGGCCCGCGTGACGCGGGCGCGGAGGACGAGAAACCTGACATTCACGGGGACTGAGGGGAAAACAGGAGAAGGACTGAGAAGGGAACTGGCACGCGGGGCTGACGCGGGGTCCCTACGTCCCCACCCAGCCCTGCGCTGTGGCCGCTTGGCCGGGAGTGTGGGCAGCCTACCCGCCTTACCCACCACCCCGGTCAGTTTAGACTCCGCGTCTGAGAACAGATAATCTCCCCCACAACACACACACATCCAGGTGGGGGCAGGGGTGCAGATTTCAGTAAAGCACCTGACTCTGAGCCACCACCTCCATGTCTGCAAAACCAGGACAAGGAAGTGAAAGACTTCTCTAACTTTTAAAGCCTGCAGGAAGGGTGGTTCCTGTAAACCCTGCACTGGACACGGGCACCCATTGTTAGTTAACTGTGCAAGTGTATGGGTCTCCTTCCTGTGCCCACTCCACCCACCACCACCACTCAGGTGAAGGTAGAGCCGCCTCTTACCCTGCTCAGGACAGAGCGATACAGTCCATTGTTTGTACAGCACTTTACAGTTTGTAAACCCTTCCTATATTTCATTTGAACAGTACGTGAGTCAAATTGTCTGGGTTTGATTCCTGCCTCCATCACTCACTGGCTGATGACCCTGGATGAACTTGGACTGCTTAATTTCTCTGTGCTTAGTTTTCTATAAAATAGGGCTACTACTAGAACTCATCTAGTTCGGTTATTGTGAGGATTAAGTCCCTGCTGTGTCTAACTCAGAGCCTCCTTCATAGATGAACTTTCCAGACCCCTCCGCATGTCAAAGGGCGGGGAAGAAGCTCAAAGCAGCACTTCTCAATTTACATGTGCACACAGCTCCCCTGGCGATCTTGCTAAAATGCAGATTCCGATTCAGTGGGGAGGGCCACTGAGATCCTGCTAGTCTGGCCAGCTCCCTGCTGTTGCTGCCACCAGAGCACCCGTTTAGCAAGGTCTTAGAGCAGTGGTTTGTAAACTGGGCCATGCAGTCAAAATCACCTGGAAGCCTTGTTAAAACAGATCACTGGGCCGCACTCCCAGAGTCTTTGATTCAGTGGATCTGGGGTGAGGCCCCAGGAGTTGCACTTCTAACAGTTCTCAGGTAATGGTGATGTCACTGAAGATAGAGAACCTCTGTTTTAGAGCATCTTAGCCAAAAGTTTAAAGCCAGCTTCTAATGTCAAGCTGGATGGGTGGGCTGAGTGGCAGAGATCATTAAACAGCCAACGGCAGCTTCTTGTGTTTTGGGAATAACAAACAGTTGGGGGGGGGAGGGGTGGCACCTGAGGTTGGGAATCAAAAAACTTCCTCATTTTAAGAGGGTTAAGACACTAGAAGGAAAGATAAAGGGATGACATGGATCCTTTCTCAGCATTCTTTAAAAATAAGAGAGATAAGGAAAGGCTGCCCTGCTGTGTGAGGACAAAAGAAAGGGAACAGAGGCCCCTGGGCTCACGACTTCCTGTGTGGGGCCCTTTCTCCCAGACAACCAGGAGAACCGAGGAAAACCGGAGGGTGGCAGCAAGGCCCGCAAGGAGAGGACAGCCTTCACCAAGGAGCAGCTGCGGGAGCTGGAGGCCGAGTTTGCTCACCATAACTATCTGACCAGGCTCCGGAGATATGAGATCGCCGTGAACCTGGACCTCTCTGAGCGGCAGGTGCGGCCCCAAGGGACCCCTCTTCCTCTGGGCATCCCTCCTTTCCTTGGTTCTCTCATCACCCTCCCTTCCCACCTCTGACTCCCTAAACTTCTCCTTTTTTCTTCTCCCTCGGCCCCGTCCAGCAGTCCAACTGTGGCTGGATCTAAGAATCACCTGGGGACTTTTGAATAAAATCCATGCGATTATTTTCATGGTCCTGGGATGGATTTCGGACATCAGAGTTTTTCAAATGTCCCCCAGCTGATTCTTACACGCAGCTGGCGTGTGAGATTATTACTCCTGGGATCTGATTATTCCCAAACTTGAGTGTGCATTGGAATCACCTAAGCGCTTGTTTAAAATGCAGATTCCAGAGCTCTGGAGAGAGATTTTGCAGTAATAATGACTGGGCCTAGGATCTGCATTTCTAATAAATTCTCCAGGTGATTCAGGTATGTGGCTGGTTCCTGGGCACACTATGAGCCCTTTGTTCCTAGCCCTTTGTTGTGGGCTTTCCCTCAGAGCATTCCACCCACACCCATGCTCTGATGTGGAGTAAAATATAATAGTAAAAATGATTTCATAGCAGCTTTCAGTTGATAAAGCGCCCTGCCAGAGTGCTGGATTTAGAATCAGAAGACTTAGATTCAAATCCTGCCTCTATCACTTCCCAGCCCTGTGACCCTTGGGACGTGTCTCCCACCCTCTCTGAGTCTCCATCTGTAAAACAGGTCATAACCCCACCCTGGCAGGTAATGCTGAAGCTCAGATGAAAAAAATGTGTGGACCAGAGCTACCAAGATGAAGGGTGCTTTATACACATGCTTAAAGATGAGGCTGGTGATCTTTTATTCCCAGACCCTTAGTAGTAGAAACTAGAGGTGGGGGTGTTGGCACAGGAGGGGCAGAGCATGTGAAAGCGGGTGGAGCCAGTGCACAGTGACTTGTAGAACATGTTCCCACGTCTGTCTAGGGCTTTCTTTTTCTGGAGACACAAGACAGGCCTCTGGGCAGATTTGGTCTCAGTTCCTGGACTTTTGGAGGAGTGAGGAGGGATAAGCAGTGTTTAGAGCTGGGGTACCCGGGGCTGCACCCTGGGTAGCTTGAGCATGAACTGGGGAGGTGGTTGTAGTAACCAGGCTCCTTTGCTTCCTCCATCAGGTCAAAGTGTGGTTCCAGAACCGAAGGATGAAGTGGAAGCGTGTGAAGGGGGGTCAGCCCATCTCCCCTCAGGGGCAGGACCCTGAGGATGGGGACTCTGCAGCCTCTCCAAGTTCA
The DNA here is from genome assembly GCF_964194185.1 of Rhinolophus hipposideros. Classification (NCBI taxonomy): domain Eukaryota; kingdom Metazoa; phylum Chordata; class Mammalia; order Chiroptera; family Rhinolophidae; genus Rhinolophus; species Rhinolophus hipposideros. The sequence goes on along the minus strand of NC_138066.1, from coordinate 37,387,345 downwards.
GAGTGAGATTCTCCATGGAGAAAAAAAGACTAAGGACTGAGCCCCCGACCCAAATACTCCCACCCCGAACCCCACTTTCACCTTCTCCCACCCACCCCAGGGCAACGTCTCCGCATCTTGCAGTGACTCTTGGATGTTAAGCTGCCCAGCTTTGCTGGGAGCCTTGAAGTTTCCCAGAAAGTCCTGTCCAGCATTGCTCTGTCTTAGCAGCCCCTTCCCCAGGGCCTTTGCTTCCCACAAGTCTCGTGGAATCATACAACGGCCAGACCAGACGCAAGTGAATCCAGGGAACAGCTCCAAGGACACCGCTTCTCAGGGTCTTCTGACTGCTTCCCATGCCTTCTCCTACTCCCCTCCTTCTGCACCAGCCAGGCCTCTGCCAGGTCTGGACACCACCTGGTCTGATGGGAGAGGAGACTTGGGACCAGCTGGTGACTCATGAAAGCTAATACTTCACAAGAAAGGAAATGACTGACACACACAGGCACACACACACACACACACACCTAGACCACCTTTCCTTGCTGGGCTCTATATCTGAGGCTTTAGGGCCCTTGAATTGTCCCAAAACCCCAGGGAAAATTAGTGTGAGGAGGAAAGAAGACAGAAACTCAGCTACTACAAACAAGAAACCATCCCTGTCTCCAAATTTGTTGGCTGTGAGGTGGGCAAGTTTATGAGCGCTGGCTGGAAGAAGACAGTTGGAAAAACAACCTGGTGTAGGTCTCCGCAGTCCCATACAGGCCCATTTCCACTGACTTAACTGTGGGGGTGGAGTGAGAATGGACCCAGGACACCACCTGCTTTTTCAAAATCAATTCAGGAATACAGCTGGGACTGTTGAGCAGCGCCCCAGAGCAACGGAGCAGCTATTCCTTTTAAATCCACAATTTCTGGATTGAAAAACTATCCAGATGCTCACATTATTGAGTTGAGCACTGACAAGTGCTCCCTATGTTCTGAGGATGGAGAGATTATACTAGGGCTGCTGGGTGAAGGCCTAGAAACGTGGAACCCTGGAGAGGAAGGTGCTCCAGCTGCAATGTCTTGTGTTTTCAAAGGACTCTGACTGCAAGTGGGAACAAAAAAACAACAACAATCCTTTCTCCAAGGGATGCGTTCGAGCCTATCTAGTAGTCCACAAATGTTGTTCTTACGGGAGGAGCTACTAAGTGTATGTGTGTGAACTGCCCACATCCTCTGGCGTGACACTCCAGGACTGATGGCCAAACATCCTGGGGCAACTGAAGTCTTGGAGAGAGGTCCCCTGCCTGCTCCAGTGCTCTGTCTCCCAATGCCAGTTGTTGTCGCAGAGGGAGGTCAGCAAGAGTTTGGATCTCTTGTATGTAGATTTAATCATTCACTTGTAAAAAGAACCCCACCTCCCCATCCCAAAAGGACTAATGTTGTGGGAAATGATTGCCAAATGAGATGGCTGGTTAGAGCATGCCTAATTTTTTCTAAAGCATACTTCATATATTTTCTTAAGATTACATCAAGTTAACTGTGCAAGGTCAATTCACTTAGTAAGAAAACTCCTGGAGAAATAAAATCAATAAAAAAAAAAAAAAAAGCAAAGTTCCCAGGCCTTTTTCCTTGCAGAGCTAAGAACCACAGCCGTGTGTGCAAGCCTCTGATACTCACGTGATGATTGGCTAATATCTAGAAGCAACAAAAAAGGGGAATAATCTAGAACAAGGTATCCCCCTTTAGGTTCTTCAAAAGGTGAGGGTGCAAATGTAATCGTTGCCTCCCCCCCCCCAAAAAAAAAGCTTTTCTCCCGTGCAACTACACTGTCTTTATTTCTCATAAAATTTTAGCTTTTTGTTTCCTCAGCCTATGGCTTATCAAGCATTCAAAGTTCTGTAAACAAAAGATGAACTCTTTTGTTAATAAAGGAATCTTCACTGATCATCCCAAATTTTTAAATTCAAAGTCTGGAGGTTTTGTTTTTCAGGATAAAACAACATACACCAGTAGTAACAAACATGACACAAGAAAAAATGCCCCCAATTCTATGCCTTTTTAATTTAAAAAATTTTGTTTCATCAAGATGTCAATAATGAACAAAACAGGACTGGCTCGAGAGGGAAGGGAGGGAGAGGAGCTCCTACCTGGCTAGGATTTGGCTTTGAGGCAGACCGTCTGTGCCAGATGTGACATCATTAGGAGTTGGCAAAGGAAAGCAGACTCACGAAAATCAAGGTGCCACAGGGAAGGTTCAGGTTCAAAACCAAGCAAAACACACCCCCCTCAGGCACTCAAACTTGACGCCAGGGACTTCAGAGAACATCCACCTCTCTTGGTTTCCCTTGTCTGTCCAGAATATTCCTTCTCTGTCTCCCATGCAGATCCCTTTCTCAATGCTGTTGCCTCCACTGCTGGTTCCCAAGATTTCCTCTTTCTGCCCACAGCCTTCCCCGTCTTCAAGTCCTCCCCAGATGAACCCATCTACCTACAGTTTTTTTATTGTGGTCAATAAAATACACATAACATTTTAACCATTTTAAGTGTACAGTTCAGCGGCATGAAGTACTTGCACGTTGTTGTGCAAACAATGACACTATTCTCTCCAGAACTTTTGCATCTTCCCAAACTGAAATTCTATACCCATTAAACAGTAACTCCCCGTGTCCCCCTCCCTTCCATCCACCTACATTTATATAGTGTTTACTCTGTGTTGGGCAGTGTTCTAAGAGGTTGTACTAGGATTGCTGTCTGACAGATGAGATAAGGAAGTTTGGCAGAAGTTCAGTAAACCCCCAAGGCTTTATAGGCTGGTTAGTGTTTGTGGTAGAGCGTATGATTGGGCCCAATTATTTCCCTCCCTCTCTGCTCGGGGAACACAGCTCCGTGCCCTATGCTCCGTGCCCATTGCCATATGCTGTGCCTCCCATAAGAGGAGACTATGTCCCCGCCTCATTGACTCCAGGCTGTCCATGTGACCAGCTTCGGTCAAAAGAATGTGAGCAGCAGTGCCGGGCGCTGGCTCTGCCATTGCTCTTTTCCTTCTGCACGCAACTGAGACGGGCTCCACCGTTGGCCTGGATTCCAGCATGAGAAAGATGTGGAGCCAGGCCAACGCCAACCCACAACCTTCACATATGCCAGTGAGGATGTGAAAGTTTGTGGTTGGAAGTCATTGGGATTTGGGGGTCACGTGTCACTGCTGTACCACCTCGTGAACACTGACCACACCAGTTATGACACTGGGATTTGAATACTGGCATTCTGGCACCAGGCCAACACTCTCACCCAATCTGGGAACTGAAGGTTTCATATTCCACTGTCTACTGCCCTTTTCCACCTAGATGACTACAGGAACCACAAACTCAAGATATCTGAAGGGGAAAGTCCCCATTCCCCCGATTAGGGGGGCTCCTTGCCCTGCATTCTGAATCCTGTATTTTAACTGGTGACACCACAACCTACCCATTCACTCATACTGGAAACCTGGGATACATCCTTGATGCTAACCTCTTTGCTTTGCAGAACCAATCAATGACCTGGTCCTGTTCATTTCCCTTCCTAAGTAGAAATTTCTCACATCCACTGCATTCTTTGCCTTCCCACCGCCATTACCTTTGTTCAGGCTGTCAACATCTTTCACTTGAATTAGAGCCTCCAACAGCTCTCCCTCCTTCTCCTCTGTGGGTCCTCAAAGTCCACCCCCTAGAACAATCTCACATACACACACACACACACACATATGCACTATCTATGTCACCCCAGATTTAAAACCTATCAGTGGCTTCCCATTAAATTGCAAATAAAGCCCAAAACCCCACACAGGGTGTCCATGCTCTGGCCCCTGTCTACCTCTACAACTTCATCCCACCACCCCTACCACACGCTCCATGCACCCTTCTGCTGTACATACCACGTGATTTCTCTCCTACATCCCATTGCTCATTTTCTTCTGTGTGGAATGCTCTTCTAGACCAAGGACTTAGGCATCCTAGGAGTACTTAAAGGGACAACTCGAAGGGAACACAGAGGAAGTCTGAACGTGTAAATAAGGCCCAACTAATTTTCAACAGCAGGCCAATGCCTGACATCAGGCAGCAACATTCGCCAATTTCTAAACCCAATAGGAAAAAAAAAAATCTCTTTCGACGTGAGAATTTTAATTTCCCCAATAAACACAGTTAATAAGTCCATTGAGGAAAAGTGAAATTAAAGGTGCACGCACACATCAATCAAGTGTTTTCCGGTTTCCTTTGAACACTCCCTGAACTACTCCCACTCTTCAGCGTTGGTGTTTGATTGACCAGTGCTAGGTGAACAGTAGCTGAAACCAGCTGCTCCTCAAGTTGGTAAAAATCCTCTGCTTTTCCTGGAGTGCAAATCTGTACCAGGGAAGCAAGGCCACCCACTGACAACTCCTTGATGTGAACCAGTGACTGTGACCAGAGACAGTGGCGTGGTACGTATCCAAACAACCAAGAATTCCTAGACAATAACTTTTCAGTAATGGATTTTTTCATCCTTGAAAGAGCATCAAAGATGAGCAAGTGTGTGGCTGCCCTTTGCAGAGAGGTAGAGTGATGAAGTGAGTAGAGAATCCATTTCTAAGTGAAAGGACCTGGGAGGGTTCAGGGCTTCAGAAATCTACCCACATGCGTGGGCCAGGCCCTGGGATGGTAGTGTGAATTTCTACAGCTCCTCTATTCAAAGAAGGAATCAGATGTCAGCCAAGGATCCACTCTTTCCTGTCTGGACCCCGAAAGTGCCATAGTTCTAGTAACCAGGAGAGCCCACGGTGGGTGGCTTGCTTTCTTCCATTGAGTGGAAATGTTTTCCATTAAGAGCTATATATTCTCCAGCCAGGCAGAGGGGCCTATGCCAACTAATCCCTTACAAATGCCATTGCAGAAATTGTCAACCACATCCTCTCTTGGCCACCACAGCACTGGGCTCTCACTGTGTTCCTTTTCTCCTTGGTTGCCTTCTCAGCCCCATTTGCTGCAAACCCTGAATAGACACCCTCAAAAATATCTCAAATCCATCCCTTCTCTAATGCCACCCTGACCATTACTATCCTTTTATCTCTGTCTTCCCACCTTGGATGTGTTCCTTTATGGCCCTTACCACAGTTTGTAATTCTTTTATTTGTTGTTTGCTTATTCATTTGTGGTCTGCTTTCCAAGCTGGAGGGAAGAAAAGGATCTGTGTTTCTCTGACCATTTCATTCCCAGCTGCTGGCATGATGCCTGACAATAATAAAAGCTCAATAGATAGTGATGGATGGATGGATGGATGGATGGATGGATGGATGGATGGATGGATGGATGGATGATGGATGGATGGATGACTTGTTAAATTAATGCCTGGCTTCTTAGGTCACAAGTACCCATTGCTGGCCACATGGACCACATAGGGAAAGCTCTGACCCAGAAGCTTGTTATACTGGCTGGCTTGATGCAGTCTGGGTTTTTGAACCCCACAGGTCTGGCAGACCATGCCCTTGCCCAAAAAAGGGGCATTGGACACTTACCCTAGTTCTGTGGCCCACGGGAATTGTCTCTGATTCTGGCCACAGGACTAAGATTCTCTGTCAGTCACTCCCCCACTCTGAGCCCAGAGCCCTGTCTAAAGTCTGAATGAGCCTCTTCCCTTTGACCTGCAGTTAGTTTCAAAGAAACAACATCCAGGGCCTGACCCGATAACAGGCTTGTGAGCAGCTTACGCATGTCTCTGAGGGTGACGCTTAATAGCTTGAAGGTGACATCAGGGTCGGGACTAATATCCGATTGAACAGAAAGAGACATGACCTAACTCGTCTCTCACCATGGGCCTGGCTGTGAGAGCTTCTCATTCTTTATTAATTTTCTAACCGGGACTGCTGGCTCAGGACTCCAGCCTGTCCCCAGAGCTGGGGCCCATGGCTGGGCTTAACTCCAGAGTTATTAGGAAGGGAGCAGGCTCAGCTGGATCTGAGAGTCCCCATGAAGGGCGGCTACCATTGAGTCTGCGCTCATCTTGGCCAGAGCCCATTGGTCTGTTTTCTCTACCATTCAGCAGATGTACCATGCTTTGAGAAAATCCAGTAGGGCAAATTCGAAGTCTCTAAAGAATTCCTCATGGTACAGAAGAAAATTGCTGCAGCCTTCCATCAAGCCGCAGGCCTCCCCAATGCCTGTAAGGGATGGTTTTATTTGTGTCTTAAAAAAATGATTTAAAACCAGTTTTCCAGGAACACAAATCCTGTCGAAAGCACCCAGCACACCTGGCTAGAGAGCTGTAAGCCTGTGTCTGAGCTAAATGCCTGCATGGTGGGACCGTGCTCTCTTCAGGTTGTTTTCCTTTAATATTCTCTGTCTGGCAGGAGGAGAAATCTCTTATTCCTTATCACCTTTCCTCCCCCAACTCCTAACACACACACACACACACACACACACACACACACACACACACACACACTTTGGAAACCGACAGACTAAAGTTCTAACACAGGCTCTGCCACAAATGGGCTGTGTGGCTTTTGTCAAGTCACTTAACTTCTCCACGCCTGGTTGCTAGGTCCCAGTGGCCTACAGAAGTTGTAGTGCTTGAAAACATTTGTTGAAAATGTTTTTACAAAGTAGAGATTGTATTTTACTCACAGGCTGGGGGGGGGGGGTAGATTCATTCATTCATTTATTCATTCCACAAAAATATTTCTTGAATGCCAACTATGTGTTTAGTCCTGAGCACGGTGAGTGGAGACAGAGCCAACCCGTCCCCAGGAAAATGGGGTCAGAGCTGCAGAGTGTCTAGCACAGTACCTGGCTCAGAGTGGGCCCTCAGCAGGGTGAGATTCTCTCTCTCTCTCTCTCTCTCTCTCTCTCTCTCTCTCTCTCTCTCTCTCTCTTTCACACACACACACACACACACACACACACACACACACCATGTTCCAGACAGAGTTTTCTTCTTTGTCTATAGGGAGGTCTCAATCCAGTGACAACAAAAGCACAGAGCAAGGAGGAGGAGGCCTGAGTTTTAGTATCTGCTTTCCTACTCATTTGCTGTGTGACTTTAAGCAAGGCACTTACCCTCTCTGGGTCAATTTCCTGATGTGCAAAAACAAAGCATTCTAATACCTTGTTCTGCCTTGAGTACAAAAAATAAGCAGACACTATGGGCAAAATGTTTTCAAAGCACCAAAGTGTCCAGCTAAGAAGCACCCCGGAGAAGCATTAGGGCCAGTAATGAAGGCCAAGGACTTGAAGGCTGCTGGGTCCAGACTTGCTTCTGGTGTGTTGATCCAGAGCAGAACCCCCGTCTACTTCCCTGCCATATCCACACACAACAGCCCTAAGCACACCCTCTGATAGCCATTCAACCATTAAAGCATCTTCCCCCCAGCCCAACACAGACACACCCTCCACGGAGGCATCGCTCAGATCTTGACCCAGTGGCCTGGCACCTGGGGAGGAGCAACCTCTTCGGAGGTGACCCTGGGAGGACGTCAGAAAGTGGCTGCCCAGGGCGCTGCTTGATAGCCTTCTCCCAGGAAGTCTTGCAGTGTTCTCCCGCCAGCTCACTCTCCCTTCATTCTGTCTCCCCTCAGCACTGCTCCTCAGGACCCCACTGTTTCTTCCCAGAATGTTCAACTTGTGAAAGCTCTAGAACAGGGAAAAGCAGGTACAACTGCCTTTTCCCAGCAGCTGCCCTGAAGGTGGCCTGGCCAGCCTGCAGGACCCCTACAGAAAGGGAGGCCAAGGGCTGAAGGCTATTTCTTCTCGAAGAAGGTAGGGAAGACCAGTCCCCTTAAAATGCCTCTTCATCTTCAGCTACTACCCCTTAAATGTTTTCCTCACCCACCTCACCCCTGAAAGAGCGAAGGAGAAGCTATTCCAGAGCCTTGGCAGGCCTAAGAGGACTGGTGGGGGCGCTGGGGTGGCTGAGGCCTGTGAGGCTGGGGGACCAGCACCAGGCTCTTTAAGCTCAAGAATTTGTGGCCCTTCTGGGGGCTGCAGTGCAGGATGCAGCGGCTTCATCCCCCAAATCCCCTCTGTGTGTCCCGGATGGATCTCTGTGGAGCAGATGCCAGGGGTGGAGAGGAGGACACAATGCCCCTCTTTGTTGGGGGGATCCGAGCCGGCAGTCAGGGGAGGAAGTTAGACAGCACTCCTGACAGCAGGCTCTGTCTGGGGTGTCTGTGAAATATGGGCCAGAGGGGCTCCTTCCCGAGACCAGTTCACGGCTGCTGACCCTCTCACCCCCGCTTTGGGCAGAGAGGACACTGCCTGTTTGGAGAGAAATGATATATGACACCCAGCTTCCTTCCCTCCTCCCCAAGGGGATTGAAGGAGCTCATGGTTGCTCCTGGGAGGTGAGGATATACATGCATGTGTGTGTGCACATATGTACGTGAGTGTGTGTGTGTGTGCATGCATACATGCGCGTATGGTTGCTTAAGTGTGTGCATTGTGATTATGTCTTCTGTGTGTGTGTATGTGTGTGTGTGTGTGTGTGTGTGTCTCTACTTACTCCATGGCCAGAGGAGAGTTCAAAATGCTGCCCCCCCAAAAACAAACAAACAAACAAAATGCTGTCCAACATGGCTCCCTTTTTTAGCATGTCTGCCTTTGCCCAGACCAGAATGAGGGTCCTTAGGCCCTAGGGCCTAAACAAACTTATTTAGAGAGTTATGCTGTGAAGGGAAGGGCTGCAGCTGACTAAGCGCCTGCCCTTTGATTTCAGTCTTCAAGTAGCCACTTCTCATGGAGGAACTGTTTTCAAGATGAGCACAGCTCTTGCCTCACGAAGGCTCTGAGGAGGCTTCTAATCCAGCCATAGCCTCAGAGCCTCCAGTGGCCCCGGAGCCATTTGTCTTCAAGGGAGGAAATGTTCCCACCCACCCACCTCCTTTGTGGCCATCCAGGCCTCCACATCTGGGCCGCAGCTGGCTGCTGAGCTGCCCTTACAGGCCTGTTCTCTCCAAACGACAAGAAGACAGAGAGTTGTCAGCAAAAAAAAACCCCAACTCTTCAGCCAGCTGGGAGCCATAAAAGATGGGCCTCAGTTTCCTCATCTTGTAAACTAGGGCCAAGAGCAAGGGCAGCCCTGCCTTCTGAAAGAATTAAAGAATAATATAAAATGTGGGAATATTCAATAAACTCTAAAGAGCTACCCAAAGGTTGGTAACTAGTATACATCCAACAAATATCTGCCAGGTAAATGGTTACACTAGGGATGGTCATTATGAGAGAGTAAGGAAAACGGTATTTTTCACATCAGAGCCAGTGAAGTCTTTTCTCTGTTGCTGCCTATTGAGGTGGGTGGGCATTTTATGCCCATTATACAGATGAGGAAAACGAAGTTCTGAGATTTGGAGGAACTTGTCCGAGGTCACACATCTACTCTGTGTTGGAAATGATGGCACCTTGCCTTATGTCATTTGGGCTACTGTGTGGGACTCGTTATACAGTCCTCTCTGGCAAGCCAGGCTGGTCAACGAAACTGGACCTGAGACGGGGTATGGAATCGGTGTGATGTCACATGCAGGGAGGCTTGGGCTCAGTTAATTATTGTCATGTCCTGACCAGTTTCTGAGCCTTGAGCACTTCCCTCCCTCTTCCCCATCTGCCAAAGGATTAGGTCTTTGGAGTCTGTGCTGCCATTAGGCCTCCCCTGTCCTTGAGGAGCCTAGAGCCTCACCCAGGAAGAACCCAGATGGCTAAGTGACATGGGAAAGTGTTAAAAGATGGAGTGGAGAACACAGTGCTCATAATATCAAGGTCACCGGTTCAAGCCCCACATGGGCCAGTGAGCTGCGCCCCCCACAACTAGATTGAAAACAATGACTTGACTTGGAGCTGAGCTGCGCTCTCCCAACTAGATTGAAAAAACAATGACTTGATATCCTGGAAAAATACACCGTTCCCCAATATTCCCTACTACTACTACTACTACTACTACTACTAATAATAATAATAAAAAGATGGAGTGGAAAGAACCTGGCCTTTAGAGTCAAACTGGTTTGGTCTGAATCTTGGTTCCACCTCTTCCTAAGTGTGGGAGCTTAGCCAGGCCATGGTCTCTAAGCCTCAGTCTCCCCATCTGAAAGGAGACTCATCTATGGCTCTGAGCTACTTCGATGATTAAATAAGCTAACGTGTGAAAGAGGCCAGGCCTTGGACCTAGTCAGTATTCAGAGAGAATGGATTACTGTTCTCTTTCACTAGAGAAGTGACATATGAGACACAAGACTAGTGAGCCTAAGGGAGGAGGCAGGCGAGGCCTCATGGGCTCTCGAACCAAGAAGAGATGGCTGGAACAAAGGACTGAAGCTTGGGTGAGACAGGTCTGGACAAGATGGCGGAGAAGCAGAGAATGCGTGTTTCCTCCCTACTGGAGGAATCCCATGACTGAATACCACCATGGGCAGAGTTGACAGGACCGTCTCATCTAGCTTCTTTGACCCATGGGAAACTGAGGCCCAGAAAGAAGGGACTAGTTCAGGGTCATACGAGTCTTTCATGACAGACTCCTGACTCCCTCCAGTGCTCAATTCACCTCCCAGAAGGCCTGGGTGGGGCCAAGGAAGGGCTGGGGCCTGGGGGGACAACTTGCTCCCATCAGTGGCATGTCAGGAGAGGGGCAGGAGGAAGGACTGGACCAGAGACAGCAGCCAAATCCTGGGCTCCCGCCCTTCTGTCGGGGGCCTGATGTCCTCTCGACAGGTCAGATCTGCCAGCGGAAGCTGGCTGGCGAGCCCTGCTGGTCCCTATCTGTCTAGACTGTTTGCTGGCCTATCCCGCCGAGAAACTCGACTCAAGGGGGGCTGGAGTGGGCAGGATGGCCTTGGAGGTCCCCGACAGCTCCGGAAGTCTGCACACAAAGTCTCTGGAAGACTGAGAGGTGTTGTCTCTGCAGAAAAGCCGTCGGACATTTCCGTGTGACGGTGACACAAACCATTCCTTCCTCCATAATCACCCTCGCTGCAGCCCTGGCTCAGGGCAGACAGCCTGCCGTGCATGGGCTTTAGTTTCAAATCCCTCTTGCTTTTTTTTAATATCCCTGTGAATGCCTGAACGCCCAGGCAGAGGAAAGCACTCAAATCTGTCCTTGAGTGTGCTGCTGGTGATGTGATGGCCCAGACGGGACCCTCCGAGCTCTGCGGCAGAAACAAACCCCTTGCTGATGTAATTTAAAAGAATAACCTCCCAATTTTCTCATCTCCCTTTGCTGGATACACCTTATCAAATGACAAGAGAAGCCAATGTTTGGTTAAATGGTTCAGAGGTTAATACTCAACAGATGGAAGATATTTTTGCCTTTTTTCCCCCTCTGTTCCAGGAGATCTGGTCTGCTCCTCTTGCTGGATACATGAGGCTGGGGGACCCATGGGCATTCTTCCCATCATGCCCTTGGAGGGAGCCCATTTCCCCCCACAATCGCACAGGGGACGCTGGGGGACTGTATGGATTGCTCCATCCAATGCGTTAGCACTGGCCACGTGTGGCTACTAAGCTCTTAAAATGTGGCTAGTCCCAATCAAGATGTGCTGTGTGAAACACACGTCAATTCAAAGACTAAGTATGAAAAAAGAATGCCTAACATCTCATTATTTGCTTTATTGTTTACACAATGAAATGATAATATTTTAAATAATATTGGGTACAATAAATTATATTATTAAAATTAATTTCACCAATTTCGTTTTATTGTTTTAATGTGGCTACTAAAACATTTAGAATTACATGTGGCCCTACTTCTACTGGGCAAAGCTAGTACAGAACATGCCTCAGAGTCACCCCACCCCCACCCCAGCCACGTGAACTCCAATTCAGAGCTCTGTTTCTAAAAATAGTAACAAGTCTAATAATCAGAATGTTAAAATGTACAACACAATAACTATAGTTAACACTGCTGTGTGGTGTATTTGAAAGTTGGTGCTGGAGGAGAGCTCTACATTTGGAAAAGACAATAATGCAGAGAAAAATAGACGGCAGCAGGAAAAGAGGAAGAAAATATGAGGTGGATTGACGTCACTTATTCATAAGGTCGCCTGAAGTTGGAACCAACACAATAGTATGTCACACACACACACAAACACACACACACACACAAGTAGATCCAAAAAGTTCTCATCACAAGGAAAATAACACTTCTTTCTTTCTTTCTTTCTTTCTTTCTTTCTTTCTTTCTTTCTTTCTTTCTTTCTTTCTTTCCTTCCTTCCTTCCTTCCTTCCTTCCTTCCTTCCTTCCTTCCTTCCTTCCTTCCTTTCTTCCTTCCTTCCTTTCTTTCTGAAATGATAGACATTAACTAAACTTATTGTGGTAATCATTTCACAATATATGTAAGTCAAGTCATTATTCTTTACACCTTAAACTTACCAGTGCTGTATTATCAATTATATTTCAATAAAACTGAAAGAAAATTTTTAAAATGTTAATATTCATTAAATCCTCCCTCTGGGCCAGGTGCTGTGTATCATTTCATTTCATCCTCACAATAACACCATGAAGATGTAACTATTATCCCCATTTTATACATGATTATACCAAGGTGCATGGAAACACAGCAAACAAGGGGCAGAGGTGGGCATCCAAGCCAGGTCTGTGAGACCCCAGCTCTGGACACCTGTACTAGTCCACCTCACCGCACAGATCCTGCCTCTCAGAATTATGGGGCCACTGAGGTTCTTCCTCTCTATCAAACAAGGTGCTGGGGTATGTTTAAGAGCCCAGGATTCTGAAAGCATCACATCTGTGTTCTACTACTCCAATGATTTTCCACAGAGACATGGCAAGACCCAGAAATATAGGATCTGAAAGAAAAGAGGCTGGCATTAATAGAAAGCAGGTTGTGGGCAGCTAAAGTGCTCAAAGAAATGCAAAGTCCTTTCCTCCATCCAACTTCCTTTCGCTGAGGTTGGTCGGTGCTTTCCTGGGGTAGAGGGGTGGTCACCAGTGGATACTTCAGTTGCCATCACAGGGCTAATCTTTACTCCCACTGCATTCCAGGAATAGACACAGAGCAGATAACTAAAGTCCAGTGGAACCGTGGGGTGTTGCTGACCTATCCTGGCCGGGGAGTCACAAGATTTCCAGCTAGCCAACTCAAACTCTGTGGCCTTGGGCCAGTAACTCACCTTTCTACTTCTCTCTTACTTCAACTACAAAATCAGATCCCTGAGTCTGAAAGGATGACCCCTACACAGTCCTTGCTCATTCCCTCCCACTCTTCCCTTTCCTCCCATTCCTCCTTGGGATAGCACCCTCCAATCCAGGATCGCAAAGGACATGAAGGGGGAGGTCAGTTCCATGGGGAATGTGAGATGGGGGTGAGAATCTTGGGAACTGACCCACAGACTCAGAGTGCTGGAGGCAGCAAGCCCTGAGATATCACCTTCACAGAGGAGCAAACAGAGGCCCAAACATGGCCAGGGCACACACAGCACAGGGGCCAACCCATCCTTCAATCCCTGGTTTTGAATTCAGCTGTTGTAATCCCCCCATTGAACATCAGCTGGCCAATGATTAAGGGGCCACCATCCTGCTTGAAGACCAAAAGCCATCAAGGCCCCTCCTAATTCCTTTTGAACCAAATCAATAACTTCTATAAATGTGCCAGATTTGGGCCTTTGAAGATGCACACGGCCCAGACCCTGCCCTCAGAGGCTTCCCATCTACTGGGGAAGGAGACACAGGGCAGATAACTATAACAAAAGTGGCAACAGGTACGGAGAACAGCTGTAAGTTTGGAGTCAAACCCTGGCTTCCTTTCCCAGATCCACATCTACCTTTTCAGGAAGCATAACTCTCAGACTACAAACTTCAGAAGGGGAGAAGGAAAGCTTGATTTGCTATAATTCAACTCAGTGCCTATTTTCAGGCCTGATCCTGACAGGCTGCAGAGCACTTTAACTTCAGTGTTTCCATTTTCTTCCCCATGTGCCCAGGGTTTGTGCCACAGGGCCAGTCTCTTACCTAAGGAAGAAGGGGCATGCAGCCTCCAAGTGTCCTGGCCTCCCTGGTGCCTGCTGGGATGCCCTTTTCTCGGTGGCTGCTGTGCCCATGGGCCTAGACTCTCTCAACTGTGGTCCATGGGTTTGCTGGTCTACCTACAACAGCAAGCCTTATGCCCACCGTTCAGCCTCTTGTACCTGCCGCACTGTCAGGAAGTTCTTTGTAAAACATATAAACAAATAGGTATTAGAGACACTTGTTAATTTATAATGGCATCATAATTTGGGGTGAGAAATGCTTACTTTTGGAAATGTATGCGCAAGGATTTTGGAGCGAATTGTCATGGTGTTTGTAACTCTTTGAAATGCTTGAAATCGTTCGGCAGTTTCCTACAAAGTTAAACATACACTTAACGTATGATATGGCAATGGCATTCCAGCTTCTACTCTAGGTTTCTACCCTAGACAAATGAAATCTTACGTTCACATGAAAACCTTTACACCGTATGTACAGCAGCTCTTATTCAGGATTGCCAAAAACTGGGAACGGCCCAATTATCTTTCAGGAGGTGAATAAATAAATAAATTGTGATATAGTCATACACTGGAATACTATTCAGTAATAAAAAGCAAAACACTATTGATATACTCAACCACTTGGATAACACTCGAAGGTATTGTGCTGAGTGCAAGGAGCCGTACTATATGGTTCCATTTATACAACATTCTCAAAAAGACAAAACTAGAGGGATGGAGAAAATCAGTGGTCGCCAGAGGTTATCAATGGGAGGAGGGTGTGTCTATGGTGACACCACGGGTTTTTTGAGGGGTGACGGAACTGTTCTGTATCCTGATTGTGGTGTAGTTACATGAGTCAATACATGTGTTAAAATTCATAGAACTATACACCGAAAGAGCCAACGTTAATGTGTGATTGTTAAAATCTAACCATCCAGAGAGAGAAATAAAGTGAATGTGGCAACATGCTGACTGTTGTTGGGTCCAGCGGTGGGATACATATAGTACTAGTCTTTCTGTTTTTCTTTACATCTGACATTTTCATAACAGAGGAGGAGGAGGAAGAGGAGAACTCCCTCTGAAGAGCCAGCCTGGCTCAGTCTGGCCAAGCGTAAGTACCCTCTGAGGGGACACAGCCATCCTGCCAGAGGCCTGAGTAGGTGTGATCTCTCACCCTCACGTCCTCTGCCCTCAGGAATTGACAATGTGCTTTCTAGTTCAGCCCCTCAGCCAGGTTGCTCAGCATTTGATCAGAATCTTTTTCTGTGGGCTACTGGTGCAGGCTGCAGGAGAAACTGTGCATATCTGGCCCCTGCTTCTTACCTGCTCATTCTGGAGACCAGATATATCAGTTCAGGACCCCTTCTCAATGGTGCTGTTCCCCCAGGGCTCCTCCACCCACCTATTCAGTCGCCCTCCTCCACTGCACACAGGCGTCCTTATGGCACTTCTCACATCTCAAGGTCACTGCTTATGGAACAGGAAGAAAACATCCTTATTCCATGAGAGGGGCTGCTATCTGAGTGTCTGAGTGCACTGACAGGTGACAGGGTTTCCCCAGTGTGCTCTGGGACCCACCTGCCTCAGAATCATCAGGTACTGATGAAAAAGGCAGCTTCCTGGTCCCCCACATTGGACCCATCTAAATCATATTCTCTGGGAATGAGGCCCAGGTGTCAGCATTGGAGCCAAGCTCCCCACATAGAAGTCTAAGAACCCAGGAGAGTAGTTCAATTCCTCTACAGGTGAGAAATGTTCTTCTTATGTGCCCGTCAGGCTAGAAAAGAAAAGCTCCCCCCTCCCTCTTCCCTAGCCCCAACCCAGGGCAGAGCCCATATTAGAAGTCAGAAAACTTTTCCATAAAGGGTCAGATAATAAATACTTTAGGCTTTCCGGCTACAGAGTCTCTGGTGCAGCTACTCAGCTCTGCCCTCTTAGCATAGAAGGCAGCCCTGGACAATACAGAAATGAACGGGTATAGCTGTGTGCCAATAAAATTTTATTTATGGGCATTGAAATGTGAATTTCATATAATTTTTACGTCACAAAATATTATTCTTTTTTTGCTTTTTTAAAAAATGTGAAAACAACAGCAACATTCTTAATTGAGACAGAAAAGTATATTAGTGACTGTTTAGGCCTGGGGGGGTAGAGGAGTACGGGGTGACTGTGAAAGGGTGTGGGGTTTCTTTCAGAGTGATGAAAATATTCTAAAATTGACTATTGTGATGGTTACACATATCTCCGAATACTAAAAACCATCGAAGTGTATGCTTTAAATGGGTGAATTATAGGGTATGTGAATGAGATCTCAATGAAGCTGTCTTTCTCAGCCCACAGACTGTAGGAATAGACAGCAGCCTGGATTTGGCTCCCGATGTAGCTTGCTGACCCCTGGTCTAGATAGGAAACATTTAGCTAAATAAGATTGAAATGTTCTGCATAATAAACAGCTTGGGGTGGGTGTGGAAGGGTAGGTGGAGAGATGGGAAAAAAGGTCTGGAGGAGACAGCTTAAAGACAGACAGTGCTTATGCTTGAGAGCTAGTTAGGGAGTCAGGAATGGCTGATGAATGTCTAGGCCAAGGGTTGCAACCTATGGTCTACAGGTCAAATCCGACCCACCACCTGTCTCTCTAAGGCCTGTGAGCTAAAATGGTTTTTACATACGATCATTAGCAATCAATTTGTTGATAGAGAACACTAACTTTGAACACCAATTAAGCAAAATGTTATTACCCCCCGCCAAAAGAAAATAATTCTTCTCATTAGTAGACCTGTCTTACAAAGAAATTCACTGAATTATTATCATTATGCTTTGAATTTCATTAATAAAAAAAATCTGTGGAAATTTGCTTTCATTGTTATTATGTAAGTATATACATAATATGTTTGATTTTGCCTCTTGGTCCACGAAGCCTAAACTATTTACTATTTGGCTCTTTACAGAAAAGGTTTTCTGACCCCTGGTCTAGCAATGGCTGATCTTCAGTTTCAAGTGGCTTCGTGTCTGGAAACCCATAGTACCTGGAACCTGGAGTGAAAGTCTATAAACCACACACCAGCCCTGTGTTCGTGGAGCTCGATGAGCAACAGCAGGTTGGAGGAGACCCCTGACAGAGGTAGGCAGGTTCAGGGAGGTGGGGCCAAGTGAGAGCTGCGTAACCCAGGAGCCCTCAGAGATATTGGAGATACCACACTGGCCCTCAACATTCTAGAGGAAAGTGGTTCTAGGAAGAAAAAGGGCTAGATTCTTCTTTTACCTGAATGGGGCCAGATGGGAACAGATTACTTCCCCATGAGGAAATCAGCTCCTTGAGGATGAGAACAATGTCATTCATCTTTGTTTCCACAGCATGTTCAGCCTGGCACATAGTAGACATTTAATAAACATTGATTGATTGAATGAATGAATGAATGAATGAATGAATGAATGAATGAACTTAGTAGACCTGACTGAAGAGTTTGCTCAAATGGTGACTTGGACTAACATCTGATACATGCTCCACCCCCTCTCCCAGCCATTGGCAAGTTTTAACAGCCATTGCCCAAGCTATGTCCCTCAAGATGTTAAAAAGTGGGGGAAATCTTTTTAAGAATAAACATGCTTATAAAATGCTGCCTAGTGAATCCCTTTCCTAGACAGTCTCAATATACACTGCACATCAGTTTATTTAAGGCCCTGAGAAGACCTGTGTCACTAGCTGTTCAAAGTGTCAGAGGGACCTGGGTCTGTTTTTCTGATTTCCAACCAGTCTGCCTTAGCTGAGCTCCGACCCATCTCCCAAAAGCTCCAGAGGTCCCCAATGCCACCATTCCCAAAGTGAAAATCTGATTGGCTCTCAGCTTTCCCCATGGCTGATGTAAGGCTGAGCTTTCTTTTGTTGTATATTATTTCCTCTCCTGGTCTCCTTGTCCTTGTAGGTTTATGCTTTAAAATACAAACAAACAAACAAAAACCTGTTGTTTCAGTGGGATTTTGGTTTGGGAGGGAGTCAAGTTGATGTACATGCGTTCGTCTGCCATCTTTATTTTTTATTTTTTAATTTTTTTAAAAGATTTTATTGGGGAAGGGGAACAGGACGTTATTGGGGAACAGTGTGTACTTCCAGGACTTTTTTTTTTCCAAGTCAAGTTGTTGTCCTTTCAATCTTAGTTGTGGAGGGTGCCGTTCAGCTTCAAGTTGTTGTCCTTTCAATCTTAGTTGTGGAGGGTGCCGTTCAGCTTCAAGTTGTTGTCCCTTCAGTCTTAGTTGTGGAGGGCGCAGCTCAGCTCCAGGTCCAGTTGCCTGTTGCTAGTTGCAGGGGGCGCAGCCCACCATCCCTTGTGAAACTCGAGGAGTTGAACCGGCAACCTTGTGGTTGAGAGCCCACTGGCCCATGTGAGTATCAAACCGGCAGCCTTTGGAGTTAGGAGCACGGAGCTCCAACCGCCTGAGCCACCGGGCCGGCCCGTCTGCCATCGTTAAATGGAAGAAAAGAAGGGCTCTGCAGTGAGGTCGTGTCCAGCAGCAGGAAGGACTGGGAGAAGGTAAATGAGAGACTGAGGGTTTGAGAGTAGACGGCTTGCCTGGCTTCCCTGAAGCACATGGAATGGGGGGTAGGGTTGATTGGCCAAGAGCTTTGCTAGGGCTTAGGAAAGCAAAAACAGTGAAGATGTGGAGAAGGTCCCCTCCCTCAAGGGCCTTAGTGGGTGAGAGATAAGTGGATGATTAACACAACAAAAAAAAAGTGGTAAGAACATGACAGAGATAAGCACAGGGGCCTATAGGAGCCCCTATGAGAAGTGGTCAGTCCAGAGAGAGAGAATGTGAGTGAGTGTAAATGCTTCCTGGAGGAGAGGAAGCAGCAGGGGTGACAGCTGGAGGTGAAGGACAGCAAGCCCCCAAAGAGTGCAGGGCTGCTGAATAGCGACTGCTGTGACAACCAAGGTTGGAGAGGAGGTAGGGAAAGGACAGGAGGCCCTCGAGCGCCACACGGGAGCTTGGGCTTTAACCTCTGGGTGATACAGAGCCACTGAGAGGTGACCTGGTGGCTCACTGGGCAGCTGGGTGGAGATAGGCCCAAGGCAAATAGCACTGGAGTCTGGGAGACCACTTCTGCAGCTGTTGCAAAATCCAGTGAGAAATGACGAGGCTTGCACGCAGGCAGTAGGCATATTCATGATGGATCATTGGGGACACAGTTAAGGAGGTGAAATCAATGGCATGTGGGCTGGGGCGGAGATGGGGAGGGTGGAAGTCTCCCAGGTTTCCAGCTCTTGTTGGCTGCTGGGGGAGGGGATGGGT
The DNA here is from genome assembly GCF_964194185.1 of Rhinolophus hipposideros. Taxonomy (NCBI): domain Eukaryota; kingdom Metazoa; phylum Chordata; class Mammalia; order Chiroptera; family Rhinolophidae; genus Rhinolophus; species Rhinolophus hipposideros. Next base: position 37,368,137 of record NC_138066.1, on the reverse strand, counting down.
TATCCCTTCCAGCTCCCCTCCCTCCTGCCTAAAGCCCAGGATGACCCCCCCCCACCAGACCATGAAAAGAGTGTTGGCTCCCCTCCCTGCCCCATCTTCCCTCCTTCAAATGTTTGCTTGGAGTCCCCAGGGAAAGAAAGAGAGAGGGGGGGAGATGAAATCATGGAACAAAGGGGATTAGAGCTGCATTTCTTCCCTTCTCTACAATGGAAAACTCTAAGTTTGTTGGGAGACGGGAGACTTTAGGGGGGTAGGGGGGAGTTTGATGAGGTTATGGTTTTGAAATAGGAGCTGTCTGGAACCGCCAATCTAACAGGCGACAATGTTCTCATTTTTCTTTCTTCTAAGTAGGCGCTCTTCTTCGTTGACCCCAGTTTAGAGCCTCCTCTGCTGGGGTGAGTCTGTCCTCTTATATTCCCAGCCTGTGTGTGTCCCCTTCCATTTGGCTGACCACTTGGCCTAGGCACCATCTCCTAAGGAAAAGGGGCTCCCCATGGCAAAAGGGGGTCCAGAAAGTAGGGTGAGCCAGATGAGGGGCCAGAAGGTTTGATTTCATATCCAAGTTCCCAGCTTCCCAGCTATGATGACTCAGGCAAGTGTCTTAACCTCCCTGAGCCTCAGAGACTTCCTTTGTCATTGAAAATGATCAAACCCAGCTCACAGTATTACTATGCTGACTAGACAAGATAATGTCAGTGGCGAGGTAAGAGGGGCTCTGGAAACCGAGCCCAACCCTGACAATTGCTGGGCCAGGGGCAAGAATATAGATGGACGTTCACCTGCATATGTCTAAACACTGAAGAGCTAAAAGTCAAATTTAACAAACTCTTAAATGAAATGTGTTTGATCTTGACAAATATTCTATGATAACAACCTGGAGGGCCAGGTCTGAATCCGGAGTTCCTGGACCCCTTGGAGTTCAGCATGGAACACCGTGGCATGGGGAAGCCAGCCTGTGGCCCTCACGCCCCCTTTTCTTCCCACCACCAGCTTCATCCCACATAGCAAGGGCTTCAGTGTATGACACATGAGGATGGCCCATCCCTAATGTCTAAACTACGTAAGCACGCACACGCACGCACACACACACCGCAAACAGCTGTGGACCTAGAGGTGCACACACTAGAGGATGGATTCAAGAAAGACACCTGTGTGGATCCTGGAAGAAAGCTCGGAAATCCCCAGGTCCCAGGTATGCCCAGCACGGTGCAGAAGGGGGGTGGCTCCAGGGGGGCTCATCCCCTTGGCTACAGAGAGGGGTGCGTTTAGACGAAGTTTAGGACTCGGATCAGGGGCCGCCTTTTGGTCTAAACTCTAAAGTGATGATGAGGAGAGGGATTACTTTGGGTATTTCTTTCTTCACTCGCTCTCGCTGATTCTCCTCTCTTTTCAATTTTCCTTGGGAGGAATTTGGGGATAATTTACACGCCAGCCAGTCAAAGAAGTGGGAGAGTAGATGCCTTTGGGGACAGATGAACCAGTATGCCAGGAACTCTTGGGTAAGGTCCAAGGCCTCTTCAAGCCTCAGCGCGGCTGAGCATCTCCCTTCCCACCTCTCTGGAAGACTCCGAGGCTTGTAATATATTGTCTGAAAACAGAGACTCCTTAGAGCCTTAGACAAGAGCATGGCCAAAAACCTAGGGGGAAAAAGTTCTCCTAGCCTCACCAAGCACAATGAAAAATGTAGTGCTAGGTGAGGGCATGTGGAGAGACATGGTGACGCCCACCTGAAGAGGAGATGCAGGCCCAAGACTGGGCTCAAAGCCATCCTGTTCCACTTCCCACGTTGGGTGAGACAGCACACCCAGGCCCTGGTAAGCCTGGAGTAGAGAGGGAGAGACTGCAGGGGACAATGCAGAGAAGGACTGGAGTCTGGACTGAGTCAAGAACCAGGCTCCTGGGCCTGGCTGAAGGGGTGGTGAGCATTCCGGGGACAAAGAACCTGGACTCCAAGGTCCAGACCTACGACCAGCTCTACTAATCCCAACTACCAGCTGTCTGAGCTCAGGCAAAGTCTTTCTCTCTGAGCCTCCATTTCCTCATCTGTAAAATGGGGATAATGATATCTTCCTCACAGAGTGGTGGTGAGGCTTTAATTAGACAAAGTGTGAGATATGCTTAGCACTCTGCCCGGAATGGAGAAAAGGATCCATAAATGTTAACCATGCAATTGTGACTATGATCATGGTACCTGGAAAATATCAGGCAAATTCTAGTTGAACTTGTATGACCTTCAGGGGATCATGTCCAATTTAGGAACCTCAGTTTCCTTATCTGAAGAGTTTTTTTTCTCTAGAAACATTCCATTTTCAATGCCCAGAGTTCCCCTGACACAAATAATAGCTAACACTTGCAGCGAACTTGTGTGGGGTGGGGGTGGGGGTTGAGGGGTGGGGACAGGCGCTGTCCAAAGCAATTCATACATATGACATCATTTCATCCTCCCAATCCCGTTTGGGGGCCTTCTTTCATTCCCCATTTTGATGATGAGGAACCCAGGACATAGGAGGGTTGGGGAATTTGCCCCATGTCACACAGCAAGGCCCAGGCAAGCTGGCTCCACAATCAATCCTCCAGTGTCTCATCCATCATCTTTGTCTAGCAGGGCTGCTAGAGCCACCAGGCGGCGCGTCTTGACTGAACCCGCTGGTCAATTCAGCCATCTCACTGGTTTGGCTGATTTTCCCCACACCAAATTAGTTATGCGGCCAAATTAGTCATTTTGGTTCTTGAGTCAACAATCCTGCCTCAACATGTTTAGACTTTCTGACAGTGACACGTCCCTCCACCTCTGGGTTTGAAAGAACCAGTGATAGGAAATACTGATTTTGAATGAAAATGGGAAAATGGCCATTCCTGAGATCATTTACATCTTAACCAAGGACATTGACCCACCTTGTCTCATGGGGCACTCACCATCACATGGTGGGGTACACAGATCACGCCATTTCACAAATGAGAAAACCCAGCTAGAGGCAGAGGGTTGTTGTCAGTTACCCGTGATCACACACTTCGCTGGAGGTGGAGGCAGAGGCCGGATTTGAATCCAGGCCCCCCGATGCCTGAACCAGTCCACTAGTAACACCCTCGGAGGGGCCTGGAGCCCCCAGCTACTTGGGGCATCACCACCGAAGGGTGGGAATGGCTGCAGACCATTTGGCCAGGCCTTTCCCATTTGCTCTGCCTTTTGGCAGTGATCTGCAAGGCTACATTAAGCGTTCTTTCCGAGTTGTTTGTGGGCAGGAGAAGCCTGGAAATTGCAAGGAACAGAGGCACCTGGCTCCCCTGGGACAATTTCAGAGTCCATCTCTTCACCTTGTTTATTTGTAAAATGGGAACACAGACACAACGGGTGTATGTTTTACATTAAACCAAACAGGAACTTGTGGCATTTCTGTCTGCACTTGAGACATGTTTATACTGCTGGGTCCATTATGAATCTGTTTAATATCCTCTGAATTCTCTGAGTCCTTCCATCTCTGCAGCCAGGAAGTGGGTAATGTGCACATAGGGAAGAAATTTCCAAGCACTCAGACCTTTAGGTAAATGAGGACTCTTTTTTTTTTTTTTAAGGGGGAAAAGCCTGTTGCAGAAAAATTAAATTCTTCCTGTTCAAAATGGTTTTTCCAAGGATCCTTTCCTTGTAGGAAATTGCTTAGGTCCTAGAGAAATGCCAAAGAAGCCACCAGCTACAGAAGCCTGTGGCCCACCTGGTAAGAGCAGTGTGTCCCTTTTCCCTGGAAAGCCTAGGATGGGGACGTGGAGGTGAGGGACCCTCCAGGGCTGAGAAAGACTTTGGGGACCTGTAGCCAGGAGCTTGAGGTCACCTGAGGGCTGCCTTGCCCGCTGGGGTCTCCTGAGAAGCCAGCATCAGACTAATGCTGCCGGATTGGGAACAGGCTTCCCACAGGACTGTTGGCAGGAGCAGCTCTCTGCTTGTTGGCAGAACAGAGAGGTATTATTTTAGGGAGAAAAATGAGATTCCTGTTATTGCTTATTCCTCCTGCAGAAATGTTGGTGCGCACCCGCCAGGGCCAAGATGAGAGGTGAGTCAGTGCCAACAGAAGGGTGAGCTCATTGCATGTGGGGATGTGAGGTGTTTCCAGCAAGGCACAGTGTGGAAAAAAAGATCCAGGCTTGGAATCCCATAGCCCTTGTCAAAGTAGAACCCTTGACCTTCCCCTCACCTCCCTCCTCCATCAGCTAGTCCGTCTGTAACCTCCCTTCTCTATCATCTCGCTCCTCATGATCTGAGCCCGTTCGTATTTGATCCCCTGATCGTCTTGCATCTTGGACCAAACATTCCCCCTCAACACCCTTGAGTGTCTGTGTGTATTTTTGTTTAGAGACTTTGTGAAGGGAAGAGCCCAGGCTTCGGAATCTGAGAGAGCTCAGTTCAAATCCCAGCCACACCACTTAATGGCTGTGTGATGTTGGACAAGGGCCTTCACCTCTCTGGGCCTCTGCTGTCTCATCTGTTACTAGATTGCACCTAGATGACAAAGCCAACGGGAAGAAACCTAGAGCACAGTAGATGCTCATTTAGTATTTCCCTCCGCCCTTTCTTCCTGTGGAAGCAAAGGATGTTATATAAAGAAGCAGTCGTGAGACTTTGGGATTTATAAATGTTAAATTCCCGTAGGACTAGAAATAAGGGGGTCACAGGTTATTTGTTGTACTCATCACCAGAGTCCTGGCATGGCCTAGGGTTGACATAAGTCACTCTGAACTGAACCCAGAATTAAGAAGAGGGGTTCCAGGGAGCTAGAGGGAACTTCCCTGGTCTTGGCCAAGAAAGAAACAGTGAGGCCAGGAGCCCAGGCCAGAGAGGGCAGAAAACAAGATGATACTAGTTGGACAGAAGCAGCCAGACAGTTGGGAGCAAGAAACTGCAGAAAGTGGTCACAAAGTTGTACCAGTTGGAAATTCTGAAAGGTGAGGTAAGGAATGAGTCACCTATGGTAGGACGCAGAGCGCTAAGTGGTATTTGGGCTGCCTCAGGCAAGGGCCGAAACACACCCTCAAGCCAACTTTGATTTTCCATCTATGAATCACGAGGGGGGTGTTATTAACAATGAGCCTCTGGAAGCTTCCTATGGAAGAGCCAAATCCCTCTGTTTCTGTGTCCCTGAAGGAGCCCAAGTGCTATCAGTATGTAAATTTTGCAACATTTAAAATTTTATCACTTTCTGGAATTATCTTTTTAAAATTTCACATCCTCTACATTTCCAGCCCCTGGGGCAAAAACCCTAGTGGGCCAGCCCTGGTCCTGACTGTGGTGGGATGAGGTCTCTCTATGCTAGAAACCAAATTGGCTTGTGCTTGGCGTCCTGGATTTTATTTCTCCTTTGACTTCTCTTTGTAGTTCATGAAATTGTTTTTCCCCCATCCTGTCTTAGTTTTTGCTAAGGAAAATTAAGAAAAGTGTGGATTTGGGTCCACACTCTGATGAATGAGGGACAATTTGGTGAATGAAGGACTGGAGTGGGGGTGACAGTGGGAAGGCAAGTGAATGACCTTCTCTGGGTGAAGGTACAAGCTAAGATGTTGGAACACACGGAAATACAGCAGAGGAGAGAATTTCATTTTTTCTTTCATGCTATACACCAGGGTTAGGCAAGTAACCAGAGCAAACTCCCAGAGCTTATCTGGACACCCAGATTCCTTCCATTGTGCTGCCCTGTCATTCTTAAGGTGATCCCACACTCCAGCCCAAGACACGGAAGACAGAGGAGGGGAGGGCAGACAGCTTCCTCATGCAGCTATCATCAGAAAGCACCTGCAGCTTTTCTGCTTCATCTGATTGGCCACATCTCGCTGTGCTATAGCTGCTGGTGTGGGCTCTGCAGAACGGGAGAACCAGATCAGCAATCCTTTGCTTCCTTTTGCTCCCAGCCCCCATCCACAACCCTCCTACCATGTCTCCCCAAAGATAAGACCGGGTCTTATATTAATCTTTGCTCCAAAAGACGCATTAGAGCTATGTTCAGGGGACATCATCCTGAAAAATCATGCTAGGGCTTATTTTCCAGTTAGGTCTTATTTCTGGGGAAACACGGCAGCTGTCCGGAAACTTGAAGCCTGGTCCTGAGTGAGTGCTAGACCCCAAGAAATGCTACCAGACAGCTGTCAGTTACTGGTTTTTCACAACCACCACCAGGACTTACTGGGCATTTAGTAGGTGCTACAGTGCTAGAGAAAGGAACAGGCCCTGCTGTCAAGTCCATCAGTCTCCTGGGGATGACACCAATGGCAATAATAATCAGACCCAGCCTGAAAGTACATCTGTGATTCTGGGCAAATCACATACCCTGTCTGGGACTCAGCATCCTCATCTTTAAAATAACATCCGTCTCACAGGGTTTGGGGAAGATTTGATAGGAGAACACACGTAGCATGTGTGGTACAGTGCCCGGCGCACAGTAAGCCAGTAATCAATAGAAGATATCCTTAGCTCACCTAACTTGTACAAGGCAAGTTGTGAAACCAGACGGAGGGAGTCAAGTTGTAGTGGGGAGTTGAAAGAGCTCAGGCTGAAAGCCCAGCTCTGCCTCTTGCTCATTGGGCAAACCTGGGCTGAGTGCCTACCAGGAGGAGTACTGGGACATGTGCAGGGCAAATGTTGGTTATTTGCATTACTGGACTTTGGGGTTTTGCTGATTAGTATCACTACCATACCAATGGACACTTTCTGCCTGTAGCACTTTTCTTCTTTTGAATTATTTCCTTGGGACAAATTCAAAATTCTTTCTCCAACCCTTTCTGCAGTTGTCAGATCCAAAAAAAAAAAAAAGCAGGTAACTATAAATCCCACAGCAGCTGAGGCCCAGGACCAAGTCGTGGCAGCTCCCCTGCTAGGAGCTGCCTGTAGTGGGTGACCCACAGCTGCACATTCTAGCTGAGGCCCATGTGCCAGAGATTACGTCATCAGGAAGGACGGGTTCTCAGAAGTGGGGATGGAAGGGGTGAGGGTAGTAGGACTTCTTGTCTCTTGGGATTTCTACCCCATCCTGAGGGGGAGGAAAACTGATACAAATGCAGAAGGCAGGCTGGCCCAGTAGCCCTTTGAGAACAGTCCAGAAAATTCCCACAGGTGGCATATGTGTCAGATCTCAGAGAAGTTGGAGAGAGCTGAGTATCAGGATTGGGGCCTCAGCCTTGACATCTGCTGTTTGAGAGGAAGTGCACAAGTGAGTATGGAGAAAGCAAGTAAAGACTAGGGAAAGAGGCAGGGTCCACGATGGGGGCTTCCACTGGATGGGTTTCAGGGGATCCTGAATTCCCCAGAATTACATGCAATAACTTGGGGGCATGACCCAGATGTGTCAGCAAAGACACCTGATCCTTTGAGTTCCAGTCAAATCGGTGCCTATCCCACCCCACGTGCACCCCTCTCAGCCACTTCAGGGGTTCTGGGATCTGACTAATGACTTTCCTGGTTATCACAGGTTCTACTGTCTTCCAAATTGGTTCAGTTCATAGGTCATCTCACCACCATGTAAGTCCTACTCTTACTCTGCTCTGGATTGACCCGGACACAGCACTCAGCCCCTCTCACAGAAGTCTCTGAGACTCCAACACACATACGCAAAATCACTCATACGATGATCAACTCATATTGCAGACTGGGCTACAGGTCTGAGAACCACCAAGAGAAACATTTGTTTTGTTTCGATGTGGTGGTATTTGTGTGTGTGTTTTGTTTTTTATCTGCCCAGTGTCCCTTTCACCATCCAGTAAAAACAGAGAACTGCTTTTTCCCAGTTCCGTGTTTCTGAAAGTGTTGCCATATACAGTATCCCAGCCCACCAGCCACTGGGGTAAGCACCTGATCCAGGCCCGGCCCAATCCAATTAGGGTGCCCCATCCCCCAGAGACTGAGGTAGGCCTGGGGCTGTTGGGGACATCTTCCCGACTGTGTGAAAGAGGCCTCTCTCCAGGAACAAGAATGAAGCCAAAACCAAAAGAAGCCAAGCCAAGAGAGACAGGGGGACGAGAAGGGAAATGAATGTCCTTTGAGTCCCTGGATCCTGTTGTGCCAATGTGAAAGCTGCCACAATATGAACAGGACCCCCTTGCGTTGTGCAGTTCAGTGGGACCATGGACCCACTATCAACTTCCCGGTTAGGCAAGCCAACACATGCCATTGTTCCTGGTTTCTTTTTTAAGAAATTTGAGTTGAGATTTAATCACTTGCTATCAAAAGACTAAAAACACACAGAGTTTCCATCTACTCTGCCGTGCTGGTCCTCACACCTTTAGCCAAGTCTGCAGCACGTTTTTTGGTATTGAAGTCACGAGGAAGTGTCAAGCCAGAGCCGGACAGCAGTACCTGCAGTGTGATGAAACGATGTACAAAATGCACCAGTCTCTTACGCAGAACTAGTTAGTCCTCTCTTTGTTCTGCTCCCACCCTTCATCCCCCAACATCGGACCTATAGCCCCATCAAGTAATTTTCCCAAATGAAGGCATTTTCTTTCCTCAAAGGAATCCAGACGCTAAAATATTTATATTTTCATAATACGTATATATTTTTTTCTAGGCGTATTTTTCTGGAGAGAGGCTTGGTCATTCTCATGCAATTCTCAAAGAGTTCCATGGCTCAGAAATCAAGAGAGATAAAAAGGTAATGGGGAGCAGACGGATGGCTCAGTTGGTTGGAGCGCGTCCTCTCAACCACAAGGTTGCCGGTTCAACTCCTCAACTCCCGCAAGGGATGATGGGCTGCATCCCCTGCAACTAACAACGGCAACTGGACCTGGAGCTGAGCTGCGCCCTCCACAACTAGGACTGAAAGGACAACAACTTGACTTGGAGAAAAGAAACAGTCCTGGAAATACACAGTGTTCCCCAATAAAGTCCTGTTCCCCTTCCCCAATAAAATCTTTAAAAAAAAAAGGTTATGGGACTGGGGAGGGAGGGCTACTCATACACTAGAGCAGGAGGAAGAAGCACGCTGTCAGATGGAAGCTGGAGTCAGACACTACAGGGCAGATCACCCACTGTTCCAACCAGAAGGGCCCTAAGAGGTTCTCAAACATTTTCAGCCTCAGCACCCTATGTTCAAACAAATATTACAGGAAAACAGACAAAAGGAGATCGGGAAGGTGGTGAGGGAAAACGGAAGCCTTGACCCTCAAAGACACCAGAGAGAACTTGAGGAAGGTTTGGTGAAGTTCTAAGATTCCTCAATGCACACTTTGCAAAATTCCTGATCTAACCTAATCAACTAATGTTACAGATGGGGAATCTGAGACCCACAAAGAAGTGAGTGGCTCAAGTTGTCCAACTAGTTGTGACATCACCAGGACTAGAATGTAAGACTCCCGGACTCCAGTGGCCAGGTCTGTGTTCTTCTCTCTGCCTGGGAAAATGTGAAAACCATACTTTCTGCCCCCAAACCTCAGAGTGCTCAGTCCCTTCCACAGCCCACACACAGGGGCCTGGCTCTAGTCCTGTAAAATGCCCCCCACTCTAGCCCAGTGGCTCTTCTGGTTTTTCTGGGCAGGACACTGGGGATCTCCTTCATCCAGGAGAGGGCTGTGGAGGAGGGGCTGCAAGACACCTCCTCACTTGGGGCAACTCATTTCCAGGCTGCATGTCATCTATCAGGGTCCGAGGAGGAGCCTGGAGCCGGGGAATGAGATCTGCTCGGGGCACAGTCCCAAGACATCTCTCTTTACAAGGATGGAATTTCACAACTTGTATATTTTAATTAAATTTTTATTTTTATGGAATTTTAGCTAAAGTTCCCCCCACTCCTGCAGCTCACTCATTGTTATTAAAAACCATGACAAGAAGAGGGGGAAAAAGCTGTCTGAGCAGTGAAAATGAGGCCACTTTTTATAAAATATCTGACCCTATTGTACACTTGAAACCCACTCCCAGCCTTCAGATGCTGATTCCGCCCCCGTGACTTCACAGATCAGATTTTAAGTCTGTGGCTTATTGCTTTCTGAGCCTCTTGGGGCTTATAGGATTATTCTGGATTTAATCCTTTAATAATTTTTCCTCCCTCCTGTCTGAGGCCTGGTTTTCCAGCCGAAATCAGCCTGGGCAAAACAGCTTGCTTCCCTCTCAGACGGCTGTCCGCTGTGACTATAAGAAAATTAAGGGGGGTCTGTAGAAAGGTGGCCACTTCTGGGACTTACAAAGAGAAAGCTTAAGGGCCCAGTTCTGAAGCTCTGGTGGAGAGGGGAGACAGCCATGCCAAGGCAAGGCCTGTGCCTGAAGCCCATTATATGGTATCTTCTGTATTCCATATTACGGCCTTGGAAATGAGCGTTATTATCCCCATTTTACAGAAGAAGAAACTGAGGCTCAATGACAACAAATAACTTAAGCTGACCCAGGTGGTAAGAAGCAGAACCCAGTTTCCAACCCTCTCCCACTGGACTCAGGAGTCCCTGCTCTCTGAGCCACACCAGCTGCTAGGCACTACCCACCTCCACCGCAACTTGTTATCCCTTTCAGCTGACCATGTGGCTAGACAGGGCCACCCCTGGAATGGGGGTTGGGGCAAGAAACCCCTTGCTCATCCCTGATAGTTAAAGGGGATTTATGTCCCAAGTTGAACCCCTTCACCAACATATAATCCAAGATAAGCAGCTACGACACAGTTCAAAGCACCCTGACCAAGTGCCCACTGCAAACTGGGCCAGAAAACAGAGGTAGAGAAACAAATGAGACTTCTCATCCGGGGCAGGAAGCGAACCCATGTAAACTAACATAACAGGCCGTGATGTTGCGACCATGTGGGAGGCCCGGGGAGCCAACGAGACACTGACCTGCACAGAGGTCGCCACATTTGGACTTGGCCTTGAATGAATGAGTTGGATATTGAGTAGCGAAAAAGAAACCAGGGGAGTGCTGAGCAGAGGTGACAGCGTGAGCAAAAATATGGAGGTAAGAAAGATAGGGTACATTAAAGAAACTATAGAAAACACAGTTGTAAGTGTGGAAGAAGGGCAGCTACAGAGATGATTAAGACATAAGATCTAACCTCATAGTTTGAGGCCGGGGGTGAGATCTTGCCCAACTGCGTGGCTGGAGCATAAGGTAACAGAAAAAACGGCTGGGATTTTGACCTAACTGAAGGGAAGGAACAGAGTCCCCAGTAACTTGCATCATCTGGCATTCCCGGGTCTCAGAGAGAGAAAATCAAATTGAAATCCTGACTCTGTTTTCTACACTTCTGGCATCTCTGGCTGGCAGCTGAAACATGGCCCTCCTGTTTCAGGCTTTCTGGGAGACCTGCACGGGGAGGGGGTTGCACCCATTCACCTTGATTGAGGTGATCCCTCTTCATAACCCTGAGAGCCCCAATAACCAGCCCTCTTGTCCAGCTGCCCTTCTCTGGAAGGTAGCAGCCAGGTTCTTAAAGCACAGGCTCTGTCTGCTGCCCTCCTCCCCCCAACTGAGCTCTGCAACCAGCAAGTTAGTTCTATAACCCCAGTGCATTCAATCAACAAAACTCCAGTGGACAGCTTCACTATCCCACGCCATGCACCATGCTAAGCACTGAGACAGAGAGATGAAAAAGACAGCCCCAGCCCTCTAATAGAAGGAGAGGACCAATAAACAGGTTGTTGCAACGCAGCAGGGTATGTTCTGTCAATGAAGGTGGTCACAGGGAATTATAGTAGCATGGCATCTCCAGGGAGCTTGTTAGAAATGCAGATTTGCAGGTCCTGCTCCAAACCTATTGACTGGGAAACTGGGGGTGGTCCTAGCAACCTGTGTTATGACAAACCCTCCAGGTAATTCTGATACAGGCTCAGGTTTGAGAAACAATGAGCTATAGGAACACAAAACAGAGAGTACTACTTAACCCTGAATGGAGTGATGAGGAAGGCTTCCTGGAGGAAGAAACTCTTGCAGAGAATCTTTGAGAACAAGGAGCCAGATGACATGGTAAAAAGTCGTCCAGGTAGGTGAAGCTGTATGTGCCAGAGCACAGAGCGGGAGGGGCTCTGAATATTTTCAAAGAACTACAGGGGAGTGGGTTGGCAGCCCAATGGCTGGAGATGAAGCTAGAGGGGCTGGGAAAAGAGACAGAAAAAAATAAAAGATTTCAGAATTTCTGATAGAAGAAAGTCAAGAAAGAGAGTTGAGGTGTGTGGTGGACCCCATGCAGTAAACAACCCATCCTGAGCAATGCAGGATGGATACCTCTTGGGGCGTGAAAGCTCCCCCTCACACACACACACATCTCACCCTTGAAACTTCTTCAGTTAACCAAAACGGCATGACCTCATGTGTTATGGCTGCAAAGGCGTGGGGGAGGCCAAATCCGGTGTTTGTATTGAAATTAATTGGGGGCTTCGTGGATGATGAAGGCTTTGAGGAATGCACAGGCCCCCAATGTGATCCCGCAAACAATGGTGTCACTTACGACCACTTCAGGCCCCCAGCAGCTCACATCTGCACGTCCACAGCCCTTCTTGATGAAATAATAATCACAGACAGATATGACCATTTTAAATCCAAAGCAGATATCTACCAGGGACTTGGGATGGAGAGGGCTCGAGCAAGCACCCCAGAGCTATTTTTAGCCTAGGAAATGGAGCCCCCATTTTAGCAGGGCAGCCACTTGTCAATCAGGAAAAATCCCACTGCTCACCCCTAGCCCTGATTTATGGTGATTCAGAGGGGAGATGCTGCCAGGAACAGGGCTGGGGCCAGGAAAATTTCATCTGTCTGGAATCCGACAGGAAAAAAGAGGCCTGGAAATTTCAGAGGAAGCTGGGATCTGTGCCGGTTACAGCGCCTCTGTTTGTGTTCGCTCAGCTGGCTCCTGTTAGCGAGTTAAGGGTCCGCTGAGGAAAAGCATCAGGCCAGGTTTTTCCATCACTCCAGAACCTTGAGCTTGATCCCCAGGCAGTGGCTGCTCCCGTGACCTCCAACCCTAAACAATAAGAGCCTTCACCAGGTTTCCCCCGGCCCCCAGCCCTGGGCCATATCTTAAATCAACATCTTGGCTTTTTCTCTCACTAAAAAAAAAAATACATATATACATCAAAGTGATTCTATCTTTTTTTTTTTTTTGATTCTATCTTTTTTGTTGTTTATTTAATCAGATTTTATCACACTCAAAAAGCAGGGCTCAACATGAACATTAATTAATTCATCTTAGTTTTCATTTCCTCCCCGGGAGTGGCCCAGTTCTCCCAAAGTTGCCTGGTCGTTTGTCCTCCCTGGTGCTGAGGCTCCGGAAACCCCTAACTTCTGAATCTCACTACGAGCTCTAGAATGAAGCCAGGGATTAGGGCTCTGCTCAAAATCTTGCTGTGTGACAAATTCTAAAGGGGCAAACAAGATTACGTGTTTTCTGTTCATGCATTGAGTCATTCACTCAGAGCCTCTTTTGTGCCAGCTCCCGTACTGACGGTGTGGGGATGGGACAGGGGTGGGGGGTGGACATAAAATGGGCATGACCTGCCCTTGAGCTCACAGTTTGATTGGGGGCACAGCCCCGTAAATAAATAATTACAGTGCAGAGGTACAAATGAAATAACCAAGGTAAGCAGAGGAGAGTCGTGAAGCACAGAGAAGTCCCTTGGGCTGGTGCAGAGGGTAGGTAGACGAGAGGGGACAAGACATCCAAGGGGAAGAACCGTTTGTAAAGACAAAGAAGCGGGAAAGAAAAGAGACATCCAGACTTGCATCCCACGGAGTCTGGAGTGCCTGGGGCACAGACAGGATCTAAGGGCTGGGCTGGCTCAGGATGGGGTTGTTTAGGGTGTTGGGATTTATGTCAAGGGCGCTGGGGAACATCGAGGACAGGTGTGCACTTTGTGCAGATGATTTTAGTGACACTGTGGAAGTTGGGGTGCAAAGGGGTGAGGCTGGAGGCAGGGGGACCAGTCCGAAGAGAAGACAGGGACTGATAAGGCAGGGCAGTGGGGATGGAGGGGAGGGCAGGGGTTAGAAGACATTTAGAATCCCAGTTCTGTTACCACCAGTAGCTGGCAGATGGGAGCTGTTCAACAATAAAATACCAATGGACTAGGGGAGACCTAACTTCCGAAAGAACCCAGAGCAAAACCTCATGCCCTATCTTTCTGAAGGACAGAAAAGTGTCCAGGACCGCAGCTACTTCATACAGGCTGCTTAGGGCTGTGGTTAGCCAGGGACACATCAGAAATGAGCCCCGGGGACCTGGCACTGACCTACAGCTGCCCATCTTGGGATCCAGGGTTTCCAGTCCACTGGAGGAAAGCCCTGAGAGACAAGTGAGGCACTTGCCTGGGGCCCAAAACCTAAGGGAAGTCCCCAAAACTCAGAAATCCAGATAGATAATATTTTAATGCAGTACGCTTTAATCAAAATTAATGCAGCAATCCATGATGAACAAAATATAAAAATTTCAAATAAAGACAAGATCCAGCCTCTTGTACTCAATCCCCCACCTCATCCACCTCACCTTAATCCCACTCCTGGTTCTCATAAAACTTTATTTCAAAAACCAGGCAGCCAACGCATGGGCTGTAGTTTACTGGTTTTTTTTAATATATACTGTGTTACATTTTATTTCTCTTGATTACTGAATGTTTTGGTGCCTCACTACATTTTGGGCCTGTGGAAAGTACCTCACTCCCCTCACCTTAGACCTGGGCTGCCCTACAGGCCCCTTCCTGGAATACAAACCCCAATGAGAAGCTCTGGCTTGCAGAGAGCAACACGTCCTCGTGAATTTGACGTGAGAGTGTTCTGATCCCAGGTGTGCTGAGGGCTCCACACTGGTCCGCAACTCTGAACCAAGGGGCCCCACAGATCCTGGCACCTTGTCACTTAGAAACTCTGATGCCACTGTGTACCTGGGAAGAGTTGTACAAGCTCAGTCTGCCTCACCTGTAAAATGGGGAGAGGAATATTTATGTGTTGCTTGTCATGTCAAAGACATTTAAGTCAGCCCAACCCAGCACCTTTTGTGCATCCAATCCACCAACACTCAGAGCCCATATCACGTGCCGGGCACTGTCCTGGGGAGATGGCGATAAACAGCATGTGAGAAATGTATTTCCAACCCCTAGCCTCCTCTGCAGCTTGTACCCACAGATTAGGAAGAGCTAGGCCCAAATGTAGACCAAAATAATTCATCCATTTGTCCGTTTATTCATTCATTCCTTCAATAATAGACATCTACTGAATACCTACGTATGCCTGACGTTGCCAGGCCTTGGTTGAATCAGACGTGACCCTCAGCCCCCAAATCCTGATAATCTACAAGAGTCAGACAGAAAAAGAACTGCCACATGGAGTGATGTGTGCTCTTCAGAGACAAAGAAATATGGGAATTTAGAGAGGACAACTATTTAGCTGACGGAGGGAGGAGGTTTTTCAGAGCAGGGCCTCGAATTCCTTACAAGTAGAATTGTGTCAGACACAGACTAGCTAGCACTTTTCAAACAAGGGCCTTGTCTTAACTCATTCAGACGGCCATAACAAAAATACCATAGACAAAGTGGCTTATAAACAACAGAAATTTGTTCTCGCAGCTCTGGAGCCTGGGAAGACCAAGATCAAGGTAGCGGCCTAATTGGTGTCTGTGGAGGCCCCACTTCCTGGTTCATAAAGGGTTGTCTTTATGGCAGAAGGGGCAAGGGAGCTCTTTGGGATCTCATTTTATAGGGGCATTCATCTCATCATGAGGGTCTATCCTTATGACTCCGTCACCTCCCAAAGGCCCCACTTCTAAACACTTCAAACTGGGGATTAGGATTTCAACATGAATTTTGGGGTGGATACAACCATTCAGTCCATAGCAGACCTGTATGTGCTACGGCAGAGTAGAATATAAAAGATGGTAGCGTGATGTGAGATCAGGAGAGGCATGGATAGCTGGGCAAAGCATGCATGCAGGAGAAGCAATGGTGGGCGAGGGAGGTGGTAAGATAAACCTGGCACAGACCATAAAAAGCCCTGTCTACTAAGATAAAATTTTGGACTGTATTCCATTGGCAACGGGGAGCCATTGGAAGGTTTTAGACAGAAAATGGCATTTTCAATCTGTTTTTAGAAAGAGAATGCTGCCATGGAGAGGAGGGATTAAAGCTGGAAGTGTCTATAAATAGAAAAGTCAGTTGGGATATTTTGTAATAATCCAAGGGAGAAATGATAACAGCCGGAACCCACACTGTGATGGTGGAAATGGAGAGCGGGAATGGAGTTAAAGAGATTTCTGGTAAGAAGCTACCCAACTTGGTGACCAATTAGATTGGAGGGTGAGGAAGAAAGGGAGGAGTCTAAGTTGATTTCCAGGTTTCTGATTTGGGCAACTGTGCATAGTGGTAACAGCAAATAAAACAGGGAAATATGGGAGGAGAGGCAAGTTGGGGAGCAGAGGAGGTGCTCAATCTTGGACTTGACTTTGAATGAATAGACGATGTTCATATGAAATGACCAGAAGAAATATGAAGGGCTCAGGCAGAGGAAAAAGTGTAGCCTGGTGATACTGCTGTGCAAGCAATATGGGCTCAGATGAGCGGAACCAGAGAGAAGGTTTAGAGGGAGAAGAGAGCTGAAGATGAGAGGCTGCCAGAGGAATGGCGGAAAGAGATGAGGAAGACCAGTGGCCAGCGAGGAAATCTTGGAAGAGGAAGAACAGGAAAGAGTGATACCCAGAGGACCAGGAAAGCTGATAAACTAGAGGAGGAGGAAGGGTTCATGCAAAAGAGAAGGAAGGGCATGAAGACAAGAACCAAACTGTAGTTTAAAGACAAGGAGGTCATTGGTGACTGTAGTAAGAGCAACTTCAAAATCAACCAAAATCTGCATCTCCATGAAACCCATGGAATACCACATCTGTTTCCACGGAATGGTGGGAAGAGGGATGAGGAAGCCACAGGAGGTGAGGAGGTGGACAGCAGCTTCAAGAAGATCGGGGGGGGGGGGGCGGATGGCTCAGTTGGTTAGAGCATGGGCTCTGAACAACAGGGTTGCCAGTTCGATTCCCACATGGGCCAGTGAGCTATGCCCTTCTCAACTAGAATGAAGGCAACGAGCTGCCGCTGAGCTTCTGGAGGAGCAGCCAGATGGCTCAGTTGGTTAGAGGGCAAGCTCTCAACAACAAGATTGTTGGTTCAATTCCTGCATGGGATAGTGAGATGTGCCCCCTGCAACTACAGATTGAAAACAGCGACTGTACTTGGAGCTGAGCTGCATCCTCCACAACTAGATTGAAGGACAGCGACTTGGAGCTGATGGGCCCTGGAGAAACACACTGTTCCCCAATAAAAATTTTTTAAAAAATGGTTAAAAGAAGATCTGGGAACGAAGAGAGAAGATGGTTGCCTGTGGGGCAGGCAGAATCCAGAGGTAGCAAGAAAGTGAGTAGGTCTAATAGAGAGAGAGAGAGACTTGAGTAGGGTTTTAGGATCAAGAGGAAAGGCAATGGAGAGAGAAGTGATATCCCAGCTGGGCTGCACAGGAGCCCCAGGTCAGCCCCAGGCCCCAACCCCAGGCGTCCTTGTTGAACTGGTTGTTTCGAATTTAACTCATTTTCCCACGTAGCGCTTAGGTTCCCCAACCAGACGCCCCCAAAACCTATTTCACCCATAATCCACCAGAAGTCCCAGCTCTGAGCTCTAGAGAATATCTCACCCTTTTAAGGATGCTGGAAGGAGGGAAATGGGCTCCCAGGAGTGGGCAAGCTGGACCTATTATATTCTGGTCTGGCTCATTTATTTGCCAAGAACAGAGAGCCACTTAAGTCTCTGCGAAGAAAGGGGAGTTTGTGGCAGGATACATGTAGTCAGAGATCTAGAACCAGAATGCAAAAGGGAAAGCCACAGAGGAGGTGCAGTGTTTGGCCCCTGTCTTGTGGTGGCCGTTTCTCTCTGGGCCGTTCCATGGTCCTCTCTCTGGCGGCCAGCTTCCTCCACTCTGTTTTTTCAGCTCCCTTCTAACTTTGGTTTGCATGAGGCTTTGCCTTTTCATCCTCAACTTCATGGAATCCCATAGCCCCTACCAGGTCCAGCTTCTGTTTTCTAGCTGAGATTCAAAACAGGGATCTGATTGTCCAGCTCCTGATTCGGACAAGGCCCTGGGTCCCTATCCAGTCTATAGTTGCCTGTCTTTACGTGCCCACCCCTGCTCCAATCATTGAGAGCAGCAATCGGGACCCAGGGACCCAGGACACCTCCACTATTTAAGCAGGCACTTCCTACTGAGGCTGGAACGAGGAATGGGCAGACAAGAACCCCAAAGCACACCTAGCACAATAAACATGCTCCTCTCTAAACCAGCCGATTGGTCCGAATGAGAGGAAATGATGGTTTCAAACCACCATTCAAGGGTTTTTAAGGTAGCGACCACTGCTATGGACCTCTGAGATTATCACATTCAGACCAGGAAGTAGATTTGCAGTAGAGAATTATGAAGGAGATGGTGCTGAATGCCCCATTCTGCCAACCCACATCGTGGCTCCCTCTACCCGGAGATGAGAGGAGTTGTCCCTTACGGCACTGGTGTCTGTAGGGTCAGGAGATCTCTGTACCCAGGGGTCTCCTGCCTACAGACTTGGCACTGGCCTTTTGCAGGCCTCTTTCTTCCAATAGTGAGAGGCCTTGGGAGACCTGGGGTGAAAGCCTGAGGGTGAGTCCTGGACCTCCAACCTCAGGCCCACCCAGCAGGGTGTTCTGTCTCCAGCAGGGCAGGAAGGTCACTTAGACTTCTGTCCATCCTTAGCCTCTTCCTCCCTCTCCTCCCACCTCCGCCCAGAACAGACAGCCTGCGGAGGGCTCTCCCAGAAGTCACTGGCTAGCCTTTCAGAAGTGGGAAGAGTTCCAAAACCAAACTCCAAATACCTTACCTCCCACATCCTCCCATAGCCCCACCAGCCTGTCCACCTCTTGGAGCAAAGGATTTAGAAACCAGAAGCACAAAAAATTACATCAGTGGACACTGGTCAGAGACGAGCACCCAGAAGGGGAGCCGGTCTGTGGAGGGGCCAGAGAGCAGGGATCTTAACTGACCCATCGCCCCACCTGCATTCCAGCTTCTGTCTCCCACCGCCCTTTGGGCCTCCAAAGCCTTAGCTGCACAGGAAGATCCTGTCTTTCCTAAAGCAGGCGGAATGTTCGCCTTTGCTATTAACAGAACATCCGGTAACATTTTAATTGACAATTGAACTCTAATTATTCCACCAGCTGACCAGTAATACAAGCAAAACCAAGACCAACTGTGTGTGATACTGCAAATAGATACACACGTGAAAAGATAGGAGAGAGAAAGAGAGAGAGAGGCTGAGGACCAATAAGCAGGGAACACAGGACGATTCTCCTACTCACAGCTCAAACACCATGTCTCTGCCTCTCAGGAGACCCCAGGCTCCCACCCTGAGGTCCCTCTTCCCCCCCAAATCTCCCCCAAACATACTCACATACATCCTTTCCCTCCTGCCCCTCTGCTGTCCCCAGCCCTATACTGGCTCAAAGATCCCTCTGTTCCTTGTTCAGATCAGACCTGCGGTCAGCAGATTTTAATATTGTGAATCCAGATGACCAGAGATTGTCCTCCACTCCCTCAGGCACGCAGCAGAATGCAGAAGAGCCTGACAGGCCACAAGAAACAAACGTGATGACATTCATTTACTGGACTGTTGGGCAGGGAGAACCTTTGCTCTCTCATAAAAACCCACATAGATCATGAGAAAGAAAGTGACACTCGCGCACATTTTTAAATAAAATGCCATCTTCAAAATCATGTGGGCTAACTACAAGGTGGCATCCAGGATTAGAAAAAGAAAAAGAACATTAATGGAAAAACTGGTAGAGTTCAATTAAAGACTAGAGGTTAATTACTAATAAGGCACTAGTGTTAATTTCTGTTTTGACGAAAGTGCCTTGGTTATATAACACGTGTACATGAGGGGAAACTGGGTAAAGGGTGTACGGAAACTTGCACTATCATTGCAACTTTTCTATAAATATAAAATTATTCCAAAATAAAAAGGTTATTATTTTTTTTGTCATGTGGCTGCTTCTGACTTCCTGGCCCCCCACCCCACCACCACCACCACTCCCCACCAAGTTCACAATCGCTCCACCAGAGTTCCTTGGGTGGCAACCGCTGACAGCCCCACAAGGACGAGCTGGGACCGGTGGCAGGATGTGTGGTCATGAGCAGGTCTGAGCCAGCTCTAACACCAGGGGATCAGCCTGCAGAACCACAGACAGACCAGAGCCCTGGAATTCCAGATCATTCCAGATCTCCAGGTCATTTGCTCATTCCTGTGTTTATCACAGCACATGCCAAGCACCGTGCTAGGCTGCTGTGAGGACAGGAATGTGGAGGAAGAGTGTTGTGGGAACAAAGATGAATAAGACCCAGAGAAACACAGTCTCCTCCCTTATGGGAGCAGTGAGGGAAACAGATGTGCTCCCCACACAATGACAATACCCAGCAGTGACTGGAGGGCGGGATACGCACAAAGCCTGCCTGCGATCAGGGAAGGCTTCATAGAGGAGGTGGTATAAGCAGTAGTAGCCCAGTTGATCCCTGTGACCCAAAGATAGCCACACACCTGATCTTCTGGCTCAGGTAGCTAGAAGGAGGAATAGAGAAAAAGGAGGGCCTTGCTCTCTGCAAATATCAAGTGCTGCAGACATCATAAAATCATCATCATTTTCATTATCATCATCACCACCATCAGACTCCGATGGCCCCATGGGAGGCCCAGGGCCCTGAAGGGGACCTCTGGTGAGGGGAGAACAGGCATGGAGGAGGCCATTCCTACCGCTAGCAGGGCCACTTTGGAGGCGGCAGGGGTGTGTTGACACAGCTGGGAAGAAAGTCTTCCTCAGCCTCATTAATCACTTCTGCACAGGAGCTCTGAGGGAGGGGCACCCCAGGGTCACTAGGCTAGTTCTCACAGGGGCTCCTGGAGGAGGCAGAGGGGACCTGGCCTCAATCCCGGAGCCAAGGGAAGGTCTGAAGAGGCCAGGATGGCATGGAGCAAGGCTACCAGGCCCCAGGGACCCCCAGGCCAGGGGATTTCCCAGCCAGGATGTTTGTCCGCAGAGCAGCAGCCTTCCTGCCCAGAGGTTAAAAACCGCTTCCAGCCTGTGGCTGGTAACCCCCTAATAGGCAGGTCCCGGGAGAGGCATATATTTTTTTTTCTTTCTCATTTGGCCAAGCCAGCGTCAGCCGCATGCCATGCAGTTCCTGACCCTCCCTAAACCCTGCCCAGGGTGTGTGGAGTGTGTGTGTGTGTGTGTGTGTGTGTGTGTGTGTGTGTGTGTGTGTAAGGATAATGATCCAGCTCACCAGGCTTTGTAGAGAACAGAGAGAAGATACTTTCAAACCAGAGGATTGCTCTGAATGCGACAAGGGAGAAGATGGGGAACCAGCAGAATTGTTTCTTCATCCATTGTTTATTATTCATTCCACAAGCACTTAATGAGCAGAGCACCTACTATGCGTCTGGCCCTGTTCTTGGTGCCCAGGAGACAGCAAAGAGCAGAGAAGAGGTCCTGTTTTACCTTCTAGAGAGAGGGGCAGAGATGGAAAGCAGTATGTTCACCAAAGAGGTCATAAAAGCCAAAGCCCTGAGTTCAGACCCAGGCCCAGAGCTGCCCTCACGGGGTGTCCTCTGCCTCTCTCGACTGCACTCCCAGAGGCCCCTCCCCAGTCTGAACCCAGAAGCCTGAGGCTGGACTGACAGCTGGAGAGCATGAGGACTGAGTTGTCTGGGCTGCCCTGTAGCTCCTGTCTGCTCAGAAGGGGAAAGGAGGAAGGCATTTCTGAGTATCTCTCCTCCCGTTTAACCTTGAACCCTCTAGACTAGCAGGTGGCCAAATGGCCCAGGGTCTCAGCCCTGTCTTCACCACCTTGGGGAGTCAAAGGGTGTGTGCCCTCTGCCTCTCCTTGTCTCACTCCTCCCTCCTTTCTCCTTCCCTCCTGCATTCTTTCACTTTTCTCCTCCTTTCTTCCTTCTCCTCCCCACCATCCCTGTTCTCTGTCCCCCTCCCCCTCCTCTTCTTCCTGTCTCACATTTTCCTGCCCAGGAATCAGACCCCAGACAGTACCTAGGAAGTCTGCGGCCTTGCCTAATAGAACCGTAATAGTCCTCGGGGAGGCGCGATAATGACATCCTCCTTAAATAAAAGGACTTAATGGAGATTTCCCAAATTTGAAAACCACATTTCCACTAGCAACCTATTCAGCAAGTGACTGCTCTGGAAAGGAGCTGGTGGGAAGCTGCAGTGGGGAGGGGGCGAAGTGGGAGGAGAGACGGAGTCTGTGCAAAGAATGACTTTTCATGGCAAAACAAAGCCCTGGGTCTGAGGACACAAATCATAAAAGGTGGGCCATCTCAGTCCTCCCCCACCCTACTGGGCCAGCCCAGAAAGAGCAGAAGCTCAGAATTTGGAACGCCTGTGTGACCCAGGGTGAGTTACTTTGTTCTCTGAGCCTCTGAGCGTCAGTTTCCTCAGCTGGGAGTTGGGTGTTAATCATCCTCTCCCAGTATCACCCAGTGAGGGTCAGGGAATTATCTAGTTCCTAACATGAAGCCGAAGCCTACAGACTGAACCTTAAGCAAACACAGCTAGGCCGGGCCTTCTAATTCTGTGAAGGAGCAGGCAAACCAGAGCGAGGCCACCCATTCACCCTGGATTTAAGAAAATACCAGACTATTTCAGGGAGAGGCGGGGAGAAATAGCTTTCTTATTGCCTCTGTCACTGGGATACTAATTAACAGTGAGGTGCAAAATATATAATTAAGATCTTGGGGACTCAGGGATCCCTCAATTTATTTTGGGTAATCATGGAAACTGTTTGGGGGCTCCTGAAAACAAACATGAAGGCTGAATCAAGGGTTCTCAAACCCACCTAATTCCCACCACCCACCCTGAGTGGAAGAATGTGATGGGAAAGAGCAGGATGACAAAGGTGGGTTTATTGGATGAATGAATCTCGTCAGAGGTTGTAGATGGACTGTGAACTCAGCTCTGCCACTGACTAGCTCTGTGATCTTGGGGAAAGCTCTCCCCCTCTCTGGGCCTCCATTTCCAGAAGTATATGTATAATCATGGGATTAGATGATCTCTAAGAGCATTCCCATTCTAAAAATAATTTAAATTAGAGGTAAAATTCTTCTGATTTGGGGCGTCTCAGCAGTGCATGGGAGATGGTGTGTTTGACAACACTGCCACCTTGTGGCAGAAACACGTAACTCCCAGCTGAGGCCTCAATTTAGCGCCTTTGTGGTCAAAACCACTGAGGCCAGAAGGGTCCTTGCACCCCACCCTCATCCCACAACAGAGACGTATTCATATCAACAATGGCTCTGTTTTGAAAAATCCCTCTCTTACGCTTTGTATCACAGGACACTCATTTTTGCAAATATGATCCTGTCTTGGAAAAGATAGGTAACGACCATTTCCAAGTTCCTCCTATGTGCCAGTGACCATGGTAAATAGGTTACACACTGTCTTGTTTGATCCTGAAAATAATGCTGTGAGGAAGATGTAATTAATTGCCCTTCATTTTACAGATGAGAAAACTGGAGCTCTGAGACATGAAGTGGCTTGCCCAAAGTCACACAGCTAGAAATTACCCCCAAATACAGAAAGATCAACGGACTCCAAAGCTCAGGCTACCTCCTCAGGAATGAGAAGTTGACTTTTCTCAGATATTTCAAACTCCATTTTCACAGGCCTTTTAAGTGAAGGACAAGGAAGTGAGGTCTCTAATGAACCCATGCCTGCTCCTGGGATGGGAGTAGATGGACCCTCCCCCAAAGCTTTGGGCTCACCAAGAAGACTTGGGGCACATCAGAAGCTTTCAGAATGTTCCCTGAAGTGCCAAAGAGAAACTTCCCGATCTTGAAGAAGGCATGAACCCATTACTCAGAGAAACCAGAAACTAGACTCATGTGTCTGTGACATGTTTGTCAATGTATTCTGTCACCTCTAGTAGAAAACGCCCCACCACTTCCGAGAGGCCATGACTAACCTGAGGTGGTGAATAAAGACAGAGACCCATCTAGTTCTAATACACTCAGGAAAACTGCTTCTCCTCCTGATGCATTCCTACGCCTTGGGAACAGGACAAGCACAGCTCCAAAAATTATACGTTCCTAGAGTTGCTTATCAGTTACCTCTTCAAACACATTAGAACATCTTTCACCATCCCCAGCAAATGCAACCACCCCCACCCCATAACGGCCGACACCCCACAAGCAAGGTGGGCATCATTAGGAGAGATGGAAGGAGAGACTGCAAGGATGACCTTTACCCCCATTCTGAAGATACTGTCTGTAATTGTCTCATCCAGTGATCGTATCTTATTCTTGTGGAGGTTTTTGGCCTCTTGGAGCATAAACACCCACCCACAGGCCCTGGAAATGCCCCAAATAGACCAAGACACTGCCTAGAGCCCAGAGCTCTGGGGTAGCATAAATACTACATCTCTATGACTCTACCGCTTCCAAAAGGAGACTGTAAAACTCAAAGATTAAACAGTAGTAATAACAATAATATACAAAGGATGAGTGGAGTCACTCGCACGTGAGAGGAGGCACAGCACAGTGAAGGTCTTGCTCCCTGCAAACCTCCACCCCAGGCCAGTCCCGTGTAGCTAACCCCAAGTCCCTATTAACTTGCCCCCTTTACACTTACTCTTACATGTTCACATTTATTCACAATACATCAGCACATCCAAATATCCTTTATCTAAAATACAGTGACTGCCGACGGTGCTATGATGGTGACGTTCTTTAACCGCAGCCCTCACCCGGGGAGACATGCCCACAGCTGCATACACGCAGGCGCAATGTGTGCAGCTTGGAGCTGGTGGTGAGAACGGGTGTGGGACCAGGGCCTGGGTGGGCTGTACGGCATTCCCAGAACCAGCACACACCACTCTCGAAACTTCTGTCCTGCCCAGGGGCTTCCATATTTTTCAGCTTTACTCTGAAACCCGCCAGCCCATCTCCCACCCTACTTGATCACAGAGAGCTTGAAGAGTCACTGAAGCAGTGTGCAGGCCAGGCCAGTTTCTTGGGGACAGCTTTTGTTTCCTTGGAAACTCCAGAGGAGGGAAGCCTGCTAATTGTCAAGGTGGTGTCTGCAGGCCAGGCTCAGGGGGAGGCACTGCCCTCTGGCTCCCCGTAGCCAAGTCAGAGCAGCTGTTGTAACTGAGGGAGCAGAGCCCACCAGCTCCTTTCCAGAGAGGTGTCATCTGTAAGTACAGCACCCCAGACAGTCTCGGACCAGCCTCGCCTGCTGATCATCTAGCAGGGAACATGCACCCAAAGGACCGGCTTGAACAGGCAAGCAGCCCAGAGCTCAGCACTACATGGGCTCCTGGATACTGTTTGGAGAGACAGGGGCCAAGTGAAGCTGCAAAAGCTGCAGCCTCTACTGCTGTCTGCGTTGGAGCGGAGGCAACAACTTCAGCCTCGAGAGGGTTAAAAACCCACTCTCACTCCATGGCTCCTTTCCAAAAGGTCTCCGTTAACACCAGAGGTCTCCTGATATCTCACTCACTTTAATAGATTTTTCCCATTGACGTCTCAGTTTATTGACTATCATTTCCTTTTCTGCAGGGGAGCTATTTTCTGGGTCACTAATCCAACCAACTTAAAAAGGGTTGCATTGATTAGGTTTTATTGGTGGTGACTTGCAGAGAGATGAGCCAACTTGCTCTTACCTGCTAACAGCTCCTTTGTTTCCCCCTCCCAGCCCCCACCCAGTCTGTTGACTTACGGGAGGGACAAAGTTAGAACACTTAGGTGGGGGGCTTTATGGAGTGATGGGGAACTTCTGGCTGCATTGTCTCAAGCTCTCTGCAGCATTAGGGTAAAGGCCATTGAACACACACACACACACACACGGAGGAATTCATGTTAGCGGAGCTCGAGAGAAGATTGAAGCAAATCAAGAAAATCACCCACTCATTTAGTGAGCATTTACTGAGTATCTAGTGTGTGGGACAATCATAAATAATGTCTTAGTAACATTTACAGCTTGCAAAAGTCTTTTAAATTTATTATCTCACTTGATGCTCACAACTCTGAGCCATGAGTAGAATGATTATTATCCCTGCTTCAAAGATAAAGGACGAGAGACTAACAGGACCAGCCCTAAATCACAAAATTAGCTCAAAACTTTAAACCTTCAGTTGTCTAACTCCAGTCTTCATCCTCCTATGCTGAGAGCCCAAGGGAATAAGGCAAAGTTAATATTTAATGTAAGTATATGATTATTTATGTATGTGGAGTGCATGTGCCACTAATAGACAAAGAGGGGAGTGGAGCAGAAACAGAATAGGAAAGTCTCCAGGAAGCATCAACTTCAACCCTCCCTCGTTTACAGGTAAGAAAAAAGTCCAAGGGATGTTAAAAAAAAAAGTGCCCAATTCATACAATGAATTATTTCATTCATTCATTCATTCATTTTCCGTGCCAGGTGCTTGTATGTGTTCTCACTAATCGCCTATGGGAATACTCATCCATGTGGAGATAGTATCTGTCCAGGCAGCTTGTGATCCTGCTCTGCTCTGGATCACTGATCTAACCCTTTTCCCCACGGGCCTTCCCACTCCAGCCTGTGATCACAGGCAGAGCAGCCCATCTCCGCTAGGACCCCAAAGCACCAAGTCCCCCAACTTGATCTTGGTCCCATATCAGAATGTCCCTCCAGTCCCACCTTTCTCACTCATCTTGTGCTTTTTTAGACTCAGGTAGACCTTGTCTGAAAGGACAGCCAAAACTACCCAGAGACCTTCTGAAAGCAAAGTGCCAAGGTGTGCAGAATAAGAATCAATCAATAGAATTTAACACAGCAGCCACGAGTTAGAGCTGGGGCGCCTGTGTTTCTATAGGTGAATATTTGTGTGATGATTTTAGCACATGAGTGGCATGATGGACTGTACACATGTCTGTGTGCCTGTTTTGAGACCTGTGGAGTTCTTTCTGTCTGTTCCCCTGCTGTGTGTTCATTCATTCATTCATTCATTCATTCATTCAGGAAGCTTTCATTTGTCCAGCAGCTCCTCTGTGGCAAGCATTGCACTGAGATCTGGTGATTCAGAGATGAGCAAGATATATTCTCTACCCAGGAGAAACTTGTGACCGAATGTGGGAGAAAAACACATGTGCAAAGAATTACAGCTGCGTGTGAATACCCAGTCAAGATTATTTACAAGGGAGGGGAGACGGGAAACCATCTTGTCAAACACGACATCTGAGCAGAGTCAAGGACAAATAAGGGTTCACCAGGTAGGCCAAGGGTGAAGGAGGGTGTTGCAGGCAGCAGAGAGAAACATGCAGAGGCATGGTGTGTGTGCTCTTGGAACTAGAACAGTCAAGTTCAAAGGAGGGAAGAGAGGTAGGTCAAGGTAGATGTCAGTAGGCGGAGTCTGATGCTGAAGGCTAGGAATAGGGGAGCTCAGTCAGTGAGGGGGCAGAAGAAGGTAACACTGGGTGGAAGGAAAGGAATGTCCTTTCCCAGATCTGACCAACAAGATCAGCCCATTTTCACAGAAAGGCCGGGAAGACAGGCCCTTATCCTTTTGGTCCAAGTGTGCAATTCCTTCCAGTAGAGAGAAGTTCTCTATGAGCTCCACTTGAAATCACTGTTTCAACCTTCTTCATCCCTTTCTCTCCTCTCTCTCCTTCAGCCCCTGTAATGCAAAATCTATGTTTTGCTCCCTGTGAATGAGAGAATTAAATCATCTGATTTAAATAAATTAAATAAATTTCTTCTCCCAGGCAGGAAGCTTGGCACATTTCAGAGAGAATTCCAGCAAACCCTCTAGAAACAAGTAGAGGGCCTGAAATGCACCCAAACGAGCAATGGCTAAAAGGGTCGGCCAGTTACCAGAACCCATTTTCTCTGCATAAATCTGCAGCAATCAAGGGTCGTGCATTATAAAAGCACATAAAGGCCGTTCACCGGAGGAGCTGCCACGGTGTGTGCCAGGCACTCATGCCAGAGAGATGAGCCCCAGCACCTCCATGCCTGGCACACGCTACCCACATGTGTGTACACACGGGCCCCTGCTAGGTCCCAAATGGCAACTCCAGCAGGAGGGGATAGCTTCTGGGCCCTGTTTAAGCTGGTGCTCACACACTGACACACAATAACACAATCAGACTCTCTGGCTCATACATCCACCTCACACATCACATATATATCACGCCACATCGCTCACACATACCTGCAAACACAAACACACTCATGCACAGGTACACAGTCAAACACACACATCTCACACAACAGAGTCACATATATACATTCACTCATGAACAATCACAACCACTTGTACATACACACTTTTCACACCACATATACACTCACTCACAAATACACCCACTCACACATACATCACACACACACACACACACACACCCCACACACTCACAAGCACAATCACCCACTCACACATATACACTCACACATACTCCGTGCTCCAGGGAAGCAAGATTAGCACCTTCTATGTTAAGCTGAAAGGTGTGTATGGGCCGGCGAACTTCTGGTCTCATGTGCACAGCTTTTTCAGTCGTGTTCTCTGCTGCCCAGCAGAGCAATAGGGCTTGGGTGATGTCAGCATTTTCCTCCTGTTCCCGCAACTGGACTCACCAAAAGTTTACTGTGTTTCCCAAGTGCCTTTGGAGCTATTTTATGTACCGTTTATTGGAGTAGAACATCTACCCAGAAACATGCCCAGCTTGTAAGTGTAGGTTCGCTGCCTTTTCACAAAGACTATTTTCAGATCAAGAGACAGAACATTTCCTGAACCCCAGAGGCCCCCACGTGCCTCCTTCCCGGGGTAACTGCCCTTCTGGCTTCTAACAGCATATAGATGAACTTTGCCTGATTTTGCACTTTATATAAATGCAATCAGAAGTTTACTTTGACTCCCTGTAATGACATCTACATCAAAAACTTCCTAATCCTGACGTCACCAGAGAAAAGAAGACTAGGAAACAAGTGTAGAGTAGCATTGGTCACTGTTTAGACAAAGCATGAGGAAGGGCTTTGAAGAGTAAAAATGTACCCTACGGATACAAGGGGTTCTCTGATCCATCAGGCGAAACAAGTCACCCAAGAATGAAGCCAGACTTGTTGCTGCAAGATGTGGGCCCTGGAAGGGGGCATGAGGTGCTACCTGACTCTTCCCTCCTTGGGCATTTTTCAAAGTCGATTAAAACCACCACATTGACCACAGACTCAGGAGATCTTGGTCGGAGTCCTAGCTCTGCCACTAACTCCCTGGTGACCCTGGTAAGTCATTTCGCCTCTCCGCACCTCTGCTTTCTCTTCTGCACAGTGGGGGTGAGAGTAATAATACTGTTCAACTCTCTTGAGCACTTGCTAAGTGCCAAGCACTGCTCCATCTCATTTAATTCTCTTTAACGCATTTAATTCTCTAGACCAGGGGTCAGCAAGCTACAGCCCTCAGGCCAATCCGGCCTCTCCCCACCCCAGTTTGTGTATAGCCTGCAAACTAGGAGTCATTCTCACATTTTTAAATGGTTTTTAAAAAAATGAATGCTATTTCATAACACTTGAAAATTATCATATTCAAATGTCAGTGTCCATAAATAAAGTTGTTTTGGAACACAGCCATACACATTCATTTTCATCATGCCTGTTTCCAGAGTAGCTGTGACAAAGACTTCACTTACCGGCCGCAAAGCTGAAAATATGTATTATCTGGCTCTTTATGTTAAAAGTCTGCTGATCCTTGCTCCAAACCACCTTCACTGTGGACACTTTTTTTAGCGTCCCATGTAACAGATAAGGAAGCTGAGATCCAGAGAAGTTAAGAAACCTGCCAGGGGATCCCAGCTGGGAGTGGAAGATCTAAAGCCAAGTGTAGGTGGGAGCTCCAGTTCACCTACCCCAGGGAGCTGCCCACCCTTGCGTGAGGCCCTCTGAGGAAGCAGGCATGGTGGCTTTGCTTGGCAAATTGCAGAAAAGGACAGAAACATGAGACAGATGCCATCCTAACCTCCTGGCAGACATCAGTGACTGACTCTACACTCGCCCTTCAGATCCAAATGCCCCAATACCCCACACAGACCACCTCCAGCCCAAAGACCTTCTGATTAATTAGCTAGTGATTTTCTACAAACTTCTAAATCATAGGCAGAGGGTTACGTTAACCGCACTCTCTGTTCATGGCCTGTTATGATTAGTCTGTGCAAAACCCTGCTCTTGATAGTCATTCATTCATTCATTCATTCATTCTCTTTTATTCCCATAGCCTATGTCCAAATGATAGCCTCTATCATTCTGTTTGCTGAGTTCTTACAGAATGATTGGCGTTATTTCATATGCATGTGGTATTTTATTTACATAAATGGTATTGCGTCATATCTCCTTGTTTCCTTTTCTCCCCTCGGCAACATTTTTCACTCTGTATTCTCCTCTGGAGGCATAACATGCATACAGCAAAGTGTGTCATTGCATTGGTCTTAAGCATAAACTCGATTTTTTTCTCTATATATACACATGCGTAATCACCACTTAGATAAAAAATATAACACATTTTGAGCACCCCAAAAAGATTTCCTTGTGTCCCTTCCCAGTCAATGAACTAACTATCCCTTCCCCCTTCTGCCAGAGGCACTCTTCCAGCTTGTCACCACCCATTGGTCCAGCTTGTTCTTGACCTTCATCTAAATGGAATCATACAGTGGGGCCTCCTTCGTGTCTTGCTTCCTTTGCTCAACTTCTGGGAGACTCCTCCATGTGGTGTGGGGGCAGCGGTTTGCCTTTTTTACTGCTACGGAGCACTCAGTTTTTAAGATCTAGCCACGTGGCTCTGTATACATCCAGTGGTCTGCTTTTCGCTGCTGCTCCGTGGCATTTCCACCCTATTTTACCTTTCCACTCTTCCAGTGAGGGACACACACGGTGCCTGGGTGATCAGCCCATATGGGCCATGTCCGCTTAGGGAGCTGTGTGAACATTTCTCTGTGATAAATACCCAGGAGCGGAACTGCTAGGGCACAGGGGCTGGGCAGACTGAAACTGACAATTTTACCAAAGCAGATGGAGCCCCGAGCAGGAAGAGCTGCTCTGGTGATCCTCTCCTGACCCCGATCACCCCTCACCCTTCTCCCTCCAGGAAAACCTTTCAACTCCTCCTCTGTGTCCTCTTGCAGGACCCAGCTAAGCGCCTCACTTCCTGAGTGTCGCTGCCTGCATGGCAGCCCGCTCCATCCTGCTGCATTATAACAAGACGATAATCAATGAACTGCTAACTCTATTGCAATAAAGGAGCAAGTCCAACCTTATATAATTCTTTTTAATTGTTTTCTCACATTACACAAGATTTTTTTTTTTTTTTTGCTAAACTTATTCCGCCATAAGTTATGTCGTTTAATTTCTCAAAGTGCTAATAATTTAATTGCTTCCTTCCTGCGCACAAAGTGCCTGTACTGTCCTCCCTCCCCAGCTCGGAGATTATAAAACGGAGTTGGCAGGAATACCTAAGAGAGGAGTCTTTTTGGCAGCAGGATTTGATGGGAAGCAGCTTTCTCAGAAGTCAATGTGTGGGGCTGGGAACCTGGCTGAGGACTTCAAAGGGTCCTGGGGCCCAGCCAAGGCTGCCCGCAGCAGGGGGGGGTATGATAATCACAGGGGAGGGGAGAAGGGAAGAACCTGAGATCAGAGGGGTGGGATGAGGGTAGGGAGCACTGCACACAGTGCATCCTGGACCTGAAAGGCTGTCAGGGAAGCTGGGCTCCATCTGCAGCAGGAGGCATTTAGGTCAGACTCGGGAAGTTCTGACAGTCAGGTGCTGACTGGACCCAGGGCAGGGTGGGGACCTGACATCTGATAACAAGAACTAGCTTTTATTGAATGTTTACTGACAGCCTGACACTGGGCTTCTCATTTTATCTTCACCCTCACCTCTCTGAGGTAGGTACTATTAACACTGCTATTTTATAGATGAGGAAACTGAGGCCAAGAAAGTTTAACTGGCTCAAGTCCCTGTATCTTGTTGATAGCAGAGCAAGAAGAGTCAGCCCCCAGAGCCCATGCTTTCATTTGCCATGGTAATGCCTCTGCGTCCTCTCTGGGTTGAAGGATGGCATTATGTCTTATGCGGCAAGAAGAGGGAGGTACAGGCTTCAGGACAGAACCAGGGATGGGATACTCTTGAAAGTTCCAAGCCAGTACCCTCCCTACCTCCCTCTGCCCAAGGTCTGATGGGTCAGAACTACATTAACACCCCCCCACACCCTGCCCTGTGACTCCGCATTGTCTGTAGAATACAATCCAAGCTCCTAAACATGATCTCCAAAATGTCCACTTTCCCCAGCCTCACCCTCCATACCCAAACTTATCACCACCCTGGAACACATATTTTCTTTGGGGCTTTTCCACCTTTGCAAATGCAGCTTCTTCAACCTGGAAACTCTTTCCCGACTCCACAGATGAAATCCTACTCATCCTAACAAACCTCCCCCCAAATGCTTCCTCCCCAATTCCCCAAGCAAAGCCCCCTCTCTCAAATCCCTCAGGACAATCAGAGTGCATCTCTCTAGGAAGGAGACCTGGTCTGCTATATTGTCAGCATGAGCTTACTCAGCTGTCTCCCCTTGCCACTTACTAGCTCTGTGACTTTGGGAAAGTTACTTAACTTCTCTGAGCCCCACATGTGCGTGATGTGGAGTAAGTGAAAACACATGTAAAACATTTAGCTTGGCACATGGTGAGTGCTGAAAAAAAGATTCCCTGTTGTTTTTGGCTGTCATTGACTGTGTAATCCCATCTCCTGGCATAGTGCCTGGGATGTACCAGTTGCTCAATAAATGAATACAATGGATAAAATAACTGATTAATTAATTACCTTCCACCTCTTCTCCCCACCTCAACCCCAGAAATGCTGCTATTTGTTCAAGTTTGGGAGCCCAGATGTGGCACCTATTCGCTCTTTCCATTAGCCTGGTATTTCCTCTGGAAGACAGGGCTCCAAGGGTTCCACATAAATTAACACCTGGTCCCCTCCCGCACCAGGCAGCAGAAGGCGTTTTGAACCAGCAGCTGTCAGGCGTGTACCAGGATTTCCGGCCTCCAGATGTGGATGACACAGAGCTTTGCCACAAGCAGTTCCTTTCCTTTTCACTTTCCTTTCTCTGACTCTCGTTCCCATCTCTATTATCTGGAACCAGGAGTCCTCAGTTGGGACTCTGCCTCCTTGCCCTGCTCCTCAGGAAGTGAGTGTCTGGGACAGGCCCACATCTCCTGTTCTTAGTCTGTTGAGTCCACTGATACAAGAACACAGGACAGAGTCAGAATGGTACAGGTTCCAACTGCCATTCCTGGCTATGTGACCTTAAGCAAGTTACTTAACCTCTCTGAGCCCCCAGTGATTTGATAATGTAGAGAGATGGGTGAGACTCAGCAATATAAAGCCTCACTGAGATTATTCTGATGGGTTCCCTTCCCTGTGACAGCTGCCTGTCCTGGGAAAGAGGACAGGATATAGGAAGGGGTCAGGGCTGAATACCTTGCAGATCTCCAGAATCTGAAATTCTGAGGGGATCTGGGAAGAGGGGTGGGATATAGAGATATCACCATTATCGTGACCACAGAAAAATGGATGACTTGGAGAGCATGAGCAGACACCCTTCCAGGGGGACCCATGGGACAAAGCACCATGAGTGTGGCTCAGGGCTGCCATGTTTCCCCTTTCAAGGATAGTTGCTAAAATTGGGTTTGAAGAAAAAGCGCAACTCAATCCCCGGCACTGTCTGAGCACAGAAAGTAAGCTTTGCAGTGCAGGGGTGAGGGTCGCCTTGGTGGGAAATCACCAAGGCCCCCTCTCCCTACACCCACCCCAAGGAGGACACACACTGATCAATGTGGCTCTGGAGTCTCTATCCTGGGCAGAGAACAGCAGAAATCAAACAGGACCTGACATCCCAAACTGTGGGTGTGAGGGGCCCTACGTGAAAGGACCTCCAGGAAAAGCCACTGCTGAGCAGAGCAGGAGCTCTGAATCTCTTCAGGCTAAAATTGGGGATGACCTCTCCCGGAGTGGCTCTCATCTTTGTGTTGACACATACCTCACCCAGGTCGCCTTTTTGTTGCCTCAAACTTGAGTTATGAAATACATTGTTATTATTATACCGTTCCACTGCCACTCCCCACCCACCTCCCGGGCTAGACAGGAAGCCTCTGGCAAGTAGAGGCCTGTTTTACACCTCCGTGAACAAACCCTTTCCCCCAGCATACACTCAACTTCTTCCTTCTTCCTTCATTTACACGTATTTACTAAGCACTGCTATAGGTGCCAGGGACCCAGGTTGGATGCCAGAGGCTTGTTCTTTTGGGGTGTCTGCTGCTAAATCTCTAAATGGGCCCCCAACTTTGGCCTCCTGGGTTCCTGAAGGTAAAATTTCCCCCACTCCATCCCACAAGGGGGCAGTGGGTTCAGCCTGGTGAAAAGCCACAAGCTGCATGCTTACAAAGATTCCTTCTTTCTTCCTTCCCATGGTGCCAAGGTGTGACAGCCCCATGGAAAATACACAAGCAGGACCTGGAATCTCAGCGTGGGGAGCAAGTCCGGGCTCCAGCGGGGGAATCCCAACACCCAGACCAGGCTTGAGCCCTGGGAAATGCGTCCAAAGCTACTGGTGTGTGCAGGCCTGGAGAAGGTCAGGGCCAACTGGAGCCTCTCTCTCTCACACTGGCCTGGAATTTCTCACTCAGCTTAGTGGACAGTAAGCATAGACATCAGGTCTGAGGCCACAGAGCCAAGATTCCAAAGAGAAAATTCCAAGGCAAATGTCTCAGGGTTTTTTAGTCTCCCCACAACCCCTTACCATGCTACCCTGGATTCTTCCCCTACCTAGCTCGTGCTTCCCAGCCTTTGGTCCTGATATCTCTTGAGCCTGCAATACCCTCCCCACAACCCCGTACCCAAATGCCACCGACCTCAGTGCCAGCTCCATTGCTACCTCCTCGAGAAGTCTCTGATCCTCCCAGGTAGAAGGGTCTCCCTCTCTGTCTCTCTCTGTCCTTTGAACACCCAAGTTCAGGCTTAGGTGGTTAGGACTTTGGCTTCTGAAATCGGACAAGCCTGGCTTCCTAGGCTGGCTCTGCCCCTTTCCAACTGGGTGACCTCAGATAAGTTCCCTCTCCTGGCTAAGCCTGTTTGTCCTCATCTATAATAAAAGAATAACAATAGTACCTTTCCAAACCCCACCCCATAGCATTTTTGAGAGAATTGAACGATTTTATACATTTACAGGGTTTAGAATAGTGCCTGACACCTAGCGCGCTCTCAACAAACGTTAGTGATTTCTATTTCACTTATAACATTCTCCCCAGAGCAGAGACTGTCAATCTTCCCTACCAAAGGGTAAGTTCAACCCACACGAAGGTACTCCACTAACATGTGCTGAATGAATGAACAAGCGGGGAGGGACAGGGCCAGCACTGCCGGGATAAGCTTTAAAAAGAATGCTCTCAGTGCTGTTCAAGATGGTCTCCTGGGGTTGACCCCAATATTGACTTCCCACCCTGGTCAATGCCTCCCATGCACAGGGTCTTCTGCTTATCTCTCGGACTCAGCTGTGCTTCAAGGCAAGTTTCCCAAATGTCTTCAGCTGCCTCCTCCGTGTGGGTGCAGAAAGGAAGGAGAGAGCACAAAGCTCTCTCCCCCTTGTTCATAGGTGGCAGAGTGCAGGCTGGAGCCAACTCCAGTGGTATGTTGGCTGAGCCCTGGGAGAAGGGGTCACTTCTCAGACTGTGGACTCGGGTGAGTGAAGGGCAGGGCTCGCCCCTGAGGATTCTCAAATCTCTTTCTCCATCTACTTTAGGAGAGGCCTACAATAGAGGAAGCAGTGAAATGAAGATGTGCAAGGGGAAGAGATCTGTACGTGTGTACACACACCTATATAGAGAAAGGGTGA
The DNA here is from genome assembly GCF_964194185.1 of Rhinolophus hipposideros. Lineage (NCBI taxonomy): Eukaryota > Metazoa > Chordata > Mammalia > Chiroptera > Rhinolophidae > Rhinolophus > Rhinolophus hipposideros. The sequence continues at coordinate 37,332,246 of NC_138066.1, read as the reverse complement.
AAGGAGGCTCATTCCTGTTAACTAGGTACTGTTGACAACACGTTATCTCTAGTCCCCACTCTCCTACAAGGTAATTCAAATCAAGAGCCAAGGTAGATCTTATTATCCCCATTGTACAGATGAGGAAACTGAGGCTCGGAGAGATTCCCTGACTCGCTCAGATCATGAAGTCAGTCAGAGGCACTACCAGGATTTGGACCTGGGCCTGTGTCAGAACCCACGTCAGGTAACCCCAGTCAGACCAAGACTGTACTTAGGCCTCCACTAAAGCGGAAGCACCAAATTTATTTTTTCTTTAAAATACTTTGGTATTGGTTGTCAGAATGAAAATCAAATCTTCTCTGGACCTCCTCTAACTTATTCTATGGTTTATATTGTCTTTATTTTTATTTGTATGGGAGGTAAGGGAGTGGAGACAACCATTATAACACAGCACAACCTCCAAAAGTTCTAGTCCAACTGCATACATTGCTTCTTTGTTTTTCTCAATTACAGTTGACAATCAATATTAGTTTATATTAGTTTCAGGTGTGCAGTGTAGTGGTTAGACCTTTATCTAATTTAAGAAGTGATTCCCCCAATAAGTCTAGTACCCACCCGGCACTATACATACTTATTACCATATTATTGACTGTATTCCCTAGGCTGTACTTTACATCCCTATGACTATTTTGTAGCTACCAATTTGTATTTCTTAATCCCCCACCTTTTCCACCCAGCCCCCCAACCTCCCTCCCATCTGGTAACCATGTTTGTTCTCTGGATCTACATACATTGCTTCTTGAACTACATGTTCTATGGTTATGCCAGGCTCTGTAGAGATGAAGTTTCTTTGGCTCTTAATACATTCATGTCACAGTGTTCACAGTTCTATACCACTTGTGTAAACAAAGGAGAGGGGATTAATGTACGTGTGAGGCATGTATTTGGTGATGTGTGTGTGTGTACATATGAATATAGGACATATGAATGGTCTATAACACCAACAATGCACACGACATTGAACACCTTAGCTGCCTCTAGGAAGTTAAAATGGGTTGCCAGGGGAGAGATTATAGAATTAAACCAGAGAGCATTATATGACTTTTGAATTTTGTACCATGTAGCTGTCTTACTTATTCAAATAAAGAAACATTTCACAACATTTACAACCTTCTTTTCAGCAAAAGCGACATAAAATGTGGATTCAGTAGCTTCCTTTTTCAACACGACAGACATAGCTGGGACAAGAAAAGCAAAGGTCTGGGTTACTACCTTGTCGTAAGGCAGAGAGAAAAATAGAGAGAACCAAGTATGATGTAAAATCTCACCGGATGAGGGGGCGCAGGTTTGCTCAGTGGTTAGAGAGCAGTGCTCGTAACACCAAGGTCGTGGTTTCGATTCCCACGTGGGCCAGTGAGCTGTACCCTCCACAACTAGATTGAAAACAGCAACTTGATCTGGAGCTGAGCTGCGCCCTCCATAACTAGAGTGAAAACAACGACTTGATCTGGAGCTGATTGCGCCCTCCACAACAACTAGATTGAAACAACTTGACTTCGAGCTGAGCTGCGGGCCCCCCCACAACTAGATTGAAAAGACGACTTGACATGGAGCTGATGGGTCCTGGAAAAACACACTGTTCCCCAATATTCCCCAGTAAAAATTTTAAAAATAAAAATAAATAAAATCTCACCAGATGAGATCCATCCAGAATAAGGATTCAGCCCGGAAAGCCACAGAAGGTCAGAGGGAGGAAACTGGATGGAGAAGTAATTGGTACCAACTGGGAGTTGGGGGAGGGGCTCCCGAGGCCAAGCCCCTCCCAACAGAGTTTGCTTTGGAGACTGGGGGGGAAGGGGAGACATTTAAAGAGAGAGGAGTACACCAGTATGTTTAAGTAGGGACAGAAGGTATAGCCCTGAAGAACCAGCCTCTCATACATCACTGGAACTTCAGGGGTCCCTTCCCCAATCTGAGACTTAGTTTCTTTTCTTTTCTTTTTTTTTTAATTTAATTTTTTGTTGAGACTCAGTTTGTCTATAAAATGAAGGGTTTGGCCCAGAAAGATCTCCAGGTGCCTCACAGCTCTAATATTCTCTGATTTGATGGCTGCAGCCTTCTGCAAACGTGCATAAAATAGATTAGTTTTAGCAGTAGTAAAAACAAAACTGAAAATCAGATTTATCATTTTAATTAAATATACTTTACATTCTCAATTTCTAGGGAACAACATGCTCCCCCCCCCCCAATCAGTTTTCCCTTTGTGGGAGACATTCATGTCTGATGTGCAATTTAAGAAAATGCTGAACCACCCCCTAAGAAGACACACAATTAACAAGACCTTAACAGGTATTTCTTAACAGGAAAGTGGGACTTCTAGGAAGAAAAAAGAACATTAAAAAGGAAATGTCAGGGAGGGGAGGGTCACGTGGGTCAGGATATCAGAGGACTGGGGATGAGGCTGATAAGAACACTTGCTTTGTCCCTACTTGGCTCTCAGAAGCGGATTCCCCTGGAGCTAGGTGGAGCCCTGGAATGAGAATCAGGAGATAGGAGTTTAGTCCCCTCTCCCACTTCCCCTCCCCGGGTGACGGGTGACGTAAGGCAAACTGCTCTCCAAATTCTAGAGTGCTCAACTATAAAATGGAACTAAAAGGACCTACTTGGAGGAATGCTGGGAAAATAGAGTAAGATAACATTATCTGAAAAGGCTTAAGAAAACAGTAACATGTAAAGTGTACGTGCAGACACCATATTTTGGAAACTCCAGTTGGGATCCAGAAGTAGCCCCCATCTGGTTAGGTATTGTGTCCTCTCAGCATGTGTCCCCACAAAGTCCTTCCTTTATGCCATGCTCTTCTCCACCCAGGCATTTGATCCTCGCGGAGTGGGAAGAAACCATTGCCTTCACCCAGGAGGAGCGTCATTTCCTCGGTTCAGGGTTCCATGGCCCCAGATCATAAATTAATAATTTTGGCTGTAAATTACCAGATAATCTGGGCTGGGGTGCCCAGCAGGATAGATGAGAATCAACAGGAGAAATAAATCTATAGCAGCAGCTCCCCCAGTCACCAGGAAGCCCTAGAGCCTCAGAGGTAGGTTTTTCAGGACTAAAACCAGGAATCCCCACCTCCACCACCATCCCCCCCCCAAAAGAGTCCAGGATGAGTCAAGTGCTGAGGCCTTTGCCAGCTATGGGGTTCCCTGCCGCTGCCCTAGTGAGCTGGGCATCCACTCCATTGCCCATTATTCGTGATGGCAAAAGCAAATATAGACACTCTCAGAGAACTGAGGAGAGACTGAGTGGAATAAACGGCATTTAATCTTTCAGGAGAGAAATCACCTTCCCGTGGCAGAGCCCCGCCCAGGGGGAGCTGTGGCCTTCATAATTCAAGTCCGCACTTAATTAAAAAAGGGAACATCCTGGACTCTGCCCAACTGGCACGGATTCCATTCCAATCCTTTAGGCTGCTGACATTTGTCCATTTGTCTCTCTTTGACAGAAAGGGGAAAACTTCAAAAGGAAAAATAAAATCTTATATCCTGCAGCTTTCAGAGAGGGCCTGTCCTTGAGCTGGGGCACTTCATCTAAAAGCAGAGGGTTGAAATCTGAACCAATAGGGGAAGAGACAAAACAGAACAAGGAAGGTTTTACATTTGGGGGGAGTCCTGAGCTGCTGCAGGCAGCAAATATGAAAAGATGAAGTCACCAGCACCCTCGAAAAATAAAAATTATTTTCCTTGGAGTACCCTTGGTCTCTCTTTGGCCTCCCGGACTCTTTTCCCAGCATTAGGCTCAACCTTCCTTCCTGGGACAATATTCCAGTTGAAAGGAGGACACGTTTATTCAGCCTTATTTAAAAATATTTCCATGCTCCTCACTAGATTTCTGACAAGTTCCTATATAGCTTCCCAAAAGGTGACTCCCCCAGGAAGAATCCCAAAATCAGGGATTGATTGTGCGGCTTGGCCACACATTGGTGTCATTGTGTCTATCACTTTACTGCTGAGAATATCACAGCTGTCACCCCAGAGGAGAGTCTCTCCCAGAACCAGAACCTGCCACCTCGGATTCCTGACTGCAGTGGCTCCGTCTGCAGGAGGAGATCCCACGGCAGTCAGGCTGAGGTTATTGTCTCCTCCTGATCCTGCCAAGGACATCCCACCCCTACAACATTAAGGGAAAGAGGCCCGGTCTCCACCCAAGGCCTCATCTTTCTGTCTTTTCTCCTGAGACAGTTCTCCTCCACGAGGGTGCCCTCGGGAGTTGAGCAAGTCACCAGCTTTCTGTGTACCTTTTTTTGTTTAACCCAACATGCTCCTGGCCAGCTGTCTGAAGGGAGGGCCACCTTTTCTGTGGGTCTCACGAGAGGTCTCAAGCTAAGTGGAAGGTGGAGAAGAACAAGGGAAGTCGTTCTACCTCCTCCCAAGCGCATTCTCCAAAAGTGGTGCCTTTCCAACCATTTTTAAGGTAATATATATTTACAAGACCTTGTAATCTTGTAAATCTTGTGATCTTGTAAAGCCATCTGTGATAAAAGTCATAGGAGAGTGGTTCTTAACCTGGGGAAGGGGACTTCATAGACCTGCTCTGTGATGACACCTGATGGACACTCTTCTCAGCAAATACGCACATGGACGCACAGACGGATGTAGGCTGTTAGTTTCAGGGGATTGCACATCCATTGTCCCTGGGTTCAGGACCCTGACAGTTTACAGGAAGTAATGTGAAAGTGGGGCTGTGAGACAAGGACAAAAGGAAATCCAAGAGTGGGACTTTTTTTTTCATGGTGGTCCTGACTCACTAGCCCCTGGAAGGAGACCCCCTGTCCTCCACCTCTACCGCCTGACTTTGCTTTCTGGTTCATTCCCCCAGGTAACCACTCCAGTCTGGGAGACACTAAAGGGACATAGGACATCACTTAACCCCATTTATCTTATCTATCTGGCCTTACCAAGCTGTCTCCCTGGGTTACCCTCTAAGTTCCATCCTTTAAGCCTCTGGGACTCTCAGTTCTTCCAGACATTAAGCAAGCCAGGCCTTTGAAGACATTTCTGTTCTTCCTTCTTAGTCAGGTTTACAGATCACCGAGCCCCCGGCCACTATATCAGAAGGCCTATCTGAAGGCCCGAGGTGAGCCTGCTTCACTGATGGCTGCTGGGCCTCTTAGTCTGATCCAGGTGTCTCAATGGCTTTCTTTCCCTTCTCATCCCAGAAATGCAACCTTCCAGCCTTGGGGTGCCTTGGTACAAGCACCTGCATATCTAAAACCTACACTTACATTTTATAACTTAGACTCCTGGAAAACTGTTCAGAGTCCAGCTCCAATATGCTAGAGGGAAGGAAGTATTTACCTATTGCAACCCCCACCAAAAGTGTTGGGGGATGTCAGGGAGTTGTGTGCGCGTCCTCCCTGAAGTTGTGCGTCCAGAAGCATCCTTAATCTGGGGGTGTCCATGTGTACTCTCTGGCTCAGGTTTGTCCTCCATCCAGCTCATTATGTGTTCCCTCAAAGTGTAGCCTTTGTGCCTCATCCGTTTGGGGTGTACTCAGTCTGTTGAGTGAACTCTTGGAGTAGATGTGTGTTTTTGAGGCCTCAGTTTCCTCATTTGTAAAATGGGTACACCTTACAGGACTGCTGTGAAGTCTGCATGAGTTAATACAGGTCCAGTCCTTGCAGCAGCGCATAGCAAATAAATGTTGGTTAGTGTGGAAATCTCCAGCCGCTTTATTCCTTCTTCTCCACCAACTATCTCGAGCCCTGGAAGAGGCTCAAATGCTCCCTCTGGAGATCTTACTACTCTGAGCCTGGGTGTTACTGACCAGGAGGCCAGGTGACAGCAGTGGTGGCAGAACGGGTGCTTTCTCTCACTCAGCCTGCATGCTGAACTGGAAACAGAGGAGAGGGTCCCTGGATGGGGAATGGGGAAGAGCAGTTACTCTCCAGGGAGCCAGGAGCTCTCCATAAAAAAGTAAAAACTCAGAACTAGGGGCACTCCTAGAGAGCCCTCAACTGGAGTGCCCTCTCAGGGAACTGCCCGAATTACCTTCACTGTCATTGAGACTATACCACAACTGCATTCCAGAAGAACCCTCTGTCCTCCTCCCCTGCTTGTCTGGGCCTGGACACACAAGCTCCTCCCTAACTAAACTGGTTCCATCCAGCCTGAATCTGGGATTTGAGTGGGCTTGTCTCTCCTCCCTTGGGCAGGGCTGCTGCTAAGCTCCATTAGTTTTGTGTTTATTGTAACTATTCACCGAATAAGTATTCATGGGACCCTCATAAGTGTGAAGCAGGCTGGGGGAAGAATTACAAAGGCATAAGAGACTTCCTGGGGCCCTGGAGAGCTCTACATACATAGGGATTACTATACTACCGGTATGAGGCCTAAAAGACATCCACACCAGAGATATAGGCAAGAATGTTGTGGGACATTAAGGAACTGATTCCCTAAGGAAGGCTTCCTGGAGGAGAGGGGCAGTAGTCATGAGCCTTAAAAAATATTTCAGCAGAGGAGAGAGGAAGTTATTCTCATTTGCCCAAGATGATCTTGTGGAATGAGCTCTAAACAGGTGCTAGAGGTTTGGTATTCTAGTCTCAGCTCTAATCCCGACCAACTGAAAGCTCGTATCATTTCCTTCTCTGAAGCTTCACTGCCTCACCTATAAAGTGGAGTGGTAGATTAGATTGATTTGAAGGCAGCTCCTATTGCCCTGGGGTTTGGCCATTCTCTTGTGTTTTATCACAAACAGGCAGGAAGCAAAATCAGGCTCTCTTCAAAGAAGTCCATAGACTGTAGACTCAGAATTGTCTCAGAAAAAAGGCCTGAGGAATTTTGTGTCCCGTGTGTCCCTATGGCTGCAGCCTAAGCAGCCCAACTCCCATCAAGTGCTTGTCTTGGTCACTACTTCCTGCTTGGCACCCAGCACTGTGTCTGGCACAATAAATGTTTATTGAATGAAGTGAATAAATGTAGTGACAGAGACTATGGCCAGCTTTTTTGGCTAGAACTGAAACTAGTCCTGCCCTCAGATCATCAGATCTCTGGGGCCTCCTTAATACCCTATGTTTGCTCTCTGGATAAGAGGAAAGATGGCTGAGAGGAATTGTCCTTTCAGAGGTCCAAGCTGGGGGCTCTGGTTTCTGCTGCAATCAATAGAAAGTGGGTCACAGAACAGCTCTGCAGAGCAGACCCTTGAGGAAAAGCCTGGATTCTGTGCCAGCTTTCATTTATTGAGTGCCTACCATGTATTAGTTGTTGTCACATAGCTTTAATTTATTTAACTGTGGCCTCAAAGGGCTGTTAGAAGAATGTGGGGGATTGGGAGCTGTAAACCCCAGCAGCTAACCGACTGAGTGACCTCAGCCAACTCACTGCCCCTCTGAGTGTTCATTTTCAATCTATGTAAAATGGAAACAATAGAGCCACTTCGCCAGGTTATGGGAATGAAATGAGCATGTGGAAGAAGAGTGCTTCATAAATGTTAGTTATTATTGTTCCTCTGGGCACACAAGTCCACTCGCCTTGCCCCAGGGCGCACACACAGACATGTTCACACTTCCACGTACATACAGATACACAGAGACGCGTGCAGACTCCAGACGGCGGAGCTCACCGAGCCTCAGACCCAGGGCCACCGCCGAGCCCCGCGGAGAAGCTATCAGGTCCTTGGCCTCCTTTTCTCTCAGCTCTTTCTGAATGAACTCGGGCCGCGAAGAGTTTATTTTTTTATGAATGGGAGCCCAAGCCGTGAATGAAGTCGGGAGCCAGCCCCTGCGTTCTGATTGGCCCTCGCGGCTGGGAAACTCCGCCCCCCCGACTTGGCCAAGCGAGTCTCCGGATTGGCGGGCGTGCCCGGCCCTGGGGTTTCATTCACAAAAGTCAATGAAACAAAGGGAACCGGGTGGGGGGGGAGAAAGGGCCGAGGCCGAGGAGGAAATGCACCAATCAGCGGCTCCCCCGGGCTCACAACTGTCCGCGGCGCCCGGAAAACAAGCTGGTGCGCGGGGGACCTGGGGCCGGGGCCGCCTCGCTCCGGCCTAGCCCCGCGGCCCTTGCTGCGGCCCCGGAGCATGCTCGGGACCCCCCGCGGCTCCAGCACTGAAGCCCCGGCCTCAGGTGAGGCTGCGGGAAGGGAAGGGAGGGAGAGTGTTGGTGATTCCTCGCCTCACCTCCAACCCACTCCACACTCTCACTGCCACCAGCGCAGATTCCAGGGCCGGGGGTGGGAGGCGCCGGGATTCAGGGTTGGAGGGGGCGCGGGAGTTGTGAGCACCCGAATGGTGCGCGCCTCGCCTGTTCCTCAGCGCGCGAGCGCACACACACACACACACACACACACACACACACACGTCTTATGTAACCGAGCCTGGGCAGAGCAGGGCTGCAGAAGGCAGCCGAAACGGCGAGTCAGGCTCCCAGGAGCAGGTGGGACCTCCTTTGGCGGGAGGGGAGTGGTGGCGGCGCTCAGCAAGCGGAAACCCCCCCATCGCCTGAGTGAGTCGGAGAAGTTTTGCCGTCGGACCCAGAGCCTGGGGACGGTCCCCTCCCCGCCGCCCTGACCCACCCCCACCCCCTGCCTTCCCAGGACAGTGTGCGAACGCAGCCCCCCCTCCCAGGTCTCTGCCCCCGCGCGGTGCCCGGGCCGTGCGGCCGAAGGGAGCGGCCGGATGGAGCGGAGGATGAAAGGCGGATACTTGGACCAGCAAGTGCCCTACACCTTCTGCAGCGTGAGCGCCGCGCCGGCCTCCACGCCCGCCCCCGCCCTGCACCGGGTTCCTACCCGCCCCACAGCCCCTTCTCCGCGGCCCGGTGGGGTCCAGGGTTGCCCGGCCCGAGTCACCCCGGGGCCCGAGTCCCACCCCTCCAGACCAGCGGGCCTCAGGGTAACTCCGGGCATTCTTCCCACTCCCCGCAGAAATCGCCCGGAAATGGGAGCTTGCGCGAAGCGCTGATGGTCCCGCAGGGGAAGCTCATGGACCCCGGCTCCCTGCCGCCCCCCGACTCGGAAGGTAAAGAGCCAGAGAGACACACCGCGACACACACACACACACACACACACACACACACACACACACACACACACACGCCAAGGGCCGATCCGGGAACCCCCTCCCTTTTCCCAAAAAGACTCGCCTTCCCAGGGACTCTTCATCATTCTGGGCCCCTAACCCCAAGGGCGGGGGCTGTCCCCGGGCTCGCTGGGGCTCTCTCTCACCATCACGTCCACCTCACCTTCTCCAATTCCATTATTCACCCCTCAGATCTCTTCCAGGATCTAAGTCACTTCCAGGAGACCTGGCTCGCTGAAGGTGAGTAGTTTTGTGACCTTTTCTATTGAGGTGGGGGTGCTCTCTACCCCAGCATTCCAACTTAGCCCACTTCCTCTCTCCCAGGCCTCAAGCAGCTCTCCAAGGGCCCCTCCCCAAGTCCCCGGCCTCTCTCCTCTCCCCAGCGCCCAGTGTGGACACTTATATTGATATTTATTTTCTCTGCCCTGAGCCAGGCTTGTGTAACTAGGCCTGGGGATGAATCAGACCATTGTGCGGGGTATTTGCTTATTTGAATGGAACTTGGCCCCAGGCCCATTTTCCTGGTTGAAATTTTCATTTGCAAAGTTTGTTTGGCAGCAGCCACCAGGCGGAGGTGTATGTTGGGGTGTATGTGGTAGGGGGTGGGGGGGGTGAGAAACAGGAGGATGAGGAGGAAGAGCAATTAATTTGTTACCTGCCTTCAAGAGTTGCCAAAACATTGATTTTTACCCCCTTGGTTTCTCTTCCCAACTCCCAGTACCAAACAAGTTACTGTCTGAGCCAAAAGAACAACAAACGTTTAATTAATTCTTTTTGCAGTACTGTGGCAAAGAGGGTTTAGCCCGCCTCCCCCCCAATAGCTTTGATTGTAATTCTGATGGAACTGATCCCTCCTCCTTTCCTCCTGAAATCCTCCAACCCAGGCAAATTTCCCCTCTTGTTTGCCTTGAGGGGTTAGCTGTAGCTGCATGCTGGCTGGGGTGGGGTCAGCAGCTGGGCCTTGGGTCGGTGGAGAAGTGTGTTCTGGGGGTCTCCTGGTTGGATCCACTGGTGTGGTTTGGTGGAGCCTGAGGGTGTCGCTGGTGGGGCTATAGGTAGGAGACAAATGGTGTTTAGACAGCCTCTGAGAGGGAAGGGTTAACACCCCCATCTTAGGGTCCCTTTATTTTAACACTCTGAAAACCAAGAAAACACAACATTAGCAACACCTTTACGAGGCTTTTCTCTTCCTTAAGATCTCCACAGTTCTCACCTCTGTATCCTTGGTGATTTTTTTAAGCTCCAATCCAGCTCCTCTGAAACCCTCTATAAAAGACTGGGATGGAAGGGAACGACCCCTGACTAGTCCTTGGAGTGAGACTAGATCTCTCTTGACCGCTGTGAGATAGATAGATAGATATATAAACAGAATGACTATTTAGCATAGAGCAAGTACTCCAGACATTTGGTGGATTTCATGGCTGACCAGCTGCATGAGTCCTGAAGGGGTCTTGGGGGTTCTGGGGGTATTGTGCACATCTTTCCAATTCTGCAAACCCTGAGTGCCCAGCTCTGAGTTACAGGCAGAGCTATGCCCAGTTTGCCCATCCTCCTGAGGTTCCGGAGCTGGGCTGGAGCTGAAGAACGCCGAGGTGTCAGTTTCCACGGTCTCTCAAAGACTTCCTTTCCCAACGCCTGATTTCTGTCTGGCTCACCAGGCTCCTTGTCTGACAGCTGAGGGTCCCTGGGCTCCCCACAGTGGGCAGCTCCCAGGGCTGTGATCTAGGGGTGCGCTCAGAGGTTGGCATTTTGGCTGCAGCTGGTCCATTTGTGCCTGGGTTAGGAATGGGAAAGGGAGGAAAACAGCCTCATTTCCTCTCAACCTTGGAAGCCCCACCCCTTGGCGGTGGAGGGTCTAGAGATTGTACTGGTGTCTATCTGTGTGTCAGTGTGACAGCGAGTGTGTATGTGTGTATGTATCATGCTGCTGCCCTGGGAGTCTCTGTACATTTAAATCCAGTGGGTGGGGAGGTGGGGGGTGGGGATCGAAAGGCGGAGTGTGTGGGGGGGTGGGCGCTGGGATCTCCTTGGTTCCCTCTCCTTCCTTCTGAGGGAGCAGCTCAGGTTCCCAGCTGGCAATGGACGGCCAGGCCTGAGGGGGGGATGCTGAGGCCGCTCGCTCCTTCTCACTCTCTCTGCGGAGACAGATGCAGCTGCCGGGGCCCTGTCCCCCTGCACCATCCCAGCACCACCCCAGCCTCCTCTCCTGCCTCTTCCCACCAGGTCAGTGACCCCTGCAGCCCAGGGGGAGCTTTGGGGTGGCAGGGAGGGGCTAGCTTCTTTGGAAACTTGCCAGTGGGGTATGCGTCAATAGGGATGGGGACCAGAGACCAACTGCCCTCCTTCAGCTTGATTTCTTCCTAAATCCCCAGTCTGGAGAGAAGCAGGTCCTTGTAGTGTGGGTGGGACTGAAGAATTGGGGGGATGCCCAGCTTAGATCCGGCTGATGTGGCTGTGGGTTCACAGTCCGGTGTCTGGGTATCATTGGGGGTCAGTGTGAGTGGGGCTCTATAGAGACAGCTCCGATATCTTAGGGGTTGGGGCTTTTCTAGACACAATGTTGGGAGGATGAAGTGAGGCTAAGAGGGCGTGTCTGTTTTGGGGGTGCCTAGGATCTGTTGAGTTACTGGAGAAAGGATCAGGCTGCTGTAGGGAAACCCAGGCTTAGGTAGGCTAAACCCAAACTGGGCCTGGTTGTGGTAAAAGATGTGCTGCTTCTGGTCTAGGGTTCCATTCCTGGCTTGTTGGAACCCTCAGGGACAATCGCTTCAGTCTATTTGTAGTAAGGAACATTGACTCTGGGCCACTGTATGTCCTTTGTGTGAGGCTGGAGTCTGTGGAGTCTCAGAAGCTCTGCAGATAGGTTGCGGGGGTCCTTGAGCCCTCTGACATTGTGGAAAATTTTGGAGGTGTATCATACACAAAGGAATATGGATTTTCTAGGAAGAGAAGAATGATCCATAGCTTTTATGATATTCTCAAAGGGATGGGTCTGTGTTCCCCTTTTCATAAGAACTATTGCTCCCCAATCCTCCAAGGTCTCTAGTCCCCTTTCCCTTTGGTTTCCCCCATCATCTTTATAAGTCCAGAAGGGGACTTCATGTGTGAAGGGTGTGCCTGGAGGATGTTTCTCTCGTGTGCTGCCGTGAAGTAAAAGGAATCAGGGTGTGTGTGAATCGTGTGTATGCACATTGGTGCCTCAGCTTGTCTGTGGGGAGAGATGGGGTTAATCCCCTCCCCCAGTCTTTCTTAGCTACAATGCCTCCTTCTACATCTTTCTGTCCCCTCCACAGATAGAGAACCGGTTCCTTCCAGTACAGAGGCTGCCAGAGTGGGGTCAGGGTAAGGGTGAGAGCTGAGGCCAGTGGTGACACAATGGTGCAGAAGCTCAGGAGAATGTCTCCCCATCTCTCTACTGGGACCCCTTCAGAGGCCCCATCACCCTGCGATTGGACGCTAGGAAGGGGAGAAGGATATAGGGCCTATACGGTATAGGTGGGTAGCTAATCTGGGGTGGGCTTAGCTGCTTAGCTGGTTTAACCTCCCCATTGTCCTGGAGCCCAGCTTGGGAGGCCTCCCCCCCCCCCCCCGCCCCAAGCACTTCTCCTGTTGGAGGGACATTCCCTACAATTCTCTTTGGGCATTATGCTGGCTTGGCACTTCTCATCTCTCTTTAGTCACCTGCAATGTCCCCAGGCAGATAAACTCGACCTTAGTGCCAGGATGAAGTTGGGGGAAGACACTGGCACTCAGGCTTGGCAGCCAAACCTCAGCCAAGTCAACAAATAAAGAGAGTGGTGTACACTCAAGACCAAACATGGTCATCAGAAATGCGCCTGCTCTCCAGGAACGTGAGGCAGTGTTACTGTTCCTATTTCTATCTTTGTTAACATTCTCTGAGTAACTGAGGCCCTGTCCTGCCCCTTTCGGAGAAGTCAGCGTTCTGGGGAAGAACCAACCAGGGATTGGGGTTCATACCACAGCCCATTTTTGCCTCTTCTGATTTCTCCTGGCTCAGGAAAAAGTGGCACCACCTCTTCTGGGGTGTGGTCTGTGTGCTGGGGGTGGCCTCCTCTGGGACTGCTGGGGGGTGGGTGTCTGGTTAAACCTGAAGCCCGGGCAACGGCAACATGACCCCTAGGGCTCTTTAGCATCATGTGACGCCTGTGATGCTAGTAGGAGATGCCCTCAGCCCATTACCTCAGTGGAAAGGTGCAGTTAATGAAGCCCCAGAGGGGGCCCCAGGTGCGTCAGCCTCCCCCATGATCTGCACGTAGCCCCACTCCCCCACCCCTGCTCTGAGGACCCTCCTTGCCTCAGTAACAGGGAGAGAAATGTTGTTCATCCGCCCCCTGGCCAGCAGGGATGAGCTTGGGCCTTGCTTCCCTGGGCAGTGAGCAGGTTTTGCGACCTGCCCTTTATCCAGTGTTTCCCAAACCTGCCTATTGTTAAGGGCCTCCAGGGGCGCTTGCTAAAAATAAAAATGCCTGGGCCCCACCGGTGGCCTATGCAATGAGACTGGGGGGGTGGGGTGGGGTGGGGGAGGCCTGGGAATCCATGTTTTTAACAGTGCTCCCAAATTCTTGACTCAGGCCAGTTTGGGAATGGTTGCCTTTGTGCCCTGGTGGCTCTCCTGAAAAAAAAAAAAAAATGTGTGCTGCCTGTGTGTTTTTGTTTGTTTTGGCCAAGAGATTTCATGTCCGACTGATTTATCTGATCATTCTAGACTTGTTTTCTGCTGACGTTTCATAAGTTCTTCTTTAGCTGCTGGTGGCTTTAACCCCTTCCAACCAGTCTCTCTGTCAAGAAGTCAACTATAAATGTGTATTTTAGAACACTTGGTACCTCTGATACTTAAAGTAAGTTGACGGAGAATCTTCCTACCACAGCCTAAAGTATTCCTTGTGAGATGGGCTCCCCCCCAGCGCACCTGCCTCTAATTTACCTGGTTGTGGAGAGGGTGGGGGAGCCCTCCGGTTGAGGGACGGGCTGGCTGGTTAGGATCTCTTTAGTTCTTGCTCCCCAGCCCACCATACTGGCTCCCACAAGCCTGAGGACAGGTCATTGTATGTGTATTCATGGGGCCAACAAATACCGCATTGTTTATTCTGAGCCAGACCCAGTTCTGGGGTGCTGGGGCATTAGATGAACAAGACCGATAAAGCCCCTGCCTTCAGCAAGCTTAACTTTCTGGTAGAGGAGATGGACAATAAACACGTAAACGTAAATTAATAAGTTCAGGTAGCCCTAAGTGCTGGAGAAAAAAATAATAAACCCAGGATGCGAGAGAGGGCTGGGAGGGACCTCTCGGGTTTGGGTGGTCAGAGAAGGCCTCTGAGGAGGTGACCAAGTTAGCGAAGACAGAAGTGGCCAGAGAAAAACAGGCAGGCAAAGATCTGGGGAAGAGAGATCAAGCTGATCGGCTTTGAGGACTCAAAAGGAGACCAGAGCACTAGAAAGTAAAAGGCAAGGGGAGGCAGATTAGGGCCAGACCATGCGGGGCCTTGGAGGCCGAGGGGAAGAGTTTGGGGTTCATGCTTTAAGCAAGGGAGAGAAGCGACCCGATTTCTATTGTAAAAAGATAACTGAGTGTTATGTGGAGAACAACTAACTATAGGAAGTGAGAGGAGAAGTAGGGAGTTCTGACCAGAGGCTGTGGCTGAAATCCAAGGAAGAAACGATGGAGCCCTTGCCCAGGAGCGAAGCAGTAGAGAGTGGGGTGTGTACTTGTACAGGCCAGGATGAGTGGGGTTGTTCTGCAGCCGTCTCCTCAAATCCCTGGCCCTTACCAGCCAGCCATTCCCAACTCTAGTCATTTTATCCATCAGCTTCCCCATTGTCCAATCTGAGAGCTGTCTCCAGGGAACAAGAGACAAATCTCCTTGGTATCTACCCTCCCCCTTCCAGCTGTGATCTCTATTCTTGAGAGAGGGGCAAAAGTGGGCAGTCTTTGGGGTCGGGGGAGGTACTCAGCTGCATACCTACCTGAAGGAGTGTTTGAGGCCATGAAAAAACTAGAAATCAAAGCCCGGATATCCAGGCTGGAAGCCATGGATGAATTGCTATTCTATTTTAGTTTTGCTGCCTAATCCCCAAACCCAGTGTCACCCACACAGGCACCGTGGGAGTGCACCTCAGACTTCCATGCTTGGGAAGCCCTCCTCTCCAAGCTGCACATCAAAAGACCCTGACCTGCCAGTGTCCCCAGCCTCCGCCTCTCCCATTGTCATTCTCTTTTGAACCACCTTCTTTCCTCCATTCCATCTCCTTTCCCAGGCTCTAGATGTCTAGATTTCACCCCAAGTTGTATGAAATGCAGATTCTCGGGCTCAGCCCAAGATTCAGAATCTCCCCACATGATTCTAAGTCCACAGGATCTCATTCCTTTTGATGCCTGCCCCATCTCAGACATGACTCTGCTGTAAGCTTTGAGAGACCTTTGTAAACTCTGAGGGGCAGGGCTATCTTCACGTCAGAAAAAATGGAGGGAATAAAGACAAAGCGTCTAGGAAAAGACTCTGGAATCTGTTCAGACAGGTTCCAAGAACTTGCAGCCTTCCCTCCAGGGTCTTAATGGAGCCCAGAGATGGCAGGCACTAGGACCGGGGGTGGAGTTGTCTTCAGTCCTAGGAAGACTTCTTTCTGGCGGGTGCTAGTCTGCAGGGCTACTATAATGGTGTCTCCCAGGGGTTGCCATCCAGGGCTCCCACCCCAGACTCACCTCTGACCTCTCTCTGCAGCTCAGGTACCAGATAGTGATGAGCAGTTTGTTCCTGACTTCCATTCAGAAAACTGTGAGTAGAGGGCCCTGGGTAGAGGGAATGGGGAGTGAGGGAGGGCAGGAAATGAGTCATAGGGATAGGGAATCACAAAAGATCAACTTGTTCTCTCCTAAAGAAAAGGGTAAAGGGCAGGGCTCCCCATTCTTGGGTTTGGACTCAAAGACCAAGACAGTAACTGGGAGCTGAAAACCTTGGTTCAAATCTGGGCTTGCTCCATGCTAGCTGTGTGACCTTGGAACAGACACTTGTCTCTGATCCTCCATTTCCTCATTTCTGAAATGAGGGGTATGGACAAGTTCAGCAGGGTCCAGTTCTACCATTCTTCATGCAACTTGGGGGCTATTTTGCCCCCCAGGAGACATATGGCAATGTCTGTAGACATTTTTGGTTGCTACCACTGAAGGTGGATGCTGTCTAGTGGGTAGTGGCCAGGGACGCCGCCAAACAGCCGGTAATGCTCAGAACAGCCTCCCCACGACAAAAAAATTATCTGGCCCAAACGTCAATAGTGCTGCTGTTGAGATACCCTGCTTTAATGTCAGATACTTTACTCTCAACTGTCTTCACCAATGAAATGACACAGGACACAAATAATCGAAAACAGCAGGTATCGGAACGGTGGATTGCAGGCCGTTGACTCGACTGCAGTAAGACAGAATCTCACACTCACCGACTTGGAACCAACTCTTTGCTGCTCAGCCTAGTGGCTGGAGTTTTCAGCCCCAGCAGGAGCCACAGGAAAGGCCAATGTTCTTCACAGATAATTAGGAGCATGTGTATAATGTTAGTCAGCTGACTTGCAAGCGGGCTAATATCCAACGTTAACCAGAAAAAGAAAGATTCTTTATAGCCCCAAATAAGAAAACATTTCTCTTCCTTGGAATTTTCCAAGGCACTCAGGAAAACCACAGGCCCTAGCTTGGAGGTACTCACTCCTCCAAAAGTGTTTTTGGGGTGTTGGTGTTGCATTAAATGTTCAACTTTAGACCGTTCCTTTGGTTAATATTGGACATTAGCCTGATGTATAAAACTAGACATAATGTAAATAGCCAAACTGTTCTTAAAAGTGTCGGACTACAACTCTCTGAAAACGGAGATCCAGAGAGGGGATGAGGTTGTATGGTGACCCCAGCTGGTTCTCAGAGAGCAGAAGGTGCTGGAAACCCTTACTGCCTCCTCTGTGACACTCTGTGGCCCTGCTCTGCCTCCTCCTACCCCCACAGTAGCTTTCCACAGCCCCACCACCAGGATCAAGAAGGAGCCCCAGAGTCCCCGCACAGACCCGGCCCTGTCCTGCAGCAGGAAGCCGCCACTCCCCTACCACCATGGCGAGCAGTGCCTTTATTCCAGGTGAGCTCTGGTGAAGGGTAGTCTGGAGAGGGAGTGAGGCACCTATTTGCAGAGGCCATGGTTGAGATGCAAATTAGACGACAAAGGATTTCCGAGCTCCTGTAAGGGAACAGCACAGCTCAGGATTTCCTCTGAGTAGTCAGGATGGAAAACACAGCAGGGGGTTCACGGGATGTATGTGAAGGCCAGGGCAGAGTCTGTTTCCCCTGGAGAAACCACTCCCGCCCAACGCTGCGGTTCTGGGCTAGCTGAGGTGTTCTCAAGATTACACCCAGTTTTAGCATTTAGGAAAGGAGAAAAAGTTCATTTGGGGCTGAATCTGGTTCATGTCATTCCTTTCCTGGAATCCTCTCCTCTCCTCCCATAATCCCTGTGCCCTCACTTCCCTGGGGATGGATGAAGGGTTCAAAGATGCCTGCCCCGCTTTTCTGCCCCCTCATCCCTGTCTCCCCCCTCAACTCCAGTGCCTATGACCCCCCTAGACAAATCGCCATCAAGTCCCCTGCCCCTGGTGCCCCTGGACAGTCGCCCCTGCAGCCCTTTCCCCGGGCAGAACAACGGAGTTTCCTGAGATCCTCCAGCACCTCTCAGCCCCACCCTGGCCATGGGTACCTCGGGGAGCATAGGTAAGGAGACACTCCCTAATCCCCAGACTTGTAGACCCAGGTCTCAGCAGTTTTTCCTCAATCCCAGAGTATTGTCCACCTGCCCTTAAGAGACCTGGGGTGGGGAAGGTAGGGGGAAGGGATATTGACACAACACCCACTAGAACCCACTCTGCAAGCTTTGGGAGTGGCGGGCACAGGAGCGCTTAACCTATTATTCTCTCCTCTTCTCCATCCAACCACATCCAGCTCTGTCTTCCAGCAGCCCTTGGATATGTGTCACTCCTTCACGTCCTCTCAGGGAGGGGGCCGGGAACCCCTCCCAGCCCCCTACCAACACCAGCTGTCGGAGCCCTGCCCACCCTACCCCCAGCAGAGCTTCAAGCAGGAATATCTTGACCCCCTGTATGAACAGCTGGCCGTGGGCCAGGGTGGGGTCAATGGGCACAGGTACCCAGGGGCGGGGGTGGTGATCAAACAGGAGCAGACAGACTTCGCCTATGACTCAGGTAAGAGATGCTGGGGGGTGAGGGAGTTTGGGTGGAATTGCTGGTGGAGTGGCATGGGATCAACCCCAGAGTGTCCTCCCATAAGTTTTTTCCCTCCCTATCTGTTTACCAGTTCATACCTCCAACCCATTCATCCATGCCTTTTTTTCATAGATTCAAAAGAATTGTCATTTTTTTCAATCAGTAAACTTATATTCAGATAAAAGATAAATGCAATGTAGGTTCTTGCCCTCAGGTAGCATGTAACTTAATAGGAAAGTTAAGGCATTTCTGTTTCTATTTAGCAAGTGTTTGGGCTTTTAATTACCTACTGAGAACAAAGTACTGTGCCTGGAGCAGGAGTGTGTGGAGTTGAAGGATACAGAAATCAATAGGATGTATCCTTGTTCCCTGTCCCCACAGAAGCTTAAAAATACAAAGGAATTTGAATGAAGAGAACCGTGAACTTCAACTAGCCAGGCTCATTGTTCGCAGCTGAGACTCAGGGTTAATAGGTGGTTTCCACAACCTGTTCTAGCCTCCAGGTTGATGGATGACCCACCATTCTGGCCAGAGCTGGGCACCCCAAGTAGGGACTGCTATATATTCTAGTTCCACCTGTCGTTGACTGGAGAGAGATGCACTCAGCCATATTCACAGATAGCTGTAATTCAAAGCCCCAAACGCAGAGGGAGGCCCCAGAGAACTCTGACTTGGGAACATGGCTACCATCCCCAAATTTGAGTTTATGTGCAAACTTGCATGAGAAAAATAAGCAATTAGAGTAGGCTCAGAGCTGGCCAGAGCTTTCGAATTTCCCTTATCCTGATGCCCAGTCTTTCAGGGGCAGGGGCATGAGCGACAACCTCCTCACCCCCACCCCCACCCCCACCCCCACCCCCGGGCTGCCCCAGTGAGAACCAGAAGAGTGCGCCTCTCCTCAAACCCGGGGCATAAGCTTGAGCCAGGCCGGGCAGAGAGATGCAGGAAAGAGGGAGCCGCTCTTGCCGCCGACCTTCAAAGGATGTAGACCGGAGGAGATCGTGTTACATGCCCTTGAACTCCTGTCCCTCCCCCTTCAGCTTCCTCTGAATGGAGTCAGGAATTCCATTCACAAAATGGAGGCATGAATGAGCCCACCCTCCGCCTCCTTCCTGAGGTGTCGGGTTTCACCATCTCATTCATAGGTGGGAGTGGAGGGGGAGGGCGGGAAGGGGCTGGAACTTGAATGGGTGGCTTCACACCACCGCCTCCAGGTGGAGTGGGGAAGTTTCAATCCTATGGAACGGAATCAAACGGAGTGGAATGTGCTGTCAGACATGAAAAAACAGCCCGATGCCCACTGCCTCTTCCCCAGATACAGATACACGCAGTCTCCTCCCCACCACCCTCCCTCACACCCTCCTTCACATATAAACTGGGCAGGGAACCTGACCTGCTGACCGGAGGTTAGCCCATTCCAAGAGAGTCTTAGACATGGACACTGTAGCCTTTCCCCGGAGGTTCATCTCTACCCCGCCCTCCTCCCGCTAAACTCACAGGAAACAGCTGCTCCCAGGAATCCTGGGCCTTCTGGAACAGCTTTGCCCAGCCCCTGTTGCTGCCATCCCTGACCTCTGGGCCAGCCCTCACTGAGGGGGTCCAGCCTCACACCCCCTCTGGGTGAACTTCCCCTGGGATTGGTGGTAGGCAGGCATCTGGGAACAGAACCAGAACAGGCTGGCAGGAAGTTCTTCAATGTTTGTAGGCCTGCTGCCCCTGCCTCTACTCTACATCACCCTTCTTTCTCCACCCCCAGATGTCCCTGGGTGTGCGTCAATGTACCTTCACACAGAGGGTTTCCCTGGGCCCTCTCCAGGTGACGGGACCATTGGTAAGGCAGCCCCCTCCTCCCAACCAAGCCCTCCACGTTGGAGGAGGGAGTCCTGCTGCCTGCCTTGGGGGAGGGTCTGTTTCAAGGACTCCCTCTGGACTGGATCTCATCAGGGAGCCCTCAGATCTGATGATCCCCAACTTCCTCCTCAAGGCTATGGCTACGAGAAACCTGTGCGACCATTCCCAGATGATGTCTGCGTCGTCCCTGAGAAATTTGAAGGTCAGAGAAGTGACTGTTAATGAGAGGGTCAGGGTCTTCTCCATGCCCTCTGACTGTATCCACCCAGGAATTACATGACATTTCATGAGAAAGAGCATGGACAGACCCCTGGGAGAGGGGATTGATTGGGGGACTGGAAGGCACAAACTCTCCACTCCTGTTTCCTGTGTTCCCCAGGAGACATCAAGCAGGAAGGAGTTGGAGCATTCCGGGAGGGACCGCCCTACCAGCGCCGGGGTGCCTTGCAGTTGTGGCAGTTTCTGGTGGCTCTGCTGGATGACCCAACAAATGCCCACTTCATTGCCTGGACCGGCCGGGGAATGGAGTTCAAACTAATTGAGCCTGAGGAGGTGGGCCTCTCAGATGTCCCTCTCTCTCCTCCCAACAGCTTTGTGGGTTGGAGATGAGAGAACCCGGGAACGGGTGGCATGTGCCCTCACCATCATCATCGCTTTACCTAAGCTGAATTCTTGCTAGACCTGGGTCTGTGGGCTGGTGCTTAGTTGCAGGACCAGCTTAGCCTTTTGCACTAAAAATCCCAAGTGCTCTTTCTGACTTGCCCCCCATTTATCCTCTGCTGAGCTAGCATCGCTATCCCAAAACTGTCTCCTATCCCCTCAGGTCGCCAGGCTCTGGGGTATCCAGAAGAACCGGCCAGCCATGAATTACGACAAACTGAGCCGCTCACTCCGATATTATTATGAGAAAGGCATCATGCAGAAGGTCAGGAACTAAAGGTCCAGGGACGGGAAAGGGGGCAGCAGCAGTGGCTGTGGGAAGGTGATGGGGGCAGGAGAGCATTCTCAGTGAATCTGTAAGAGCGGATAATGAACCAGTCAGAAGGGACAAGAAATTGTGGCCAATCCTGACATTTCCCTCTCCTCAGAAAGTGCTAAACAGTAACTGAGAAGCCACAAGTATGAAGAGAGTGAGATTAGAGGCGAACAAGAACGGTGAAGGGAGGAACCTGCATGGGAGAGAAATGGACCCCACACCATCTGCCTGGACCCTACAGTGACCTGGAGCTAGGCTAACCCAGTCCCTCTCTTCCCACAGGTGGCTGGTGAACGTTATGTCTACAAGTTCGTGTGCGAGCCTGAGGCCCTCTTCTCACTGGCCTTCCCAGACAATCAGCGTCCAGCTCTCAAGGCCGAGTTTGACCGGCCAGTCAGTGAGGAGGACACAGTCCCTTTGTCCCACTTGGACGAGAGCCCGGCCTACCTGCCAGAGCTGGCTGGCCCTGCCCAACCCTTTGGCCCCAAGGGTGGCTACTCCTACTAGCCCCTAGCAGCTGCTCCCTTGCTGCCGGGGTGCTGCCCTATGTATATATCGATGAATCTGGTGTTGGGGAAACCCTCACTCTGAAACCCACAGATGTCTTTGAAGCAGATCTCCACTGGCCCATCAATCGCCCTGCCCAGACTCTGAGTTGCTCACCAGAGCCAAAGGGAAGGAAAAGTGGAGACACTGCAAGTGCAAAGGTGGAATCTCGGGAACTCCTGGGAGTTTCACCTCTGGTCTCTTCCTAGGTCATGCTTAGAAGCCCACGCCCCTTAGAATCCCTTTCCCCTATCACAGAGAACAAGAGTTTGTTCTGCTCTGGGGGACAGAGAAGGGGCGTCCCCACTTTATCCTGGTGGAGAGGGATGCATTGAGCTCAGATATCCCACTGTTGGGGGACAGAAGCCTGGATCCTGCACTCCACTCCAAGCTGTGGCCCTGGAGGGTCCTGCTTGTCAGTTTTTGGTGCTCTGCGTTTCCAGAGGCAGGGGGAAGCTGGAGGGAGAAACCTGGGATGGGGTACGGGTTGCTGGTAGAGACAGGAAAGGCTGGGTTCCTGCTCTGAGGGCCCTTTGCTTTGCCTTTTCCAAGGCCCAGGCCTGGAATATCACCTCCACCGTGTCTGCCAGACCCTAATAAAAGCCCTTGCTTCTTCTCTTAAGTTCTCCTGTGTCCTCTTTGCTGCTATGGGTGAAGGACCTGGGGTGGAAAAAGCTCAGCCTTGCAGCAGACAACCAGAGTTTGGGGCCTGACCCTGACACTTAACTTCCCACATGTTTTGGGGAAAAAGTTTACCTTTTTCCTCTGAAAAGTGAGCTCATGGGCTCAATGATACCTGCTCTTTCCCCCCTCCACGATTATCATGAGGATCCTAAAATAATGGACATGGTACTTTGTAATCTGGCCCTGTGCCCTTTGGCCATCTCCCTATGTGGGGTAGGTAGGACTACTGAGCTTGAGGCCTTCAGAGCTTGTTCAGGCAGGATTTGTTTGGCCTGTGGTTTCTGTGATCACAGTTGCTCCCATGAGCCACGGCACCCCAACTGTGTGTCCCCCCTTCTGCTGTGGCTCCAGGTTGTTATTTCTGCTTAAGTTGGAAACAAAACTTTGTGGAGAAGATCTGGAGAATGGGAAAAGAAAGGCACCCAGGCAAGAGGGTGCAGGGAGAGGCTGGAGAAAGCCCTGGGTTCTAGCCAGTTTAGGAAAAGGACACTAGATCTTCAGGGGAAAGGGGAGTGGGGAACTGTGAATTCTCCTTGCCTAAATCTGGGGGAGACCAGACCCTGGGGCAAAGTTTCCTGGGGGATGGGCAGGAAAGGCAAGGCTGAAAAAGTGACACCTACAGTGTGGCTAAGCAAGTATGATGGGTAGCTGTGGATATGAGAGCAGAAGGAGCAGCTATAGACCCAGCCACTGTGCAAACAGCTTCCCAGAAGTTAGGCGCTCTCCAGTTAAATCAGAACCACAGCCATGCTGAGGCTGGGTCGCCCAACCCTTTTTAATACCTGCCCCACTTCACCCACAGCTGCTGCCCAGTATTGATGCTAAGACCTGGCGGCCCTCTCGGGAAGAGATGCCTCTCAACCACTACCCGCAAATAAAAAGCAAAAATAAAAATTTTCCTAGAAACAGAAGACATCAATGTACTGATTTTTACAATTTAGAGCAAAAAAAAGAAAATTTTAAGTTTTTAAAAATATACATGATTTAATTCCACATTAAAGGCCAGCTACCATGTTTCCCCGAAAATAAGACCTAGCTGGACCATCAGCTCTAATACATCTTTTGGAGGAAAAATTAATATAAGACCTGTCCTTATTTTACTATAAGACTGGGTCTTACCTAACATAAGACTGGGTCTTATATTAATTTTTGCTCCAAAAGACACATTAGAGCTGATAATCCGGCTAGGTCTTATTTTCAGGGAAACACGGTATCATGGGAAGGTGTAAAAGCTTATTGAGTACAAACAGGTCCTAAGTACGCACACAAGACACAGGGATTTGGATGAGAAGCAGCATCGCGGAAAAGGTCTCCACAGGCTGAGACATGTGACCTCTGCCCTCTGAAATGTACGTCAACAAGCCACTCCTCACAGCTCTTCCTTCAAAGCCTTCAACTTGGAAGGGCACTGCTCAGAGGAGACACCTACAGCAACCACGGGAGGAAATTCTTTGGGTTGAAGGAGACAGCCAAAACCAAACCATGCTCCAGACTGGAAGAAGGTGACCCCGGGACTGAAGAGCCTGACCCAGCAGTAGAGCTCACATGTGCCCCATGGGGACGGTCCCCCCACATACACAAACAAGCACAGACTCAGCACATGTGCAGGGGCAGGAAACTTTTGAGGCTCCCACAGGGGAGCAGTGAACAGTAGACTTTAATGGCCGAGAAGATTCCAGCTCCCTGCGTGAGACCCACATCCTCTCCTGGGCTGTCACTCAATCTTGGGTAATACTGGTTCAAGGAAGAGAAACAAGGGCCCCATTGTGTGGGAGCAGCAGGCGAGTCCTCTCAAATCTGGCTGGAAGCCCCCTTCTGAGCAGGCTGGGCAATGCGGCCTGCATGCTGTTTCCTCATGGACAATTAGAAGATCAGACCCCAGCCGTGTTGTGATAGCAGAGAAGTGACCCCAGCTCCTGGGGGAGATGTTCAAGGAACACCCACAGAGCTGCGTCCTTTTTACGCACCTAACCCACAAAGAGGACCAGCCCTGCTGGCTCTCTCATCATGAAACATCCCCTTCTCAACCTCAGCTGAAATCCCAAAACTCCATCCTCAGGGGTTATGATCTCAGAGGTGCCAATGCCATCGTGCTGGTCACTCGGCTGGGTCAGGCGGGCTGCCGAGGCCAGAATTTATTCCTGAACTGGAGAGACCTGGGTGCCAGGCCCCTGCTGCCTTTCGGTTTCCTGTCAGCCCCGACACTGTCTCTCCCCATAAGTCGTAAAGGTCAGCACACAGATTCCCTGCCCTTAATTACAGGTCTGGGCTTCCCAAGGAGCACACTCCAACAGAACAAGAGGTGCACACTCAGCTCAATAAAGGGGCAGGGACCTCAGTCAGCAGACTCCCCGGCCTGTATTCGCCTCCGCTGGCTTGAGTTGTGTCTTTAGGGTGTTCTGTCTGCTGCCCAGTAACAGCCTATATTCCTTCATATCCTAGAATGTCACATGGTCTCTTTTAGTGACTGGTGTGTAAGTCTGTAGTAGTTCTAATAGTTACTAGAATGGAGATGAGGGAGGCAGTGGGGACTACAACATACAGTACGCCCAATCCCCCAGGGGCTTCTCTACAAGCTCTACATCCAGACAGCTTCCTCCAAGTTCCACAACCTGACCTGGCAGCATTTGTCTGATATTCCAAGTCAAGAGCTTCCTCAGAAACTGTGGGAGGAGCACTAAGAGCTGGCCATTCCCCAACAGGATGCTGGGAGACAACCACTCAGCACGAGGAGGCCCGGAGCACAGACGCTGGGCAGCACAAAATGGCTCTGAGAGGTGTTGTGTTGGTTTTCTGTTTGGGATGGAGGGAGGGAGGCTTTGACCATAAAAATCCTTTGTTAAAGCCCATCGAAGACCTCAGAGGAAAAAAGAGAAAAAATAAATTAAAACAAAACCTATGTCGTTACTTGCATGTTTCAAAAGGAAATAGGACACGCTGTACACGGTGAGTGTGGTGGGCTGGCCAGGGAGCCAGGGACAGCCTTCTGTATTCAGCATGTGGCATCTGTAAGCACTCAGGCGCCCAGACCTGAGCGCCTGCGCACTGGATACAGTGAATCCTGGCCATCAACGGCAGAGCTGGGCGGGCGCAGGTGCTGAGAGATGAGACACAGGTCTGGGCTGTGCGTCACCTCTCAGCCCAAAGAGGCCAGGGGACTCTCCCCCATGTGCACCGAACTCACAGACACTAAATCTCCCCATGCTGAATCCAAGCTAATATCCCAACCTTTCTGCTGAAAGAAACCTTCACAGAAAACCATTTTTGTTTCCTTAAGAAAATAAATATTTCTGGGAGGTTAAGTAAAGTACAGGCGCTGGACAGGACCAGGAAGTGGGGCCAACACTTTCAATGAGCTTTGTGGCTTCCTCCTCCACAGAGTACCAGTTAGGGCATAAGGGCCCTCCCCTCGTCCGTCTGTCCAGGTATCCAATGCTCACAACTGCCCTTCCCATCCCAGAGCTACACAAGTTGCCCCTTTCTTGGAGATGATACAGTGCACCGCCATATTGGCTGTGAGTCCCAGCTGGCCCCAGTGACGGGGTGGTGGGGGCTGCAGGCTCTGGTCAAACCAGGCATAAATCTCTGTTTCTATTTCACCACCAGGGAAGAAATGCGAGTCAAGTTTAGAAAATGTCCAGTTAAGATATTCAGTCACTGGACAGCTGTATCCTCAGGACCACCTTCTCACCAGTAAGAGTGAGTCCAAGCCCCAGGCCAGTGCTGCAGGAGATGCAAACAGACAAGTCTTGCCTTTCAGCGCCGACGGAAGGCCCGGGATATTCTCCACGCGTTGGGCTCCTCATAGCGGTTGTACAAGGGTTCAAGACGCTGCTGCTTCTTCTGTTTGCTTAGCTTGGTCGGGTCGGAGACCTTGAAGAACGCCGGAGCAAACTCCACAAGCCACCGGGGGTCGATGGTGGTAACCTCACGCATGTACTCCTTCGTGGTCAGCACCAGCTCATGGTACACCACCCTGAGGGGGGGTGGACAGACATAGACTCAAGCCTCCAATACAGGCCCTAGTCCAGTCACCCGGGTCCCCGGGGGGCAGTGCTGAGCTTGCATTTTACCCTTCCCTCCCCTGCCTGAGCCCTCAGGAGACTGAGTCTCTTATTATGACCACCACCCTCCAATACTGAGGAGCCTGCACACCTCTAACCACAAGAAAGCTGTCAGGATAATGCGTTCTAAACCGGGCTCTGGCTCCAACTAGTTAAGTGACACAGAGCCAACTACATCACTTCTCTGGACCTCAGTCACCTGGTCTGTGAAATGGGAGGGTAGGTTTGCAGGCCGTCTCCACAGAACTCTAGGGCCCTGAAGAGGAGCTTCAGGGCTGTTATAAAGGGGAGGGGAAAAGCCACACAGGTAAGGAAGGCTTTACCTCTCCAACTCTTCTACCACGGTGGCACGGTGGTTTTAAGTCACTTTTATATTAGGGTGGGTAAGATTACATTTTAAAAATGCTACTTCAAAAGAAATTGTTTTTCTAACCACCTCACTGAGTGATCTCTGAGATCCTTTCTAGCTCTCACTCCTATGATTTTATTTCTCTGAAAAAGGCCTGATATTGGGCTGCCCTAGAAATATAAGCAATGTCAGAATAAGAAGCGTTGGCGGTGGGTGAAGACACAGACACAAAGTGCCAGCAGATTTATAGGTTCTCTCCGCCCAGAACAGCCCACCTACCATTCCGGCTGTCTGTTGAAGAGAGCACTGGAAGGATGGATGTAGACCACCTGCTGGTCGATCAGCGTCCGGTAACCCTCCTGCGGGTCTTTCTTGGCAGCGTTTCGAAAGAACCCACTGCAGATGGCCTTCTGCACTCGGACTGTGGACTTGCCACAGGAGACCACATCCAGCTTGTGTCTGTCAGGAACATAAGGCAAGACAGGATGAAGAGGTGGGCAACTCTGTTTTCAGAGGTTCTGTCTTCCAGAATCATGGTGCCCAACACCCCCATCTCGGGTCCCCAGAGTAGGCACCAGGACGCTCCTTCCAGACCTAAATGTACTACAGGGCAGCTCTGCACAGTGGGCAAGATGGACGCAGTGAGAGCCAGACTTAATTCAACTCGACTAAGAATGTCCCAGACGCTTGTAAACAAAAAGCATTTTTCAACGATTAAGAAATCAATTTCCTTAGGAACTCTTTCTGAAGTGATTCTCGGCTACACCCTTGCCTAGGGAGGAGCACGACAAAACTAGAAAAGCTGGAGGAAAAGGGTCATGCAAGGAGTCTACAGCTTTGCAGGCATACAGAGATGAACAGACATGACATTCAAGGAGCTTCAACTCAAAGAGTGGGAGAAGTTACCATGTTACCTGTCCATTATGCCCAACATCTGCTTGCGAATGTCCTGGGCCCGGCGCAGAGAACGAGCCTGGATAAAGTTCTCATAGCACCATGGGTTGGAGAACTTGTTGTTCTTCCAGGAGTTGTACACGGCCAGTAGGGTGAGGTGGTCCCCTTCGGTCTGGTGGAATTTGGCCTTCTTCTGATCAGCGAGGGCTTGTTTATCCTGCCAAGCAGTGGCACAGAGGATCATTTTCCGCCCAGAAGCTATGAAGTGAACACCCAGCAGTTCCACGGAGCCCTACATGGCCCTGTCAGTGTCCACATGAAGCACTGAGTGGCAACGGCTGATTGCACCAGACATTCCCACACCCCCGTCTGAACGTGGCTCTGCACTCCCTACCTTGGGCCTGTAGAAGACGTTCTGCACAGACAGCATGGACACAATGGTCAGCATTTCCTCACTGCAGCCCAAATGCACAGACATGATCAGCATTTTGCACAGCATGGGCTCCAGGGGGAATTCTGCCATCTAGAGGGAGAAAAAGAAACTGCAATTGCTTCCCTGTGGAAAACCCATCTGGACCCGCCTGCGGGAGATACTGGTCAGAGTGGGTAACAGACCATAGGAGGCATGATGACGTGGGGTGCCTGTCTCTACCAGAAGGTTGTTACTGTTTATTCCCAAATAAACCCCAATGAAAGGTATGCGACCAAGAACATGACTATTGTTGGGGTAGATGGGGATTTTGCAGACATCTTTTAAAATTAAGGCTAGACTCAATAATATATCCTGAGGTAAAACTGACTGTGGATAGAATTTCCTTTTTCTGAAACAGTTTTAAGTGATAGTTGAAAATCCAAGTTAAAAACAGGCACCTAGAATTCTACTCAATGTTTATCCAGGGCCTCAGAGTTTCATTTTGCACAGAACAGTATGGAAGACTGGACAGGGAATCAGCCCCAAAGCACTGGAAGTTAAGTCCCCTACCCTGCGGCCAAGGCGAGTAAGCAGGCCCTCATCATCCAGGGCCCCCAGCGTGTACAGCTGCTCCATGGCTGTGATCAAGGTTTCCATTGGCGGGGCGTCCATGAAGTCGAAGGATAGCAAGTCATTGATGCCCATGGCCTAGAACAGAAAGTGTGTGATGGGAGGACCAGTCTCACCAGGGTTTAATTAACTTGCAGGAAGACTACTTGTCGCTATCTTTCCTGTTTCTTCAATTGCATTAGGAAGCCACCAGCAAGATTAGCAGTAATCTCCAAGGCTGGGCCACACAACATTCAGACTAGTAGAAAGCATACACTTTCTCAGGAAACTTTAAAAAACACTCCCTCAAAATGACAGCACATACAACTCAACAATAAGACAACAATTAAAAAATAGGCAAAAGACTTGAAAAGTCATTTCTCCAAAAAAGATATAAAAATGGCCATGAAGCACATGGAAAGATGCTCAACACGACTAGCAGTTAAGGAAATGTAACTCAAAACTACAATGAGATACCACTTCATACACACTAGGATGGCTATTAAAAAAAAAAAACAAGTGGCAAGGATACGGAGAAACAGGAATCTTCACACATTGCTGGTGAGAATGTAAAATGGTGCAGCCACTGTGGAAAATAATTGGATGATTCCTCGTAAGTTAAACATAGAATCACCATATTATCCAGCGATCCCACTTTTAGATATACACCCAAAAGAAGTGAAAGCAGCGTCTCAAATAGATACTTGTACACTAATGTTCACAGCAGCGTGACTTATAATGGCCAAAACGTAGAAACCACCCAAATGTCCATCAACAGATGAATGGATACACAAAATGATATGTACGTATATTGCAATATTATTTACCCTTAAAAAGGAATTAAATTCTAACACATGCTCCAACATGATGAACCTTGAAAACATTATGCTAAGTAAAATAAGCCAGACACAAAAGGACAAACATTGCTTGATTCCACTTATATGAGATACATAGAGTAGGTGAATTCATAGAGACAGAAAACAATGATTACCGGAGGCTGGGGGGAGGGGAGAAGGGATAGTTTAGTTTAATGGGTACAGAGCGGTGATTGCTGCACAACATTGTGAATGTACTTAATGCCACCGATTGGAAAATTTTCGACAGGTAACAATGCTAATGTGTTGTGTAGTTTACCACAATTTTTAAAATGAGATAATACATTAGCCTGTCCTGTCTCTTGCACACATAATTTCTACTGTGCAGCCAGGACCTGTCTCATACCATGTTCGGTTGTAGGGATATGAAAATGACTAAGATGTGGCGCCTGTCTCAAAGAGTTCACAATGGTAAGACACTTGGGCACAAAACCACGACACAGTGCAATCTGCATGCCTGGCACACAGTAGGCAGTCAATACATTTGTTAGCTAGCTTGAAGAATAAACAAATGATGTGCTAACCAAGTGTATACAAAGGGTGATGTGGGAGGACATAAGCTTTCTGTGTCTTTCCCATAAAGTGATTGTGACCATAAACACAGCAGGTGTTCAATAAATGTTTATTGTATGACTAATAACTATAAGGAATTATGTTAGCAATCAGTAAGCATTGTGCCAAGTTCCTTTACCTGCATTATCTCATTCATCTTCGCAACAGATACTATTAATAGCCTCCCTCTCCCTTTGAGAGAATACAGAGCAGAGGGCCGAGCAGGTAAATTTGCCAAGGAGAACCAGCTCAAAGAGAAATTTGAGCCACAGATGCCTCTGTTCTCACTCCAGAGACTGGAGCAGGTTTTTCTGCAGCTCTGTTGTAGCCTCTCTCCCGGGGAATGAATAATAAATTACAACAGAGCATTCTGCACCAGGAAAGTGCCAGGGCTCCAGGGTAGCATCAGTGTCGGGGTGGTGGGGAGGGGGTGCCATCATCTGGAAAATTACTCATGTGGCTCTCCCTGCCAAAGGAGAATGAAGGTCCTCACGGGGGACTAAGAGAGGAAGAGCAATGATTCAGAATGAAAACCAAGCCCCAGAGGGGCAGTCTGAAACCTCTACTGAAAGCTCCTTTGCAAAGTTTTTGGACTGGGAGTTTTGCTTCCATTCTAAAAAAACACAATTGGATCTGAAAGCTAAAGGGATAAAGGAAGTGAATTTGTCCACAGTTTGGCACTGATTAGATTTTTCTAATATCCTTTTAGAAAATGTTCCAAACTAAAATCTTTTATAACCAAACATTCTGCTGGTTATTATGGTAAGAAAAAAATGCATGTGCACAGCACACATGCCAATTTTGCTCCAGAACCGCAGTGGAAAGGCTGTTATCACAGCCATTTGCATTTCACTCAAAGGACTGGTTCTATGAGGTTACTAAAGTATTTAACAAGGTTGATAAAACAGACTCATTTACTAAGTTCCATAGGATTGGACTGTCCCACAATGGTTTCTACCTTGAGTGAGAGCACCGTGCTGGCTAAGTTGGTTCTCTGGATTTCCGGCACGTTGGTGGTCAGCATTTCATCTCGGTAGGCACGTTCTGTGTATAGCCTGTAACACTTTCCTGGCCCTGTCCTCCCAGCTCTGCCAGCTCGTTGCTTTGCCTGAGCCTAGAGGGGTGGGCATACAAAAGTAACGTATCTGTTAAAAACTGCTTACCAGCCTTACCCAGGAAATCTGTTAAAAGAGGGGCAACTAGCAAAATTGGAAATGGGGTTTATTTCTCTTCATTTGGGGCCGTTTCCGAGACTATCAATGTTATTATCATCCCCTCTCCAATACTCAACGTTTCGGGGAAGTTTGTTCAAGTGACGCAGATATAGGCAAGGTGAGATTGTAAAAGATTACAGAAACGGACCTTCAAAACTGTGGCACAGCACAAAAGGCAACGCATAAAACAAGATGACAAAATACCATCCCCACAATTAGGACCAAAAATGTAAGTGAACTAAATAAATGTAATGTTAATATACCAATGATGACTGCACCCATTTTAAAAATCAGGCTTGTGCTCGCTTCAGCAGCACATATACTAAAATTGGAACGATACAGAGATTAGCATGGCCCCTGCACAAGGATGACATGCAAATTCGTGAAGCGTTCCAAATTTAAAAAAAAGAAAAGAAAAAAAAAAAAAATCAGGCTTGATATGCTTAATGCCAGAAGGAAATGTTCACTCACATTGGTGAAATAGCAAGTTACAAAACAATACTGATTTTTCAAAAAAAGTGTCTTTATGCATATATAGCATAAAGTACCAAAAAGAAAACACCCAGGGAAAAATAACCTAAAATGTTAACTATGGCTAACTCTGACAGTAGGCTTGTTGATGGGTTCTATTTTCTTTACTTTATCAAATACCTGATATTGAACACATACTACCTTAATAATCAGGACAATTAAACCCTTAAAAATATACAAAACCTACTTACTAGACTAGAATTGCAACCATAAAAAAAAGAACATAAAAAAGATGGTCAAGAAAAGCATCAAAATGATGACAGCATTGGTAGGATCATGGATAATTTCAATTTTTCCTATTTCCCAAAAATAAAATGTAATATTACTTCTATACTTAGGGACACTAATTTTTAAAATTAAAAAAATATATATATGTATACATATATATGTATATAATTAAAATATATAATATATATAATATCTAGTACCGTATTTGCCGGTGTATAAGACGACTGGGCGTATAAGACGACCCCCTAACATTTTCACTCAAAATACAGAGTTTGTTATATACTCGCCGTATAAGACTACCCCCTCTTCCGCACACCTTCCACACACCAAATAACTTTCAGTTTAAAATTTGCATCATACTTCTTTCTTTTGGCTGGTGCCATGATAGGGATGATAGGGGTTTGACTGGTCGACATTTTCTATGCTGTACTGTACAATGGTGCAGTATTGTGGTTGGCTGTTGGCTGTATACAAAGCCTAATTTGATTGGTCCCTGCTCCCTGTTTGCCCGCCCTGTCACTATAGCAGTCTGGTCCACCCTTGCATCAGCATCTCCCTGGGACCTCACTAGTGCGCAAGTGCGAGCTCTTCAACATTCTAACAGGCACCATGATAGCGCAAAATCGCGAATCTTCAATGCATATGTAAAGAAATATACGGTAACCCGAATTTACCACACTCACAAAATCGCACACAGCCGACCATACACCCAGTATGGTATCGCGATTCGCGATTTTTCGCTATCATACTGGGTGTATGCTCGGCTGTGTGCGATTTTGCGAGTGTGGTAAAATCGCATAACAGCAAAATCGCATAACAGCCGAGCATACACCCAGCAGCGCTGCTGATGCCTGAACGGTATGTGGAATGAAGTGGGCGGGCATCGGGAGGCCACTATGGCACGGGGCAAGCACTATGGGCAGTCTATCTGAAGTGTACCTGGCGTATAAGACGACCCCCCCACTTGGAGGCATATTTTTCGGGGCCAAAAAATCATCTTATACGCCGGCAAATACGGTATATATATAATATATATTATTGTATTATTTAATATATATTATATTAATATAATATATATTATATAATGTAATATATATTATTATATTATTATATTATATATAATATAATACATAATATATATAATAATTATACATACACATATATAATTAAATATATATGTAAACATACATATATGTGTGTATATATATATATTTTATATATATATATATGTAGTTTAGCCTTAGGCTGCTAGGAAACAGTGACTAGCAATCTGAAGAGGTCCATTTTTTCACAAAACCATCTATCTTACAAATAGTATCAGGATTTACAATTCCTATGAAAGGTCACGAACCACACAAAGGCACGTAACGATCACACACCGTGGCAGACTCCATAGCATTCTACAGACGTCTCTCTCTGAATCAGCGAGGGCAAGTATACTAATTTCTTGGTCACTGTGAGTTGCATGCACCACCCTGAGAAGTGGTGCAGAGTACACGTGCTGGAGCCAGACAGGGTCTTATTTTACTATAATATGAGACCGGGTCTTATATTAATTTTTGCTCCAAAAGATGCATTAGAGCTGATTGTCCGGTTAGGTCTTATTTTCGAGGAAACAAGGTACTAAGCACCCTGCAACTACTAGCCACTATTATTTAAATTTCAAAATGAAAATACCCTAAAGGTTTTTATAGACTATGAAACTAATCATACCTATTATAAAATATTAAGAAAATATATAAAAATATAAAGAAAAAAAAAAAGCTTCAGTAACCAGTAGCACCACCAAGAAATAATA
This sequence comes from Rhinolophus hipposideros, assembly GCF_964194185.1. Classification (NCBI taxonomy): domain Eukaryota; kingdom Metazoa; phylum Chordata; class Mammalia; order Chiroptera; family Rhinolophidae; genus Rhinolophus; species Rhinolophus hipposideros. Next base: position 37,298,340 of record NC_138066.1, on the reverse strand, counting down.
CCAATTAACATTTCAAATACATGCTTTCAAGTCTCAGATGGGTTTACATACACTGTGCACAAGCGCATACCATCTTTTTAAACAAAAATTGGTTTATACTATTCCTCCTATTTTGTAGCTCACTTTCTTCAAATAATATATCAGTTTTATGCTTAAGCCACTAAATATATATACACGCCACCAGGTTAATGCCACATAACATTTTATGGCATGGATATACCTTATTTTATTAAACTACATCTCTTTTGGAGCTCATTTAGAATGTTTCCAAGTTTCCTCTCATAAAACAGTGCTTTAGTGAACATCCTTTTCCATTATTTTTAGGTATATGTTCATTTCTAACTTTCAGATATATTGGAACTATTAGGTTAAAGAGATGATCTTTAAAATTTTGGATACATGTGGCCGGACTGCCCTCAGAAAGGATCATCAGATTCTTCACTTTTAAATATATTTTAGGCAGGAAATTATTCCATAATTACCAAAGAAACACATTATCATCTCATTAATTATTACATCTCAGCTACCTATAGCTAAGGACGGTATTTAGAAAATACATTCTAACCAACTATCTTAGATGACTCTATGTTGCTGGGATTCAAACTTTTTTTTTTAAGTTCAAATTATATAGGGCTTTTCAATGTTGAAAAACTATTCTAAATATTAAAAACAAACAACACAAAATCTCTATCTCACGAAAGCATCTGGTATCTTAAAAGTTCATCTTTGAAAACAACAAAGTCCAAAATACAAATCTATAAAAAAAACTTCCGAAAGGCCACAACCAGGATTTGCAGGCAAGCTGTTGGGAGAAACCATCATACCTGAGAAATAGGAGTCACCACCAGCTGATCAATCCCTGTCTTCGAATTATAAACTTTCTGCTTCACAAATCCAGGGTCAACCACATAATAGATGCCATCAATAGTCAGCGATGTCTCTGCAATGTTGGTGGCAATCACAACCTGCAGGCAAGAGGGACACAACTGGATTGAGCTGCCCAGGTTCAGCCCTGAGGTGTGAAACAGGACTTCTGAACTCAGACACCTTCTCAAAGAAATGTGCAGTTATCTCCCTCTACAGACAATTAGATAGCACTGAATCTCAGTTTGTCCCCAAATGGGGGGAAAGAAAGGGGCCTTCATCTTAAGGCTTAGCTTGGGGAGGGGGGTAGAACCTGAGAGAAGTGGAACAGGAAAAAGCAAAGGCCAATCAAAGCCAATTTCATTTGGTACAAATGGCTACATAGCTCATTTTCTAGATCCAATGTTGATTACTACAATTTTAATTTTCTAGCACCCTGGGAAAGCAGAGACTTCCTGGCATTACATGTGCCAGTGCAAAATGAGATTTTTCTTCCCCCACGGGGACATCTGGACTACAAAATGGGCTGTTTGTGTATGTGGAACAAGAGGGAGCCTTTTTTTCTCTGATCATAAAATGAACCACGAGGTGGCAGAGGAATTTCACGGTTTGCGTGAATGCAGCAGCATTTGTGATCTAGAAGATTATTGGTCTCAGCTTGGCACTGCCACTGCTCTTCCACCCAGAGGTTCAGCTAATAAAACACATTGCTTGGGAAAATCATTGCCAGGAGGCACCAGAACATCTTGCATCATGCCAGCACCTGACCGGCCCTGAGAGGCTTCTACCTGCCACAGAGCTGTAGATGACCTCTCGGAAAGAAGTCCAATCATCAGGAACAGAACAGAGAAGGAATCACCATCTTTCCCCCCAAATCTGCTCCTCCTCTGTGTTTCCATTCTCAGCACCATCTTCCTTCCAGATGCCCAAGACAAAAACCTGGGAGTCATTCCCGACTTCTCCTCTGCCCTTCCTTTCTACACTTCCAGGCACCCACTATGTCTCTCATCCATTCTAATTCTTTAATGTTATTCAAATCCATCTGTCTTTCATTTCTAGGAAAATGAAAACATGTCCACACAAAAATTTGTGAGCAAATGTTCACAGCAGCATATGAATAATAGCTAAAATGTGGAAACAACCCAAATGTCCATCAATTGATAAATGGATACATTTTGGATACAGAATAATATTCTACAATAGGACATTATTCAGCAATAAAAATAAATGCTTATATAGGCTACAATGTGGACAAACCTTGAAAACATGCTAAGTGAAAGATGCTAATTGTCAAGGACCACATATCATATGATCATTTATATGAAATGTCTAGAACAGGCAAATCCATAGAAGCAGAAAGTAGATTAGTGGTTCCTGGGGGCTGAGGAGAGGGGTGAATGGAGGTGACTGCTAAAGGGCACAGGGTTTCTTTTGGGGTGATAAAATTATTCTAAAATTAATTGTAGTGATTAAGGGTTAATGATTAATTACCATTAGTAATGGTAATTAATGGTTGCACAATTCTATGAATACACCAAAAACCACTGAACTGTACACTTTAAAGAGGTGAATTGTATGGTATATAAGTTATATTTCAATAAAGCTTTATTTAAAAACAATCCATCTGTCTCCTCTCCCATTGTCTCACACACACACTCACACAGTCAGTGTCAGCTCCTGGAACTACACAGCTCCCTGAAATGGCCAAACTGTCTCGCCTCTGGACAGAGTATCACAAGCTATTCTGTCTAATCAGAACGCGTGCCCTCCTGCCCTCCTTGCTTAGATGGACATCCAAGTGTTCTTCAAGTCAGATCCTTACTTCCTCTAAGAATGCTGGTTTGGGTGCTCCCCCCAGGGTATCCAGAGCACCCATAGCACTTCCACACTATATGCTAAAGGCCTGCCTACTGGTGGATGACGTCCCACAGCAGAGAGAGGCCTGTCCTCAGACTGCAGCCCTGCTGTCTACTCCAAAGCCTGGAAGATGCTCAAAAAATATTTGTCGAATAAAGGAAAGGAGAGGAAGAGGAAGAATAGCAGAGATCACATACAAAACCCTCATTCCTTAACAAACTGGCTGGACTAGTCTCTAAAACAATAAACAAGACCTGCACACATCTAAGCAATCGCCATCAGGGCCAGCGGCATATACCATGTGCTTTCAGAACATAATGGAGCTTCACTTCTGCCCAGGGTTACCTTTCTGCTGCCAGGCGGAGCAGGGTCAAAGATTCGGGTCTGCATCTCACTGGGCAGGGCAGAGTACACCGGGAGGATAATCAGCTCTGGAACATCAGGTCCCAGGGATTTCATTCTTTCATACAGGATCTCACAAGCAGTATCGATCTCTTCCTGACCAGTCAGGAAGACCAGGATGTCACCTCAGAAGAGAATAGGAGCATTAATTTACTTTCTCTGTGTATGTTCTATCCAAAGGCCATAGTGACATTAAGAGAACTCCAAATGACAGAAGACACACTCAAATTCTCACCTCTAATAAATCAAGAGGTTTTTATCTGTCCATGTTTATTCTCTTTATTTATTTATAATTTGTGTCTATGTTTAAATAGGTAGATTTAAACCCTGTACACCATTATTTACATTTTTACCATCACCATTTCAAATATACAAGCCTGAGACTTACAATCTTTAAGAGGCATTTGAGTGAAAAAGATACACTAGGACTAAGAAGAAAAAAATGTTCTTTTCCCCTACCTGGTGGTTCTGTTAAATGGATCTGCATGACAGTGATCAAGCTGGCATCCAGGTAATCTGTCTCAGGCTCCTTTGTGTACAGTATTTCCACTGGATATGTTCGACCGGGAATGGTGAAGATGGGAGCTTCATAGAAGTACTGAGAAAACTTCACCGCATCCAAGGTGGCTGAGGTAACAATCAGCTTCATGTCCTGCCGTTTCTGAACCGTCTAAAGGGAAATGTGATGCAGCTTACTAGGAAGGACTACCCAAAAAGGCACAGGTATTCCCATCCCATCCCCAGAATTCAGTTCCCAACAGCTGGAAGAGTCACCAAAGAACAGCCAGTTACCTTTTTCAACAATCCAAAGAGCACGTCGGTGTGAATTGTCCTCTCATGCGCCTCGTCCAACATGATGATGGCATACTGCGTGAGGTCAGGGTCGATCAGGCACTCTCGGAGCAACATCCCGTCTGTCATGTACTTGATGACCGTTTCGGGGCTGGTGCAGTCTTCAAATCGAATGGTGTAGCCCACCTAAGGCAGAACAGAAGCTGAAAACCTTAGACACAAACCTCTCCTTTGTGCAATCACCAGACAAGATTTCAGCCCAGTCAGACTGTTACCCGCAATCTTATTAGATTCAGAATTTGACCAAGATATACAGTGATACCCTCATAGTAAAATTAGCCTTGGACTTGATCCTAAACAGATTAAAGAGGACAATGAGAACCTTCGTTCCCTCAGGAGAAACTTGACAGAAGGTAGCATTATGCCCATATTTATAGAGACCTGGGCCTTTACTCTTTCTTCAGGCATTTTCAGAACACCTTCACTACCCACTTACCTCTTGGCCTAAGCAACAACCAAACTCTTCTGACACTCTTTTGGCCACCGACATGGCGGCCACTCTCCTGGGCTGGGTACATCCAATCTTGCCCCTGGAAGTGTAGCCTGCCTCCGCCAGGTACTGGGTGATCTGCGTTGTCTTCCCAGATCCTGTCTCTCCGATAACAATCAAGATCTGATTGTCATGGACAGCCTGAAAGCAACAACACAATATAAATACTGTCATGAAAATGTGCCACTCATTACTCTGGAGTAAAATAACTAATGCTTACGGTCTGTCTAAAACTAAACGAGAAAAAGGGCACACGATAACACACATATGGTAAGACTATAACCAGGGTTTAAATTATTTTTAATCATGCATAAAAAAAACATTAATGATTTTTTTTCTATGGGCGATGCTCTCTTATTTTAACTGCACATATAACTTAAAAACTTTAAACTTTATGGGTATTCTTTAATGACATTAATTTTTTTTAAATTTATTGGTTTTCCTAAATTCATAAAAATAAAAAGATGCTGAAAGCATAAACTATCACCCAGATATCCCTAATATGTATGTGTGTGTGTGCGCAGGCGCGAATACTATATATACACATATATACATATGTATGGTATACACACACATACTATGTATGTACGTATGTACTATATATGTGTAATTTTTAAGCATTACATACACATAGTTAAAGAGTTTAATAGCAAATAAAAAGCTCTATAAAGTATTCCTTTCTACTGTCACTCCCAAATCACCAGTGCCTTACCTCCAACAGTCACCTAATTTCTACGCTGTATATAACAGCAAAGGATTGCCATCAACCTACATGTCTACTAATACAGGACTAGTTAAAAAAGCCAGACCACATCTATACAACAAAGCACTAAAAAAACTAATAATAATAAGGAACAACCTCTGAGCCATATCATTAAGGAGAAAAAGCAGGATGCCCAACAGTTATATAACATGCTGCAATCTAGAAACACACACTGTACACATAAAACATATAATGTTTGTGCGTGTGCACACATACGTATTTGTATTTGCTTATATAGGTATAAGATATTGCTGAAAGGATTCACTAGAAACTAGTAAACTCGGTAGCCTCAGGAAGTTTGATAGTCTTAAAATCAGATCTCCAGAAAATGGAAATAAGTACTTGAAGCAAAGTCTTGCTGATGTGCGATTGTTGGCCAAGCACCCCCATTTTTCTTACTGACCAGAGCTAGTATTCTGTGCTACAAATACTCTGTCCACTTGGAACTGCTCCAGGGTCCCCCAGTTCAAACAGATTTATTTCCTCATAGGAAAAATAAAATATGTAGACTAATGTATGTTTTTAAAAAAGTACTTGGAAATATTGTTTATTTCCTATGCCCTCTGGAAAAGCCACTTCAAACATACACATACCTGTCCAGCTAATTTCAATTAAAACATGCCATCTTTCCCTTAGAAAAGACCCCTACTCCCCCATCAATACATCATAAAGGGCTTCTCACCTGGACCAGCTGTTCCTTCAGTTTGTAGATAGGTAGGCTCTCTCTTTGCTCAATGATTGACATCTGGGTCTTTTTGCCATAAGAAGCTTTGTTGCCCCCAAAGGCATGCTTCTTCCACTCAGGAATGTCATTGGGCATCATCCCAATACCCCTCATGTTGGCAGCAATCTGCCTGCCTTCCGCTGCAAAGGAAACCAGAGACTTAGAAATGTCCCGAAGCTACCCTACTGCCCCTCCCCACATCCAACAAATCACATTTCTCCAGTACACCCTTCCCCTCTGCTAATTCCATGTTAAACCACCATCCCCTGCCTTCTGAACTAGTATAAAAGCCTCGTAATTCATCTCACGTGTCTACTCCTGCCCCATCCAATCCATTCTGCAGGGCACCTTCAAAATCCTTTAGAAATGCAACTTTGATCATGCCACTCCCCTGCTTAGAACTTTGCAACATTTCCAAGTGAACTTTAGAATTGAGCCCTAATTCCTAATATCATCTACAAAGTCCTGGCCTGCCACCCATCACCCCCCACCACTCTGCCTATCACTCTCTGTATTCCAGACACACGGGTCTTCTTTCCTACCTCACAGCCCCAGCACAGGCTACTCCTCAGCCTGGAATACACCCCCCAACCCCTGTCCCATCCCCTATGACAGACTAAGTCCTATTTATCCTTCGGTTCTCAACTTTCCCAGGGAAGTGACCCCCTAAGCCAACTATACTATCTGTACTTCTTCGTACAGCACTGGTCATGATTTAGTTAGCTGGCAATTATTTGATTAACATCAAGCTTCCCCACTAAATTGTATGTGTCATAAAAGCAGGGATCGTGTCTAATTCACAGCTATATTTCTAGTTGCCCAACATAAATGAATAAATACTTGTCACGACTGTATCCAGCAATTAGTTAATACTTGCCATACAAAGAACTGTATGAAAAGGAAAGTTTCAGAGCTATACTATTTTTTGAATAAAAATTTTAAGTTATTCAGAAGAAAAACTCAATCAATCTAATAATAACCTGACCAGGGTAACTAAAATATTTTTTGGTTTTAGACACTTGTTTAAAAAAACAAAGACATGCTTTAACTGAAGGGAAAAAGCAAATGACCAAAGCCAAGGCTAAACCTTTAGTATGTGCTGACAATGCTCCCTCCCTGTGTACTTGAACGCTCAGATATTTTTTGAAAAGTCCACACCCCTATCCCAGGGTCTCACCATCAGGCAGAGGATCAACCCAGTGTTTGTTGAGTCCCATGGGAATAGAATCCATCTCAGCTTCCCGTTGAGCCTGCTTGAGTTCCCGTCTTTCTTTAGCCAAGGCACTCTGCATCATCGCTGCTTGGGAGAGGGAGCCATCTGGGTTCTAGCGCAACAGAGGACAGGGCAACATCAGAATGGGATCTCAGCATGCATTAAATATCCAGGAAATACGACGTAGATGTTAAGCCACTTAAATCTAAAGAATGAGACCCACCTAGAAGAAAGTTCCTATCTACATACCAGACTACATGAAAGAAATGGATAAACTGCAGCAAATTCAGAGAAAATAAACAAGGACAATGATAAATCACTGAAGGAACTGGGGATGCTGGCTTGAAGATGGGAACTCCAAGATAGATAGGACATATAAGAAAGGGATAAAAATTCTTCTGTATGGTCCCAAGAACTAAAATGAAGACCAATGTGGACACCTCAGTAAGAAAGATTTCACTCCTGCCTAACAAACTAATGATCAGATCCGCCTGAAAATGGAATGTGTCTTCTTAAGGGCTGGTGAATTAATTCCCTGTCACCAATAATGTCAAGACACGAGAAGACCACATGGGAGGAACACTGTAGAAGGATACATGGAATTGCAAGCACTGAATGGGTGGCTGGGCTGAGAGACCTTTAAGACCATCTTTTTCCAAATCTAAATTTTATCATAACTGTTCCATGAATTCTTCTCCTCATAGCTCTGCCCTCCACAACACCCAGCACTAAAGCTTCCTATTGGGTGCCAACAGCAATCGGTCAAGTGAACCCTTCAAAACTGCCTTTGAATCTGCAAGGTTCAAGCCCTAAGGCCTGGGAAAAAGCAGTGATAGTAGATCAAGCACATGTAGTGAGCTCTCCTTTCTACCAAAACACACTAAAATGAGAAAAGAATTAAAAAGGCAAAAGCAACAAAGCTGAGTCGATCTCCCTTTAAAATAAAAATATTCTAGACCCTGACCAACAGTCAGTGCTACCTCCTGTGGCTTGAGTTCTGCTTACACAGATCTAATAATCTGCTCTGAAAAACTGAAGTGTTACATTAAGAAAAGAAGTTCACTTGACATGTCCAGGTTAGAGTCCCAGCATTTCTCACCTTAACGATTTTAATAGGGCTCATGTCCATGCTTTGCTTGGTGTGCCCTCTTAGGAATGGAGGCTCTTCTTCAACCAGTTCAATCTCAAGGTCCTCATCTAAAAGGCCCCCCGAAAGAAGAATTAGCCAAACACAAAACACAGAAATGACCAATAATTTTCCCCAAAATAATTAATTTCCATGAACACCAGCAGTCTTTATCACAGTTGGCTCATGAGGTCAAAAGGACAGCAATGTAAGTGAAATTATAACTCAGGTGACTATTCCCCCTGCTCTCTAGCCATTTCTAGGGCATCTGTGCTCCGGCCCAAGAACTGATCAAAGCTACTTTCAAAAGCAATTAAGCCTGCGGAAAAATGCTGTTCTGATATTCTAGATAGTACTAAGGCATTTGCCATTCAACTTCATTATAAAGTAACTCTTAACCCACAAAAAGAATGGCAAAAAGAATTAGGGGTGGCCAGTTAGCTCAGTTGGTTAGAGTGTGGTGCCAATAACACCAAGGTTGCTGGTTCAATCCCATCAAAAGTAAAATCAATAAATTATGGTAAATTTATATACAGCACTGAAAACGAGTGAAATACGACTATAAAAATCAACAAAGCTAAATATCAAAAGAATGATGAATCAAAAAAATTAAGTTTGGGGGCGGCCAGTTATCTGAGCTGGTTAGAGCGCGGTGCTCTTAAGGTTGCTGGTTCGATCCCCACATGGGCCACTGTGAGCTGCGCCCTCCACAACTAGATTGAAACAACTACTTGACTTGAGCTGATGGTCCTGGAAAAACACTTAAAATAAATAAAATTAAAAAAGAAAATTAAATTCTAAAACAGACTAAACAATACAATGTTTACAGATAGATACCGTGTTTCCCCAAAAATAAGACTTAGCTGAACTATCAGCGCTAATGCGTCTTTTGGAGCAAAAATTAATATAAGACCCGGTATTATACAACATAATATAAGACCCGGTCTTTGTAATATAATATAATTAATATAATATAATTAATATAATATAATATAACACACATAATTAATGAAATGTAATATAATAAAATATGATAAAATAAAATATAATATAATACCGGGTCTTATAGTTCACTTAGTAGGTGTTTATTTATTATTGTTATATGAATTATGTATGTTCCATCATAGGATTTATTTCACAATTTTTAAAAATTTTTAATGGGCTGAGTTAGAAGTTGTTTCCAGGGCAACTCAGAGGTAATCTAGGCAGATCCAGGGTTTTCAGAACAATTACTAAGAATATGAGATCATATTTACTCCCCCAAATACAATTATAACTTTTTATATCTTAAAAACTTATAAGCAACAAGTATAACAATACATGAATGTTTCCCAGAAAAATGAAGTTTTTTGCTTCCATCATGAGAGGCCCTTGTTGTTTTGAGAGATGAGTAGTGAGATCCAAGGAACAAATGATTCATAACCACTGGATTAAATTACAAATAGAACCACCTAGTCCAGGGGCTCAAATTACCAAATGTTCTCCTGAACCATTATCCTGCTCAATCTCAGTGACTAATTACCTTCTTCGTCATCCACTTTAGGGAGAATGCCAGTCTCTTCATCGAAGTCTGGAAACTCTTCTTTGGAAAGGACATTGGCGGCAATCATCTAGCCAAAGGACACAAGGCAGCACTTGTTACTTGCTAGGATCAAAACTCTTCTTTTGTAGGAGAGTTAAGAAAGGTTTCGTGTAGGAAACCAAGGTATTTTCCTCCCCTGACCCAGGATTGCAGGGCCTCAATCATCATGTATCCCATCCCTGGGGGACAAGACAACATGGTGTCCAAACACATGGCTCAAGGGTCTCTTCCCCAGGAACAGTTATCTGCCTCTTCCCTTGCTTCCACAGCACTCTGCACACTCCTCGTATGTAGTATGTAAACCTTCACAGCTATTTGTTTCCATCTGCCTCCTCGCCCGGACTTGGAGTTCCTCAAGGGCGGGAACCATGCTACATCCGTCTTTGCAGCCCTAGAATCTACACAGTGCCTGGCACACTGTAGTTCTGCTGTTTATTGAATGATGGAAACAAGAACAAACATTTACGTAGCATTACCACATGCAGGCAGTAATCTAAGAGCTTCATTCCTATTAACTCATTTAATCCCAAGGCCACCAGTGGCCCTGTCTTACAGAGGAGCGCAGCGGCACAAAGAGGTAGAGTAACTTGGCTCAGGATCACACAACTAGTCAGTGGCCGGAAGTCACCCCAGGCCATCATGTTCCAGGGCCCACACTCTTAAACCACTATGCTACCTGCTGTATAACTATGTGGCCATAAAAACAAATAGTCCCAACCTGTTTGATCTCCCACTTCTCTGGGTCAGAGATGCGGGTAAGGCGTTTGCGTTCCAGCGAATCATCTTCTACTTCAGGGGCACTGACAAGGGACAGGTGAGTGGGTCTGTCTGGATTCCTCATTGAGGTCTCCTCATTGGTCTCCCCAACAAGATTTCGTCGTCGATTTGGGTTTAAATCTTCCCCGGTCTCTTGATCCACATCCTAAGACACAAAAACAATGAAACTAGCTCACTTGCTGTCCTCTTGTTTCCTTGGCCATCAAATGTGGTCATAGGCTGGCTCTCTCACCTACCTTCATGCTCAGACTAGTCTTGGTGCCAGTGAAGGACAGCACTTTGACCTTGACCCTCTGGCCTTTGCTCACCACATCAGCCACATTGGCCACACGGCCTTCCCTCCGGAGCTCAGAGATGTGCACCAGGCCTTCCCACCGCTTCCTGAGGGAGAGTCAGAGACATCAGGAGCATTCCTAAAATACCTTTTCCCCAATAGATTCCCGCCTTGTTGGAAGTGAACAAACGAAAATGGTCTTAAACTCAAGAGGAAAGTACCAAGAAGGTGGTCAAATAAAATAGTATTACCTCCCTCCCAAAGGAAAGACATGGGGGAGGGGGAGTAGACGTGCCAAATTCTCATGTCTTAACCAGCAAAAGGGTTGATCTCTTGAAAGCAGGGGAAGGAATAAATGGCTCTATGACATTTCAAATAAAAAATCAATTTCTAACAACCTGGTAATGGCTGATTTGATTCAAGTGTCATTAATCATAACTTTCAGAATGTGAAAATCCCGTGATAAAAGAAATTCTGGCCATCACTGGTGTGAAAGAAGAGCACCAGGCATTACCTTAGTCCCTCCAGCTGCACAAAGCATCCAAACTGCATGATGCTGGTAACTTTGCCATTGTAAATGTCCCCAATAGCGGGCTCTTCCGGGGGAGGGCGGTCCACATGCTTGTCCCGCCATCTGTCCAGATTCCTCTCCCCATACTTGTCTCGGTCCTTCCGGTCTTTGGGGGGGCTCTGACTTCTGCTCCTGGACCGATATCTAGACTTCCCTTTATTTCTCTCCCGGGTCCTGGAATGTGATCGAGAGCGGGACCGGTGTCTCCGCTTGTGGTCTCTATCGCGGTCTCGCTCTCTCTCACGCTCACGCTCACGGTCACGGTCACGGTCACGCTCTCGCTCTCGGTCGCGGCTCCGGCTGCGCTTCTTCTTCTTTGTCTTGTCCCTAACAAATCAACAAACACCTATTTGAAAAAGAAACCAGCCCAATTTCATCTTTGCATCCTCAAGAACACAGCACAGTGCCACGCATGTGGTAGGTACCTTCTAAGTGTTAAACTAAATTAGCGTTTCAATAACTATGACGTCCCTGCAGGCCAACAAAGAATGAGGCCAGAAAGATATTCAGCCTCTCTGGGTCCAGATTTCTATCCTTTGAACATCTTAGCATTTGTTGCACAAATATTCTTGACAGGGAGCAATGAAAACAGATCCAACAGTATGGTACATGGCCAGTCTAGATTGTGTAAACTTGCCCCCAATTTTGCTTGGCTGGTCTACAAAATTCAACTACCACAGTTTCCTAAACTCCCCAAAGGATAGGACACCAGGGACAAACCGGTGCTCAGCATCTCTTTGCTTCTCCTGGCCTGCTGCACTGGGCATTAAGGCCTCCAGTTCTTTCAGGACATCCACAGCGACTTTCACATCATCCTCATCCAGCATGGTCTATAGGGGCAAGGCCAGCAAAGTTAGGAGAAGAAGGGGAAAAAAAAAAAAAAAATCACTCAAGACTTTGTACTTCAGGTACTACAAATCTGACAGCCCCTATATCACTGCCTACTTATGTGAGAGAAGCAGAGGGGGTTGAGATTTCCAACACAATTTGAGGCACTCTTGGAAGTCATTTCTACATTTGGCAAACCCCTTTGTCCTTAGTGCAAGGCTATGGAAAGAAATTAGATATCACTCCTGTGAATCACACAAATAATGATTACAAATAGAAAACAGATGCTAAAATTTTTTTAAAAGCAACTCTCTGTTTGCACTCCCTTCTCTTCTTCACTGCTTTATTTTTTCCATAGTTCTTATCACTATCAGCTATATTATATACTTATTTGTCTATTGCCTGTCTCCTCCCCACCAGAAGAGTTTACATGTTTATTTCCTGCCCCCAGCCCAATACTAGAACATAGTCTCCAAGAGGGCAGAAACTCTAGACTGTTTTGTTCACTGCTGGTATCTAGAACAGTGCTTGGCACATAGTAGGCACTCAACAAATACTTGCCAAGATAAAATTTCAAAATCAAAACATTTCAAAGATTAGATATTCTAACATGTGATGGAGCAAAAAAATCTAATTTCACACATCAGGCATGTGTTCTAAAGGTTTAAGTTATTTTATACATACTTCATAGTCACTGCTTTCTACAATTCCCAAACTTATTTCCCTCAAATATCATTATCTAAACCCTTTAACATTACTCTATACATAGCACATGCTCACAGAGTGATCACTTTCACTTTGAAAAATATGTGACAATAAAGGTAAACTTAAAGTTAATAACTAACGACACAAAGAAAAGAGGCAGGAGTGGGGGCAACATACAGTTATAGTAGACATTCTCAAAATGGTATCAGTACCCGAACAGAAGGGTTGTCTGGTTGGCAAAGGCCTGGGAAGAGTTCCTTCAGTTTTTCTTTTTCAGTTTTGGGTTTAACGACTAGATCTTGTTTCATTAAACAGCATGAAGGAATTAAAAAAAAAAAAAAGATGCATTAAATATTCTCAATAATTGACCAAAGAACTTCAACATTCGATATGCATCAACGCGGCATTTTTCTACGTATTATTCCTATACATTACTATACATATAATTTAATTTTCTAAAAATAACATTGATTACAAAACCCTCAACATACTATCTGGGCATTAGGGTCGGGGGAGGGTGCATCAGTATTCATTTGGTTGGTTATGTCTTATAATTCTTATTTTAATTCTGTTTTAAGTCATTTGAAAATTTATACTAGAACATTTACTTGTTTGGCAGCTGCTGCAAGGGAAACAAACACAATTTACAGAATGCTCGCGACCTAAACCATTCTGCAGGCTAAGCTCAGCTGGAAGCTCTGCTCACCTTTACTAGTAGGCTTGGCTGGAGGCCGCATGGTTTGTATGAGACGTAGCAAGTTACTAATAAGAGAATCCTTTGAAAAGAAACAGAACAAAACTTGTGAGCCCCTGGACCAGTGCTTAAAAACACTGAGACAAGGGTGTCCTTTAAAGAAGGGTGATTATGCCCACCTGCCCCATTTTCCTAGAAAGGTGTCACAGGAAATCCTGTTACATCACCACTGCTTACTGGCATGAAAACATTACACACTTATGGTGTATTTGATTGGTAGGTATAAAGATCTCCTTTCTGTATCAAAACCCCATATTAAATCCTATCAAAATTTAAATTCAATTGTGGCATTAAAATAAAACAGAGTGCTTCGGATACACATACCGTGAATTCTGCACCATTTTTGACCAGAGAAGCCTTAAAAGTATCAAAGGTGGTATTTTTCTCAGCAAGACTGATCACAAATTCAGCTGCAAATGAAAAAAGGGATGAAAACAAGAATGCAGACTTGAGCAAAAAATCAATTTCAGTATGCTAAAATCAAAATCAGTATGATAAAAACAAAACCGATTAGGCTATCCAACAATCATAAAAGCCAAAGACCATCATCCAGTAAAAAAAAAGAGAATTCAGACTACTAAGATTATCCATGTACGTTCTAATTAGTTTTTATAAATGAAAAGGAGATATTACTACAAAACGGCTCACCGAGCCCTTGAGTGCATTTAAGGGAGGAAGACCTTGTCCCATCCATATCATTGTACTCTCTTCTCATGAAACCGATAGCTGTGTACACTGCCATATAGACTCTAGAGGTAACAATGTCCAAAAGCATGAGTCCACGTATACACAAAGGACACACACATAGGATGCTTTCTAGTTTCTGGAAAGGCAGACGCAATCTACATATGATGGCCAGGCAGCTGCTGGATGATGCAATCTACAAGTTGAAGGAAGACTCACTTGCCCCCCAAATTCTTCTCTGTGATACTGCCTAGTTCTTGAAATTTCTAATATCAGAGCTATTTTATTAAGAGCCTTTCATGGGCAGGCCCGGTGGCTCAGGCGGTTGAAGCTCCATGCTCCTGACTCCGAAGACTGCAGGTTTGATTCCCACATGGGCCAGTGGGCTCTCAACCACAAGGTTGCTGGTTCAACTACTGGAGTCCCGGAAGGGATGGTGGGCTGCGCCCCCTGCAACTGGCAACAGCAACTGGATCTGGAGCTGAGCTGCGCCCTCCACACTTAAGACTGAAAGGACAACAACTTGAGTTGGAAAAAAAATCCCGCAAGTACACACTGTTGCCCAATAAAGTCCTGTTCCCCCTTCCCTAATAAAATCTTTTTTTTTTTTTTAAAAAAAAGAGCCTTTCAGGAGAGAAGTGCATTTTATAAGCCGAGATAATATGCCTCAACCTTGTGAGTCCTGCAAGAAAATCTGAATGATTTCATTTGGATTTTAATCCTAACAAATAATAACAGATCTGAATGAGTAACTCATACACTAGTACTGCCATACCATTTCCATGCTGGAATCTGCCTTTACCGTTTTGATGACAATAAGTGAAGAAAGAAAAGTCAAATGCCATCAGGCTACCTAAACACAGCTTGCGCATATTAAGTTAGTAACAACGCCAATGGTTAAGACCTTTTGACCATCTACGACATGCCGGGCACTATGCTAAGTGCTTCACACTTAGTTATCCGTGATCCTTCACACAGTTATCCATCAGCCTTACAACACCCTCCCAGGTGGGTACTGTGGGGGCCCAAGACAGGCCGCCCCAAGATATCCCGCAATGGCATATTGATTGCTTTGAATTAAAGTTCCTTGACAAGTACCCGGTGCAAGAATTATGTCTGCCATTATCCCCATCATCATGGGGCGGCTGCTGCTGTCGTTAACGCTCTTTAATTACCTGGCGCTAAAATAAAATTTAAAAAGGAAGCAGCGCTGGCCGCTCCCTGACAGCTCTGAACAAATGGTTTCTAACAGCCCGGCCTGGCGGGCTCTCAGGCGGACGCCAAGGCCGCAGGTTCCCTAGGCCTACGTCTCCGTGACAGACACTCACACCGACGCACGGGGCCCCTCAATCCCCTCTCTCCTTCCGCTTCCCTCAATCCCAAACCCAGGGGCCGCAGGAACTTCCCCGTGCTCACCCAGATCCTTGTCGTTGATCCCCAAGTGATTGTCCAGCTCGGTGCAAACTTTCGACACTAAAGACAGATACTCGAGTTTGGCGAGTTCTTCCGCGGGGCCTAGCTCCGTCCCGATTACGGCTCCCGCCATGGCCACAGCCACCGCCATGGCTACGGCTTCCCCCCGGCCTCCTCACCGTCGGCCTTCGGAGCTACTCCGGCCTGGCTCCAATTTTCCCTTCCGGGTCAGCGTACAGCCCTTTTTGTTTACGGTAAGTTGAAAACTCAAGTAACGTTTCCCGTCGTGACCGGATAGATCATAGAGATCAAACAGGAAGTGCGTAAGGAAGGGACGGCCGAGTGGGTTACTCTGCGCGCCGGCTGGCGCCCTCTACAGGAGAGCGAGCTTCTTGGCCGGCTCTCAGGCCCAGAAACGTTCACTCTCAGAGCGCTCCCGCCTTACGTCGGCAGAGGGCAACCGTGGCCTGCGCAAGGGGAGCCAGGGGAGGTCGCCACCTGCCAGCGCCTGCGCTTTAGAAGCCTTGATAAAGGAACCCTAATTCAAGTAGAAGGGTGGGGGGAAGCAAAAGTCTCTTTACAACAGATCCCTATATTCATTCCCAGGGCTTTGCCTCTGCGTGGCTCATGACTATCTTAAACGACTCTGTGACAAACGAGCAGGCAAAGGGAGTCTAGTTGTGTTAACTCATTTTACAGAAGAGGAAACTGAAACTACCACTATCTAGCTGAAGGTCTTGGGCAAATTAATCTCTGGGACCTTAGCATTTTCACCTGTAAACTGGGGTAGTGTTGCTCTAACTGGGTTTAGGTGGTGACTGTGAGGTAGCTATGCAAGGAGCCTAAAGTAAGTAAACACACTACAAAGGCAGTTGCTACCATCCCAAGGCCGGAACAACGGTCACTTTAAAATCTGTCAAGAACAGATAACCTCAGTCTGAGACCCCAGAGTGCCACCTGGCTCCCCTCTTGTGAAAACCATTTCTCAACCCCTGATTTTCCCAATGTTAATGATGCCAATACCCTCAGTCCTCTCAGAACTCATACCTTCAAATATCTGCTGTGCTATGAACCCAGTGCCATAAGCTCAGGTCTCCCAACTTCTACTCCAGGTCCCCTTTTCCTTTGTGGCAACCCTATGGTGAGGTGAGGATTTTCCCACATCACACTGCTCTGTGTGATAAAGAAAGAAACAGCGGCACCCCACAGTGAGTGACCCTGTAATCAAACAAAAGGAAGGAAATCAGACACTTTTGCTTTTAACTTCAGGTTGCATTACACTGCTGCACCTTTGGACTCTGTTCTTCCAACGTCTCACCACAGACTGAAGGATGGCAGAAGAAGAAAACCCCGGAGCAATAGTCCTCACTGCCTCCAAGAGCTGCGTGTTTCCACGTTCCTAAGGAGTCAGTATTGTGCCCTCGGAGCTCTTCCCGTTCCTCCCCTTTCGCTTCCTTCTTTTCCCCAGGAATGGAAAATCCTGCACTTGATTCCATTTGCTCAACTTGCCAGTTTGGAGTTAGGATATCAGGGCTTAATCCATTTGACTTCCTTTCTTCGTGCCTCTTTGCCTTTAAATTTTGCTTTCCTCCAATATTTAAGTGGGAAGGGGGCAGAATCTGGAGTTTGTTTTGTTTTAAAAGTTCTGCGGAGGGGTGGCTGATTAGCTCAGTTGGTTAGAGCATGGTGCTAATAACACCAACGTTGCCGGTTCGATCCCCACATGGGCCACTGTGAGCTGAGCCCTCCTTAAAAAAAACAAAAAAGAAAAAAAAAAAATCTGTGAAAAAAAATGTAGACCCACGATGTGATACAGAATTGTACACCTGAAATCTATGTAAATTTACTAACAATTGTCACCCCAATAAATTTAATTAAAAAATATATAGAGAGAGAGACCCATACATGTAGTAGGAGTAGCAGTAAATACTGTACAAACTTTTCTAATTATTTGGGACTTGTTGAACACATATCTCAATAGTAAATATTAACAGCAAAACTTACTAAATTTCATTTACATATGTGATTAACTTTACATTTTCTGAAGTAAAAGTTTTTTATGCAACACACCTATTTCCTGTAACAGTAAGGAATTTTTTTGAAGCTGAAGGAAAACAGATAAATACATAGATACTGATAACTTGACAGCCCAAATACACATACACGTGGAAACCTACTGTGGATGAAAAGCGGTGCTGTGATAAGTCATAGATTCCTAACTGGGCAGGTCATGGTGGGTAGTCATGCCCCAGGCCTATAACTTCTTTAGTGAAAGGTTTTTAAGCAAGCCCTATCCTTTGTTCTTGTGCATTTGGTTAATATACCTTTGAAATGCCAGAAGTAATACCCCTCAAAGGCATAACCACCATCAAGAGAACACCATCTTGTAACCCAATCCCTGTCTTGCTTTCTCTCATCTTCATGTAATCTTTCTTACATTCCCTCTTTAATTTCAAATGCATAAAAGAAACTGCAAAATTGTCATTTTCCAGAGCACTTTAGACCTTGCTTCCCAGCAATTGCCGTCAGTTTTGGCTCAAATAAACTCTTATAAATATTCTCTACCCTTTTGGACTGTTTTTTACATGGACACTACTCTCCCCATAAGAGATGCTGAACTAAATGCAATTCAAAGTGAATGCATCCTAATTGTCCTTTGGATATCATATTTTAAAATATTATACCAGATATAATTAATTGCCCATTATTATTACATTGCTTCCCTTGGACAGCCTCCATGTGGCCCTTTTAACACAGCCATGATAGTTCCCAGTAAATAATTTACCTTCACCAAAAAATATTTTTAAAAATAGCCTATGCTTAGTCACTACCCACACTACCACCCAGGATGGATAAGAAATTATTTCCCACCACCCCCCTTTGTAGTAACAAAGGCTGTGCTTTTATGCTTATTCCCAGATGGATATATGTGTTCAACCCTAACCACAATTCCCACATTATTTCTGCTCTGTCCTGGAGACTGGTCCCAGCTGTGGGCAGTTGGGTAAGAAGTTGGACAGTCGGGGGGGGGGGGGGTCAGGAAGCAGAGAAGAAAGTACTGCACCACTTAGCAACCCTAGATTGGATGGGGGAGGGCAGATATAGTCTGTTTGTAACTGAAAGGTGGCATCCTCAGGGAAGTTGGTGAGAAAAATTACAGGACTTCCTGTCACCACACAAAATGGTGTTGCTTCAAGCAAGACAGCTCTGGCTTTTTCTGATGGAGTAAAACTGGGATCTGAGGAGAAACATTCCTACTCTGGAAGGCAAAACAAGAATGCTTTGCTTCTAAGCATGTAACTGCCACCCAACTGTGATTGTTGTTAATGCAGAGAGACTTCAAAAAAATGGACCCTTCTTCACTGCTCCTCTGGAACCCGACACAACCAGAGAGCCTGGGAACCAACCTAAAGAAATTGATTAGAGTGGCCTGAACTCTTTTATCTGAGGCCCACGCTGATGGGGACAGGACCCCAGAGAAAGTGAAGCAGTGAAACACTCCTCATCTTTCACTCTTTGACTTTTCCCCCAAATTCTTCTCCAAATTTGAATCAATTCATCAAACATGTATGGAACACCAACTTTGTGCCCAGGCACTGTGGTATATTCTGGAAAGGATCATTAGGGGTCTGAGAAGTGGTGGAAAACCATCAGGAAAGAACTAGAATATTCTAAATGCCACGCTCATGGCAGATGACAGAGCTGTGTTTATAACTCAGGCATTTCTGCTGCCTAAACATGAAGGCAGGTGATTAGAAGACAAAAAACAAATCAGGTCTGCTCTCTATCATCTGAAGGTAGCTGGGAGGAGGTGAGGGGGCAGGCTGGGGCCGGGGCCATCTCACAGGGCAGTTCCTGCTGTTGCAATCCATTATTTGTCTGCCTTACATTCTAATGCCCAAGCACAGCCTCAGTTTTGCATAAAATGTCCCTGACCTAAAATTCCCTCTCTTCTTAGGTCATCAACCTGCCATCAGTAATAGTGGGTACTTTGGGCTCTAAATTCTCCATAGCTTTCCAGTATCAGGCAAAAAAATGTTCTGCCTTAACTAGGTCTTTTGTGTGTGTGTGTCACAGTCAAGTTCCTCCTTTCTCTCTCACTTTAAGGGCTGTCTTTAAAATGTCAGGAAAAAAGAAAAAATCAGACACCCTATGATGTGAACTTATTAAGAAATTTTGTTTCCCCCTCCACACCTCCTCACCTTCCAATGGAATGGCAAGGAATTTTCACATACGTATTTATGAGTTAATTATTCTTGAAGTGAGTGACGCTGCTTCCACATCTGGTTGATATTTCTCTGACTTAGGTTGGTTTTCTTTTTTTAAAAAATTAATATTACAAGTATAGGTGACAAAGTGATGAGTTACACTGGGCTTCTTTTTTTCTCTAGTGATATTTAGCCCCCACCTCTGGGGGCAGGAGAATTTTATAGCCTCTGGTTTCTGTTTGAGGTCATTCTTTGAACTTTTAAGGCTTTCCTCAGGAAAGATGCAAAAAACAAGCCGAACCAAGAAGTGTGTTAGTGGGAAGAGACCGGAGAAAAGAAGAGCTGACATTCTGTTTGCAAGCTGAGCATGTAAACAACTGTCCAGCTAGCCCAGGGCCAAAAGTTTGTGTTAATCTGCATGCTCTCACCACTAAGTCAAAAGAAACTACTCCTCCAGGAACTCCATCTCTTCCCTCAAGTGAAGGAGGCTGAGTTCCCAGCATGCCCTCCATCCCAAATCTGAGAGTGCAGGGTGAGCAGGCCCTGTGGGACTCCTTCCTGGTTCTCCAGGCCCTGAGACTCAGGTAGAAGAGCTTTGGTGGTAGCTATAGCTGTTACTCTGGTGCCAGAATAGCTGCCTCTCCATTTTGGGATTATAGTAATTATGGTGATTTATGCTCCCAGAGTGAAAATTAGCAAACTGGTGAGGTAACTAAAAATGAATGCATCTCTTCCTAGAGTTCACTCCACCCAGCTGAGCCATCAAATAAAACCAGCATATGGGACAATTAGGGAGCCGAGCTCCTGCTTTCACAGCCCAGCAGAAAGAGACAGAGTTCAGGGGCCCAGGTTCCTTTGCTTGGTTCAGTAATGGTCAAAAGCAGCTCCTAACAAGCGGCCCCTTTGCCTCTCAACAGTGCCCCAGTCTGGGTCCTCCCATAAACACCAGCCTGTGGTTTTGCCTTTCAAACAAAGTCATTTGTTCCACAGCATGGCCATTTTACCCTCTTTTATTACAAATTGGCTGGGGGGGAGGGGGAAGTGAGAATAACCCACTGTCACATGGGTATGTGTGGGGCAAATATTTTTTCTTCTTAGTCATATATTTGCTTTTACGTGACCCAGAAAGACTCTGACCTTCACCAACTCCCATGCCCACTCATAAATGTTGGTGTGAGTAGAATTTATACAAAAATTTTTGAAAGACTTAGAGATCCAGTATGGATGGATCAGCCTCACCACTGAGCACGGGCAGAAATTCCCACTCTGTTTTATCCCCAAGGACTTGGACCTTGTGGGACTTCATGTGTAACAAGGATTGATTGGGGTCATACTGTCAGCTACTTGAACATTCGGATTTAAATGCAGTATTCAATCACTGCATTTCTCGGGAAAGGCTTAGAGTGGGAAGGGATTTAAGAGATAATGTAAGTAAACTCACTCTGAGTTATGCTGAGTTAATTGGTCTGGGTGTGATGTAGGCATCAGGATTTTTAAAAGCTCTCCGGGTAATGGTAATGTGTGGTAGTTTGGGAACCACTGCCCTAATCCCCTAATGCAAAGTTTTTCAACGTCAGCCTACTGACATTTGGGGGTAGGGTCATTCTTTGTGGTTGGGGGGTTTTCCTATGCTGTGTAGGGTGTTTAGCAGCACCCCTGACTTCTACCTATTACATGCCAATAACATCCCTCCCCTCAGTTGTCATAAATGTCAAAAATGTCTCCAGAAATGCCAGATGTCCCCTGGGGAGCAAAATCATCCTGGTTCAGGGCCACTGACCTAATGTCTTCAGTTCTCACCCTCCTTGACAAGTCAGTAGCATTGTGAAACCCCTCCTTCAGAAGATTCTCCTTAATTTGGCTTTCACAACACTGTACTCTCCACTCAGTATGCAAGGACTTATTGATATTTAAAACAGAGTGTAGAGTGGACCTAGAAGTTGCTCACATGTCTTTTGCCCAGCTCTTATCGCCACTTATCTGCAAGGGAGATGAGAAATGTAACCTTTATTTCGGGTAGCCACGTGTCCAGCTAATGACTGGAGTTCTGCTCCTATAATACTTTCAGATCTGTCTTTTTCCTATTTTCCCTTCTTCCCACAGGCTGGAGGAGCAGATGTGGTAGCGATGAGTCACCTTGGATCATATGAACAGGTCATGACCCTGGGGTTGGTAGAGAAAAAGATAGAAGGAGCCAAAGTCTCTGACCTCCCAGAGGCACCATACCAGCCCTAGACTGCTTACTCCTGAATTATTATGTGAGAGAGAAAGAAATACACTTCTGTCTGGTTTAAGCTATCATTATTTGGGTGTCACTATTATATCAATTGAACCTACATCCTAATCAATACAGAGCCAGTCAAGTTCAACTATCACTTCTGGCAACTCTCAGATCTCTATCTCCAGCCCTGAAATTCTCCCAAGTGCTAACCCCACATTTCAGTTAGCTACTGGGCGCTCCAGATGGATATCCAACTACTAGGATCTTGAACTTAGTATATTTAAAATCAAAATCATCACCCTTTTTCCCACACTAACTCTTTCTATTTTCACTATAAAGCATCTTATTCTCCAAGTCACCCAGGCTCCAAATCTGTGACACCTGCCTCCCTTCCGAACCCTATACCCAATTAATAGCTCCCCAAAAACCTTAGTTCCCCCCCACTCCTCTCAATGTCCCATACACTTCAACCAAACCACTTGCTAGTCTGCCCTCCTAAATATGTCCTATGCTTCCAGAACTATTATAGATTCTGTACTCACCTCTACTGAAAGTCCCTACCCAGCATGCCTTTCTCCCTAACGGCATGTCTGAGTCATCCACAGAAGTCATCCCGAAGCTTTGCATGTGGTAGGTCCAAAAATGTTTTTCAAATTGAAGAGATCAAGCAGCTTGCCCAAAGCCACATGGCTAGATAGAAATGTTCTGCTATATGATTGAGACTGCACATTCAGATGGTAACTATATTTCCTGCTTTTTTTATTGAGCTGATAATGACCTAAGGACATAGACTTCTTAGGGAAAGGTAGTGATTTGAGAAATTCTAAACTACAATTTAAATCAGCATTCTGCTATTCTGAGCCGTTGGCATACCATGCACTATAATTATATCTGTGTGTCTGCACCCCAACATGCTCTAGCCAGCCTGATTGCTTCATGGGCCAGAAAGCATTTAGAATACGGAGATACTTTTTAAATTGAGAATCACTGTGGGATCCTTTGGGCCAATTTTAAACCAATCAGTGGATGCAGTGATCAATATTTGAGCCATGTAACCTGCTCTTACAATTGAATGTCTGTAGCCAACTTTATGTGACCATGATTTTTTTTTCCAAGTGTTTTAAGCCATAGGAAAAAGAAAGAGGATCTGTATTTATTTAGTACCTACTTAGGCACATGGCTAGATACTTTAGTCATTATTATCACAACCCTAGGAGGTGGGCAGGAGCTGCAAGATACAAGGAAGTGGGAAGATAGGCAGCAGGGCCATTTGGCCAGGCCTCCAATGATGGGGCCTCTGATTTTTGCTGATTTTCAGAAGCAAATTTGAGCAGGGTTGATTTAAGCCTTGAACGATATCCTCCAGCTCTTTCTAAGAGACACATTGCCCCCAGTTGCGTGGGCCTGGGCTAGTTATTCACAGCTACCTGTGAATTCCAGCTGGGTTTGTGATCAAGAAACTCTCCCCTTGGCCACTTAGGAAACGGTGCTCAGGTTATCGCTCCAGCTCACAAGGAGACCTTTCTTTCTCCAGAGCACAAGGAAACATGCTCTTTGAGCATCATCCAGCTATTTCTATAAATATAAAAGAAAGACTGATTAATTGCATATACTCTTATATGTTACAAACTGCATACATAAGGATATGTATTATTAATGTATTTATTATAGTTTTAAATTTCTGATTCATTAAAAACACTATTCCTTATAATTTTCTACATTTCACCTTTCCCTTTATTAGTTTTAAATCTGTTTTACATAAAACAGAAAGATTTCACATTCAATTATTTTCTCATATGCCTACACTGGTGTTTTTTGTCTTTTTGTCAGTTCTGTAATAATACTATTTAGATCCGTTTGCATTCTAAAATAGTCACACAGTTTCATTTTTAAAGGTAGCGTTTAGTTAGACACCAAATTTCAGAATTTAGGTGTTGCCTAGGAAACAATTTAGGTTTAAAAGTAACTGCTTTACACACTTATGTTATGTGAAATAGATATTGTATGTCACCAAAATCCTTTGTATTAATACGTCAGTTAAAGTTTTTCTGGTTTGTCTCATTATTTCTCAGCCCCCATACTAGCTAAATCTAGGGCAAGATGAAAGAGTCAAACTGTGAGAGCCGTATACCTTATTGTGGTATTATTAGTCCCATTTTACATGTGAGAAAACTGAGGCTCAGAGAGGCAAAGTAACTGTATAAGTGGGTTAGCTGCCAACTCAGTGAATTACCCAGTCTCTGGGAATGGTTTTGTTTCTGCAACATGACACTCCACCATACCCCTTGCCACAACTGACTGGTCCAGGACCAGACATCTGACCCCAAGCCAGGCCAATCAGACTTCTACTCCAAGGATTTTTGAAATTGGAATTGAGGAGAGAGACCAGGCCTTCTCTAACGGTAAAGTTATGATCCATGAGACACAAGAGCTACCAGAAGCCATGATCCCCTCTCTGGGGAGAAAGCCAAACTGAAAGAATAAAGCCAACGCATGGGGGGAAAACATAGGAGAGAGTGTCCTGGGAGTATTTAAGTCCCTGACTCCAGTTACCCCAATTCTAGATGCCCTAGGATCCTTCTACTAGATTACCCTTTCTGCCTAAGCTGGGTCAAGCCACCTTCATACACCTGGCAACTAGCAGAGCAAAGAGGTCTGGATTGGAGAGTCTAACTCCTGATCTCATGTTCTTTCTGCTATAGGAGATCAATTTCACTTGATTGCTCAGATCTTGTCTCTGACAATGTGGGCATGAACAGCATAAAGGCACCAAATCCTGTCCTTCAACTTCACGTGATTCACACACGTATTCAGCCTCAATCGCCCATGGCATGTGGCAAAGTGTTGTTCCCACTGATCTTGTACATTTCAAGATGACGCGTACACCTAAGGGCATGGGTTTGGAAGGAAATGCTACACTCCCAGCTATGTGTCTACACTGGATTTGGGTGACATGGTGAATAATCAACCCCATGAAGCCACACCCAGGCAAACTGGTATAGACTTGGAAGGATGGGAAGGGAAAAGAGAGGAAGCAGAAAATCTGAATTAAAGAACTAAAATGAAGAATTAAACAACTGAAATAAAGAACTAAGGAATAGTATAACCATGTGGTTATACTATTTGCTTCTTCCAAAGTACTTTCCCACACGTTATCTTGTTTTAAGTCCCACGTAAACCCTGGAGGCATACAGAGTAGGTACAGTATTACCCACATTTTACAAAGAAGAAACCTGTGAAAAGACACCTATCACAGTGCGAAAAGCATAGTAGCTGTTCAATAAACTCATTCATTCCATGTGCTGCTGGTGCTCATTGACCATTTGATGAATGAACATACGTGACTCAGAAACATGAAGTGACTTGTCCAATGTGACACCACTAATAACGGGCAGAGGAGGCACTTACACTTGGGTTGTCTTGCTCGGCACTATGCTACATAAGCTGTGTCTGAAACTGTGAGCAATTCTAACCGCTTCATGCATTCATGGATTATACCTTCAGAGGCTAATTCCCCACTACATGAGAGAGGCACTTCTCAGGCCTGCTGGCCCTACAGAAAGTTCTTCAAATAAATGTTTACTGGCCCTACACACAATTAGATCTTCTAGCATTGAAAGGTCTTGGTACCCAAGCAAGCTGTATCAAAAATCTATGATTCGAGCACAAACACACTCAAGAAAAACAGAATGATTACCATAGGAACTGGTGAATGATTTATGGATAAGACTCACAACCCCAATCCCCTTTTTGCTATTCTCAGTGACCTTTGAAGCTAATTTGAGGCAGAACGACGTTCGAGTGCCTAAGTCCTATGATGGTGAACACCCTGCTCTTCTATTAGTAGGCCATGCCAGCAGTTAAAAAAAATAATATGCGACTTCTCCTGCTGAGCAGATGAAGATGATGGACGCCTGTCATTGCTTTATTCCCTTGTCACCAGAAGAATATCAGTTCAGAAATCCCATGCAGAAAATAGATAAAAATATAAATGGGGGCGAAGGCATTGCTGTCACTTGGGACTCTCCCCAGCTGAAGCTGCTGAAGCTCTTCCTACAGCCCAGGAAAGGCTTTTGTCACTGACTCCCCCAGCACCTGACAGATGCTTGTTCCCTGGGCGGGCAGAATCAGCTGGATCTGAATCGCTACCTCAAATCTGTCTTGGACAATCAGAGTCCTGGCTAGATTCCAACCAGACCCAATCCTGAGGAAATAAATGGGCTAATCCCCAGTGGGGATGCTTTGCTCTTTAGGGCAGACTCTTCAAGGTCAGCTAGGATCAACATGAGATGTCCCTGGGCTCTGGGGAAAATGAGAACTCAGACTTATCCCAGGTCTCAGGGTGGCTCTGGATATTTGGTCATTCAAGCCAGCAATCCAGAGAGCAACTGAGGGTGCAGGCTAACCACTGCAGGAAATTCAGGTCAGGTGACTTTTAGCCCTTGGGGACTTGCCCACAGGATATTTCTAATCCGTGGGAGAGATAAATCACTTTGTGGTTATTTATTTATTCGTTCAAGAGACATTCGTAAAACAGCCACCAAGAACAGGTACTGGGAAAAATGACAAGGTGCTGGAAAGCTTTTTCAAACAGGGCCTCTTAGAACAGCTAACCCATGGTTGATGACCTCAAACTTCAAGTGAACAAACTGGATTGTAAATTGCACTGGTCCCCTTTGGTTAATGAGCAATCTGCAGAGAATTTATTGATACTCTCCAAAGTCATTAATTAACTGACTTCGAAATCAGAAGGCCAAGTTGACCGTTTATAATGAGGATGAATGCTCAGAGTACTCCAGCCACAAATTATGCACGCACAGGAGGCACATGGTATTTTCATCAGTCAGATGGTCCTGACTGACTGACTGACTGGGAGGGGAGCTCTTCAGCTTATAGAATCCACTGAAGGAAGACCCTGAGGCAGCTTCTCAAGACGTCAGCAATTGTCTTAAATTTTTATCTTGCGGTATTTGGTAATATCCATCCAATTTTAAAATCTTGTTTCTAGGAATTTATCCTATAAACATGTGCACCTAAGTATGCAAAATTACGTGTCCAAATGCATAAGGATGTTCATTGCCACGCCGCTTGTCATAGGGAAAAACTATGAACTACCCTAATGCCCATCACGAGGGAAATGATTAAATGAATGCTGCACATCCATAGAGTGAACATAAGGCAGCGGCAAAGTGGCAGAATGGTTTGAACAAGACCTTATTGTTGTTGTTTCTTTTTTAAAGAACGGTTGATACAGATGGATATAAACATACTTGGAAACATGCTTTTATATATATTGAATCTGGAAAGAAGCACAAGAAATGGGAGAGAGAGCTAAGGAGATGACAATTTTTTCTTTATACCCTTTTATACCGTTAAAAATTTGTATAATGGAGCATCTACTATCTTGAAATTTTTTTAACTTTTTTTTAAGGGGGTGCAGCTCACAGGGGCCCACATGGGGGCCAGCACCACGCTCCAACAAACTGAACTAACCGGCCACCCCTAAACTATTTTTTAAAAATTCTGTCCCTCAGTCTTTCTTCAGAATGATGTCAGCCCAGCATCTATCCCACCTGACTATTGTCTGGACCATTAATTACCCAGTGAGCTTGTCCTTGAATCTGATAGGCCTCAGCAAATTGGGACTTCAAGACACCTTTCCAGCTCACAATTGTAAAGGGGGAATGTTCAATCATTGGATCCCATTATAAGTAGATGATTCATTCAGCTGTATAATCATTTCTTCTTAGAAACAGTGATGAGCACACACCAGTTACAGGAGACAAGTCCACATTTTTAATGTACTTTCTGACCTTCTTAAAACATACTGTCAAAAAAAATTGGGGAGGGGCCAAGAAAGGGAGTTCTTGTTTAATGGATACAGAGTTTCAGTTTTGCAAGACAGCACAACAATGTAAATGTACTGAATGCCTATACACTATGCACTTGAAAATGGTTAACATGGTAAATTTTATGTTACTGTGTGCATTTTACCATATTTTTTTAAAATGCATGCAGATAGCTACCCTTTCTTCATTTACCAAACCACACTTCACACATCCACGAAATCAGGGTTCATTTTAAAAAGAAAAAGCAAGGGTGGCTGGTTAGCTCAGTTGTTTAGAGTGTGGTGCTGATAGCGTCAGGGTTGCCGGTTTGGTCCTTGCATGGGCCACTGTGAGCTGCGCCCTCCTTAATTTAAGAAAAAAAAAAAAAAAAAAAAAGGCAAATAGTAAGAAGGAAATAAAACAAAAGCCCTACCCCCTTTTTAAAAATGCATTCTATCTGAAAGCAGAATCAAGGACAGTCACTGGAATTTTAGCAAATTAGATCCACTCCGTCTGTAGAACAAAACAAAGTCCTTCATATATTACCCAGCTCTAAAGAGATCTTTTCTCCCTAGTATATGGTACTATTTGAAAAGGAAAGAGTTTTGTAGGACACCAGGAAAGGAGCCATTTGTAAAGGATCAGGACAAATGAAAATTAATGGTGAGCCCTTGAGGGTGACAGAGAAATAATGCACCAAAGTACATAAAACGAAACAGTGGCCCTTCCAGAAGGGCCTGAGCACAGACATCCTAGCAGCTTCTCCTGCAGCACTCCACGTCTAACAGGTAATTGTTTCCATGTTATCTCATCAGTCACTCATTAACATCTAATTGTCTAGCCAAGTCACACAGCAGATGCCTGACTCTTGCCAACTCAGAGAAAAACAGGGATGTGTGGCAAGTTCTGCACATCGAAGAAGTTTAGTGATTGCAGGAAAGTAATCTTTTTGGTGAGTGAAAGGGACAGGCTGGCACTCAATCCCTTATCCTGCTTTCCAGTTTGAATCTGAGCAGACTACAGGTCTGGAAAAATGCTTTTGTCCTCAGAGACTCTGGAAAAATTGTAAGTAGGAAACATTTTTTTTTTTTTAAATCTTTGAGCCAAGTACAGGCAGAGCTCCACATACCCTTTCCTATCCCCAGGCCGGCTGCTTCCTTTGCCGCTACAAGGATTCTCCTCACTTCTTTGGGCCTCAATTTTGTCCTCTGTAAAGTGGGATGACAGTAGTGCCTCCCTCACGTGGTTGTGGTTAGGAGTAAATGAGTTAACATGGGAAACGTGGTTACTCAGAACCTGGCCATGGCACTCAACCAGCATTAGAGGCAATACCACCATCACCAGCATCACCTTCATTTTTGCAGGTATTTCCAACTGCACTCTTGCCTCAGTCACAGCCAGCTCTCTGCCCTCATGGAGGTTCTAATCCAGCCAGAGAGACAGACGACAAACAAGCAAACAGATACATAAGTAAACAGGGTGATGTTTGATAGCAATAAAAGCTGTGGGAAATAGAAAGCAGAGTGATTATTTCATTCAATGTTCACTCAAACAAGATGTATGAGCATCTGCCATGGACCAGGCACTGTGCGAGGTGCTGGAGATATGTCAATGAGCAAAACCTGACAGAGATCCCTGTCCACTGCACCTTACGTTCCAGCTCATGGAGGTGATAGAGTGTGGGGGTAAAGGAAAGGATACCATTTTCAGAAGCAGTAGTCTGGGGAAGAGACTTTTGAGCTGAAGGAGCAGTCTCTCCAAGAACCTGTCAGGAGAACAGCAGATGCAAAGGCACTGAGGCAGGAAGGTGGCTTCCAGAAATGGAAAGGAGGCTGGTGGAACTGAAGCAAAGCAAGAGAAAACATACTTTCTGGAAAAATCCACCAGTTCCCAAACTTTAAACTGTAGTTGGGCAGGGGAGTCCTGGGCACAACAGCGGAGGTGGAGAATTGGAAGGTTTTCACTTCCTTCTTCTACTTGCCCAATTTTCCTGTGCCCACAACAGAACCCTGAAAGGGACTCATCCAGCTTCCTAATCCAAAACTCCCAGGGAAGTAAGAGTGCAGGTGAGGAAACACTGGTGTGTCACCACCCAGCAAGCCAGGAGCCAGTCACCTGTCCCCAAACTTTGGAAGCTTCCCCTGCCAGATGCATCACCTCTCCCTTGCTGGAGGCAGGGAGATACGGAGGCAACCTACTATAATGGTTATATTCCATTTTTCCAGCATCCAAATGGCCAGCCACCTCTCAGTTCTCTGCTTTGTTAGAGCTCAGAAATTATTTCTGCCCCAGGGGCAGAACCATATGAGATAAGCGCATTTTTATCTGCTTTGATTACCTCTGTTTGTTTCCTCCACCTAGGGAATCCCTCATCCCCAAGCAGCCTAGACAACCCCATTTTCACTCTTGTGCATTTCCCACTTCTGGGTGTGAGGCTGTCAGGCCCACCAACTGGCAAAGAAAGACATCTCTACAAGGGCAGCCTCTCTGTAAAAATATAATGCGATGCTTTGGGGGGTAATTTATACTGGAAGTAGATGTTGGAAGTTATTCTTAATTTGCTGCTCACTGGCATTTCACACAATGACAAAACTCACTGGTCCTCACGGTAAGGGGCCAGGTCAGTAATACTCTCTCTCTCTCTCTCTCTCTCTCTCTCTCTCTCTCTCTCTCTCTCTCTCTCACACACACACACACACACACACACACACACACACACAGAGTGATTTGCTACCTTTCCTGTTACTTCAGAGGAAAAAGAAGAGTTCAGAACCATAAACCCAGTGCTGGCAGGCAGGTGCCAGGTGGGTCAGGACCTTCACTTCAGCAGTCTTCAGGTAAGAATGAGCCACCCTCCTTCGCCCCAGGGCTCAACACTTCCTCTGCTTTCCAGCCACTTCTGGGAAGGCTCTCCTACCAGGGGAGTGCTGAGAAATTGGCTTGTGTCTTAAATTGCAAGAGTTCCCATCTACCAGGGATTGAGAGGTGCCACGGTGAGAACTTGAAAGAAGTCCAATCTTAAATTAGATTGAACTGTTGCCTTTTTGGAAATGGCAGGTTTCTAGAAGCTGGTGGAGTCAATAGTGTATGTATGTCCTGATGAACAATATTGAGAGTGTCTTCTACATAGAGAAACAGGGAGCCCAGGGGAGCAGAGGTCCCAGTTCCCAGTACCGGGAGGAGAAAGTGGGGCCACCAAAGGGTGGCTTAGAGACACTTCACCCAACCCTGTAATCAGTCAGCCCTACTCCCAAGCTTTGACGGGACCTATTGATTGATATTGACTGTTTCCCAGTCTTTTATAAAGGGCAAGCCCCCACTCCAACCTTCTATGTGGTTGGTTGCCCTTTAAGCCCTCCTGGATAGATATTTTGAAACCACGCTAGTAAAAAAAATTAACTAATAACAGCAACAACAACAACAACTCAGAAACCACTCAAGACCCTCTGCCATACACACTCTCATCCTCAAAATATTTTATATTTATAGAATAATTCACAATTTCCATACCTTTTCCCCCGTAACTTATTGCTTTGAATTTCATAACAAACCCTTGAGGTAACAGATAGGAGTTAATAGCCCCTTTTTACTGTGGAGGACACTGATGCTCAGAGAGGTTAAGTAACTTATCCAAGGTCGCCCAGCTAATACAGGAAGTGGTGAAATAGGGACCCAGATCCATGCAACCACCAGATCTTGGTGGTTGGCAAACGAAGACCACGCATGCTTAGGTTGGCCAGGAAGGCCGTGGAACAGGCTTTCCCACCAGAGACGGCAGAGCATGCTCTCAATGACAGCCTTGTTACAATGATTAAACCGTCCTGTGTCAGTGACAGATTGGAAGATTGGGAGGCAGGTGGACTATGAACCCAAGAGCACCTCTGGGACAGCCCAAGCAATGTAGGCCATCCATCACCAGGAGCTGGCAGGGCCCACGGGCTCCTCCAGCACCTCTGGGGACAAGACAGCGGGGAACCCTGATGAGGCAGATGTTATCTACTGCCATTTGCATCTAAAGTTCCTCATTTCTTGGCATGAATTAATGGAGGAGGCATAAAGCGGTGGTATAATGGGGTTGGCACTTTTGATTCCTTTTTGACCCCCATTTAGAGCAGCCTCAAGGGGGAAGCTCCCCAAAGGTTAACTGACTTGAGGTGATGAGCAGGAATACAATTAGACAACTTGGCGAAAAAACATCAGAGGCCTGTGGAGGGCAATTTGACAGAATCTATCAAACTTTTAAATGAATGAATTTATTCTACAAATATATTCTCTCATGGTCCAAATGACGTATTCCAAAGACATTCATTAGAGGATATGTCCACATATAGGCATACTTCAAAAACAGCTCAGGTTCGGTTCCAGACCACTGCTATAAAGCAAATATAATAAAGCAAGTCACACAAAGTTTTTGGTTTCCCAGTGCATATAAAAGTGCTGTTTACACTCTATTGTAGTCTATTAAATGTGTGAGAGCATTATGTTAAAAAAATGTACATACCTTAATTAGAAAATACTTTATTGCTAAAAAATGCGAGCCATCATCTGAGCCTTCAGTGAGTTGTAATCCTTTTGCTGGTGGAGGATCTTACCTTCCATTTGTAAAAAAATGCAATATCGGGGCCAGCCCCTTGGCTCAGGCGGTTGGAGCTCCTTGCGCCTAACTCCGAAGGCTGCCGGTTCGATTCCCACATGGGCCAGTGGGCTCTCAACCACAAGGTTGCTGGTTCAATTCCTGAGTCCCGCAAGGAATGGTGGGCAGCGTCCCCTGCAACGAAGATTGAACGGTACCTTGAGCTGAGCTGCCACTGAGCTCCCAGATGGCTCAGTAGGTTGGAGCGCGTCCTCTCAACCACAAGGTTGTCGGTTCGACTCCTGCAAGGGATGGCGGGCTGTACCCCCTGCAACTAGAAAACGGCAATTGGACCTGGAGCTGAGCTGAGCCCTCCACAACTAAGACTGAAAGGACAACAACTTGAAGCTGAACAGCACCCTCCACAACTAAGATTGAAAGGATAACAACTTGACTTAGAAAAAAGTCCTGGAAGTACACACTGTTCCCCAATAAAGTCCTGTTCCCTTTCCCCAACAAAATCTTAAAAAAAAAAAAAAAAAAAAGAGCAACATCTGCGACGTATAGTAAAGCAAAGAGCAATAAAATGAGGTATGCCTGTATTGAACAAATATCTGTCAAGCATTGCAGATAGAGCAGAGCAGGAAATAAGTCCAAGTAGCTACCCGCATGATCTTTCACTCTAGAGAGGAAACCTTCATTCATTCATTCAATAAACCTTCACCGAACCCCTACTATGTGCTATGCACTGTTCTAGGATAAAGTTGCCAAATAAGATACAGGCGCCCAGCTAAATTTTAATTTCAGATAAACACAATTTTTTTCTAGTGTAACTATATCCCAAATATCCTGCCCTCTTGAGACATAAGTATGAGACATACTTATATTAAAAAATTATTCCTGGTTTTTCTGAAATTGAAATTTAACTAGGAAGTCTGTATTTTAATTTGCTAACTCTGACAGCCTAATTCTAAGAACATTGTTTATAGGAACAAAAGCTCAGAAACCACTTAAGTGTCTATCAACAGGGAACTTGTTAAGTAAACTATAGTAAATCCAAACAATGGGAAATTGTTACCAAAAAAATAATAAGGTAGATTTATACGATGATTTGGAATTTTCCGAGATGCATAGTTAGGTGAAAAGAGGAAGGTTCAAAATAGTATACAAGTTATCCCACCATTTGGTCAAGAAAAAGAAATATGGAGATATGTACGCATATGTTCATTGTAGCATATACTCTCTGGAAGTTTCCCAGAGATGGGTAACAGTGCTTCCTTCTACAGGAGGGGAACAAGAAAACTAGGAGAAAAGAGTGCCACAACATACACACTCTGTACCTTTTGAATTTTAAAATATATATGTTATGTATTTTTAAACAAATTCTTTCTCTGTGTTCTGTTTTATAATATCTTGGCTGATCGGGCTGTAAGATTCTTAGACAGGGTAGCCATAGCCTCCCTGATGGTCTATGAGAGTCAGGATTTTTGGATGGTCCCTGAGGCAGGAGAAAGGACAGAATGACCTTAGAGGGTCACTTAATTGCAACATCAAGAGCCATGGCACACATGCAGGATCACATACATAATTTTTAGGGCCCAGCACAAAGTGTTGACCCCTTGTTCGTAAAGTATTAAGAATTTCAAAACAGTAAGAGCAGAACATGAAATCCAAATGTAGGGGCCTTCTAAACACCCGGCCCTGCTTGACTACACAGGTCGTACACCCATGGGGCCAGCCCTGTACACACACGGTGGCCAGTTGGGCCAAAAGGGGCAATTTTGCTGCAAGACATTCCAGCCCTGCAAAGCAGAGCAGACCCATGGCAGCTGGTAACTTTCCTCGAATCAGGACACCCAGGAAAGTAATTTCTCAGAGTCGTTTTCCAGTCACCACTGCTCTGATCATGAGCTCAGAAGAGAAACCAAAGCAGTAAAATAAACATAAATCAAAGCCAATCATGTTAATAAAATGGACCCAAAGGGTCAGTGTGGCAGTCAGGACATTAGAATTCAGACAGCTTTAGTATCTTTCTGGACAAATTATACAAATTGCTGTCAGAGGTATCCCAAAGTTCACACAAAATACTCCTCCTGGCTCATTTAACTCCCATTTTCCTGGCACTAAATTATTAACTGAACAAGCTCGAGCTGGTCCAGCTGTTGTCCCAATATAGGCCTGACGTCTGCATAGAAAATTGCTCGATAATCTGTACTAGACGTGACCTAGCGCTAAATCCATCCCTCCCTGAGCAGCGGCACCTGATGGTAGGGGAAGAATCCTCTATAAAGCATCCTATTCCTTTTGGAGAGGGGGGCAGAATCCAAAGGTGGCCCTGCAGCCTCAGAGCAGCGGTCCATAACCCAGTAGTCAGTGATCTCGTAAGGCCAAGGCCACAAGAGGGGCCCACAGAGACCTCTTCCGGTGGGTGAGAAGGAAAAGAGGGAGAGGAAGGGAAAGGAAAGGCAGACTCTATGTGAGATGAGAGCACAGGCTGAAGAGGGGAGGGAATGGAACGAGGAAGAGAAAAGAAATATAAGCTTTGAGACAAAGTATATGGTTCCAAAGAGCACCTTCCATCACATTGCT
The DNA here is from genome assembly GCF_964194185.1 of Rhinolophus hipposideros. NCBI lineage: Eukaryota > Metazoa > Chordata > Mammalia > Chiroptera > Rhinolophidae > Rhinolophus > Rhinolophus hipposideros. The sequence continues at coordinate 37,263,042 of NC_138066.1, read as the reverse complement.
GGTCCTATCTCAACTTCTAGAAGTCCTTCCAGTCCTTGAGGCTTAGCTCAAAGGACTCTTCCCCCACAGAGCTTTCACTGATTGCCACAGAATAATGTTGCTACAAAAAGAAATAATAACAGCTACCAATGGGGGAGAGTTTACTGCATGCCACCTGCATCCTCTCCTTTAATGCCTCCAACCCTTTGAGGTAGACATTATTACTGCTCCAGTTTTGCAAATAAAGCAAGCAAGGTGCAGAGAGGTTTAGTAACTTGCCCAAGGTCACACAGGTGGCAAATGGTGCAGGTGGAACCAGAGAGTCCTACTCTTGAGTTCTCACTTTTAACCATTCGTTGCTACTGTGTCCTTCTTCTGTGTCGCTGAGTTCCCTCCAGTGACTGTTTTTCTGCATGTGTTATGAATGGTCGTGTCTAAGCTTCAGCTCTCCACCCCCACTCCTGGGATACCAGGGACTCTGTCTTACTCATGTCTCTGCTTCTCCAGCAACCCAATACAATGTCTGGCACATAGTAGGTGCTCAATAAACATCAATTCTATTCCTTTCTCTCATCAAACACATGTACAGAAAATATTGTGTCTCAGCTACAGACTAAGAGAAAACACTTACAAATCACATGCCCAACCCACAGCTTGTATCCAGAATATATTAATATAATGAATTCTCGTAACTGAACAATAAGAAAACAGGCAACTCATTTAAAAACTGAGCAAAAGATATAAATAAATACTTCACCAAAGAGAATATAAGGCTGGCAAATCAGCACATGAAAAGGTGTTCAGTATCATCAATCATTAGGGAAATGCAAATTTAAAATATGATTAGATATTACTACACACCCATTAGAATGACTAAAATAAAAACTACTGATGATACCAAATGCTGGCAGTGATGTGGAACAACTGGAACTCTCACACATTGCTGGTGAGAATGCAAAATGGAACAGCCACTCTGGAAAAAAGTTTGGCAGTTTCTTATAAAGTTAAACATATATACACTTATCCAATGACCCAGTAGTCCAACTCCTAGACATTTACCCCGGAGAAATGAATATTTATGTCTACACAAAAACTGGTACATGTATATTTATAGTGTTTCTATTCATAATTGCCAAAAATTGGAAATAGCCCAAATGTCTTTTAACAGTTGAATGAATAAATAAACTGTAGTGCCTCCATACAACGGAATACTATTCAGCAATAAAAAAGGAACAAACTTTGGTACACACAACTTGAATGAATCTCAAAGGCATTTATGCCGAGTAAAGGAAGCCAGTCTCCAAAGGTTACATGCTGTATGATGCCATTTCTATGACATTCTCAAATGATAAAACTATAGGGATGGAGAACAACAAATCAGTGGTTGCCAAGGGTTATTGATGGGGAGGTGTGGCAATAAAGGAATAGCAGAAGGGAGTTGTTTGGGGTGATGGAACAATCCTGTATCCTGATTATAGTGGTGGTTATATAAATCTACATATGTGTCAAAATTCACAGAAGTACCTACTAGAATGGCTATAATCAAAAAGATATAATAATAAGTGTTAGCAAAGATGTAGAGAAATTGGAACCCTCATATATTACTGGTAGGAGTGTAAAATTGTGCAACCACTTTGGAAAACAGTCTGGCGATCCCTCAAAAAGCTAAACATAGAGTTACCATATGATCCAGTAATTCCACTCTTAGATATGCCCGAGAGAATGAAAACATACACACACACACACACACACACACATGCACACATATACATAAATTTTTGTACACAAATAAATGTTCATAGCAGCATTATTCACAATAGTCAAAAAGAGGAAACAACTCAAGTGTTCATCAACTGAGAATGGATAAACAAAACGTGGTACATCCATGCAATGAAACATTATTCAGAAATAAAAAGAAATGAAATACTGATACATGCTACAAAATGGATGAATCCTGAAGACATGCTAGGTGAAAAAAACTCAACAGAAAAGGCCACATGTTATGTAATTCCATTTGTATGAAATGTCAAGAATAGGCAAATCCATAAAGACAGAGTAGATTCATGTTCACCAGGGGTTGCAGGGAGGGAAAAATGGGGAGTAACTATTAATGGGCATAGGGTTTCTTTTTGGGAAGATGAAAACGTTCTGGAATTAGTCATGATGGTTGCACAACTTTGTGAATGTACTAAAAGCCAGAGTTACGCACTTTAAATGGGTAAATGTTACGGTATGTGAATTATTAGACAAATAATTCACAGAACTATACACCAACAGAAACATAAATTTGAAGATTAAATTTAACAAAATTAAGCATTGTGCCTGGAGGGCAGGAACCAGGTTCTTACCTGTTTTGTGTCACCTAAGGTGCCTCACACTCTAAATGTTTACAATAGTGACTCCCAAACAGCTACACCTTGGAACAGCTACACTTTGGTGGGGCGGGGGTTCTTTAAAAACTTCTGATGCCTGGCAACCACCCCCAAACATCCTGATTTAACTGATCTGGGGTGCAAACTGGAGACTGAGAATTTTTAAAGCTTCCCAAGGTGATTCTAAGGGCAGCAGAATTTGAGACCTGCTGGCTTAGCAAATGGGTGATGACCAACCATTCCAGGGAGCCAAAAGCCAGTCCCCCTCCCTGCCTTCACCTCTGAGCAATCAGATCTGATTGGTCCTTGGCAAAAAGAGCAACTACAGTCATTCCCACTGTTTACCAGGCCAGACAGAAACAAATCAGATCATTCTTTCCAGTTCCTTAAGGTCTACTGCTCTCTCTGTAAACATGGGGTTGACCACCAACAATTGAAGCAAGATCCATTCTACAATGCTCTGCCTCCATTAGGATGGCAGGCTCTCTTGCTGGCCCCCTTGGTTGTTGGGGGTAGAAAGTGGAGGAGGCAGGAGGAAACCAGTTAATAAACATATTCTCAGTAGGGTGTAGCAGGCTTTCTGAGTTACTCTTCCCAGGGACATTCATATATTCAAAGAAGACCCCCTGCTAAACAAAGGCATGAATGGCTAAGGATAAAACTTCAGATGCTAATAGGGTTGGTTTTGAGAGAGGAAGTCTCTTTCCCTTCACTTTTCAGTCCGTGTCTGGACTGGTCCTGATTGTTTGGTCTGTCTGTTTTCTTAGAACACAGGATGAGAGCCGAGCTAGCAGCATTCCATTTGCTTAATGACTTGTGGTTTGAATCGAAATTTCATTCAGTTATGATTAGGTATTGTCTGTGGCATTCGTGAGCTTTCTAGGCCAAGCAATCTCACATTTAACTGAAAGCTCTTTTGTATTATCCACGGTTGTTCCATGCAGGTGTGCCATTTCTCCCTTAGTTATTAAGACGTCTGGTGACATATTACAAAAACCAACCTAAGTAAGCTTAAGCAAGGGAGTTTATAAGATTACAGGAAGGAGGGGTGGCCAGATGGCTCAGTTGGTTAGAGCGCGAGTTCTTAACAACAACGTTGTCGGTTCAATTCCCGCATGGGATGGTGGGCTGCGTCCCCTGCAACTAAGATTGAAAACGGCGACTGGACTTGGAGATGATGGGCCCTGAAAAACACACTGTTCCCCAATATTTCCCAATAAAAGAAGAAAAGATACAGAAAGGACCAGAAAAGTTAAGCCTCAGGGAGAGCAAATATCAGAACATATATGGTCAAGATCAGAGAGTAGAAACTGCGTCTCCATCGAAGTAGATGGGAAAGTTAGATCTCAGAGAATAAGAATCATCTAACGGGAATTGAATGTTTACCTTGTGCCAGGCACTGATCTAAATTCTACATAAATCCTACATATATTAAGTAATTTAATCATAAGAATAATCCTATGAAGTTATTCTTACCTTATTGTAATTATTATTAGGTATATTACTATTACTATTCCATTTTAGAAATGAGAAAACTGAGGTACCCAGACAATAAGCAACATATCCAATGTCTTCCAACTAGCATTTGAACTCAGGTAGTCAGGTTTCAGAAGCCACATATTTAACCATCATGTGAATGATGACCCCAAGAATTGGGCAGTAGGCAAACCTGTCCACCCGTACATGGCAATCCTGACCAGATCAGTGTTTCTCAACAGGGGTACTACGGGCATTGTGGGCCAGATCATTTGTTGTGTACAACTATCTCAACCCCATTTACAAAATGCCAGTAAGTAGTAAATCCCCCAATCATTGTGATAATTAAAATGTTCCCTGGGGGGAAGTAGCAGCCTCAGTTGAGAACCACTGGGATAAATAGACACCCTCAACAGGTGTCTTCCTCTCTATGAACCCCTTGAGACCTAATATCCATGTGCCTTCTCTCCCTCCTCCCCCAGCAATGGCCCAGAGAACTGTATACACATTCACCCCATAAGTTCAGGATGTGCTCTGTTCCTAGAGCCTGACAGCGCCCACAGACTTTGTCTCATGCTCTCTCCCCAGGATTTGGCTGGACACTGAATGAAGAGAGTTGTCTAGTCTTAGAGACCTAGGATGATAGGGGTGAAAATATAAGTCATACATGGTAGATTCACCTTCAACGATCTTTCAGGAACATACAACAGTTTTCACAGTTTAGGAATTAGTAATTTCTAATATGAAAAAGAAAAAGTAAGAGTAATTTTTTTAAAAATTTTGGAAACGAGAAAAGTGCCTATAACCTTACCCCTGCATAGTTTCTCTGTTTTGTATGTTATCTCCATTCCCTGTCTACACTCGCTCTCACAGTGTACACAGTTATAGTCAAAGAGAATACCTTCTGGGGTTCTGCTATTTCCACTTAACACTTATAAATGTTTTCCATTTGCTACAGGGTTTCATACTGAGTGATCTTTTTAATGTCTACATAGTGTTCCATTGCACAGAACTACTTACATTTTTAAAAATCTCCCAACTGTTAAATGTTTAGCTAATTTCCAGGTTGGTTTTTCTTTTTCTTTTTTTCTTTTTTGCTTTATCAGTAATGTTGCAATACATGTTTTTATGCATGCAACTCTGGCTCTGTTTTAATTATTCAGATAATTCCCAGAAATGGGATTATTGCGTCAATGGGTGTGGACATCTTTATGGCTCTTGGCACAAAGTTTCATATCACTTTCTTAGAGATATGTACCAATTTGCAACGTTTCCTGACAATCTATGAGTGCACCAATTTCATGGCAACTTCATCAGCATTAAGCACTCTCATTTTTTAAAATAATCCATCCACTATGTGAAATGGTGGTACTTCAGGTTGTTTTAAATTTACATTTCTGTGATTTTATGCATTTTCCTGGTGCTGTTTCTTATTTGTATTTCTCCTTACATTAATAAATTGTACATAGTGTCTAAAGTGGTCATTATTATCTTCATTTTACACATCAAAACCCCACTCAGAGAGGTTAGGGAAAGTTGCCCAAGTTCACAGAGTGGGTCAAACTTGGAAGGAAAATTTTTAACTTGTTTAGCCCCGGGCTCTTCCCACCCCACCCATAGCTTCCCCTGGCTCAGGTAGGCTCAGGGCTGAAATCAGCTTGCAGAATGCAGTTCCCTCCCAGGAGCAGATGAAGGGCTGGTTCAAAGGGCCTCTGAGCTCAGTAGTTAACGCCCATCTGGCACAAGTAATGGGCCCAGAACCAGCCTTCAGCTTCCTTCCCTGCCTCTTCTGCTCCAGGTCCTGTAGAACGAATAGGGGGATTCCTAGTGTTTTACCTCTGATCAATTCCTGAGGGTAGTGATTTCCAGACCTGGCTGTTTCAAAAATCTTTTGGGAGAACACTTCCCACTTCCACTCAAGGATTCCCAGCCTACAGAATCAGAATCTCCAGGCACTGGGGCCTGAGGATTTATAGTTTTTAACCCCCTCCAGGTAATGAGGCTCACCTGTGTTTAGAACCCACTGCCTTTGGGTTCGTAAAATCACCGAGGGGTGCTTGTTAAAGATTCCAGCCTCCCTTGGGTCTGGTGTTAGGGCTATGGACTTTGCATTGCGACAAGCATGACGTCCACAGAACACACTAAAGAGACCTCTGAGGACGGGGAAAGGGCCTCTGCAGCCACCACTTTTCCAATTTAATCAAAAGCTGATGAGCCTCAGTTGGAAACAGCTCTTCCTTCTTCCCAGAGGAACCAGCTAAACTTCCGGTAAATCTAGTTTTCTCATCTAGCTCCCAAACATTAGCATAAAAGCACTGGTGAGTGAAGGAACAGGAGAACAGATTTCTGCCCAGGAGAAAACTCCCTCCCAAGCAGAAGGGGAGCTGTGGGGGGACAGCATGGCAGGTGGTATTTAGCTGCAATCATGGGCTATTCAAGAAACTCCCAAACCGCCTCTTAGATGCAAATTGTTCATCAGCAAATTGTTCACCACTTAGCCATTTATCCTGGGACTTCATGGCAGCAACTTAACTCGCCTTTTTCCCCCTTTCCCAAATCAAACTCCTGAAGAGCCCGCAGAGTCTGCAAGTCACACGGAGGCACCACTTCCTACGTGACAGGATAGGACGCCACCCTGGAAGGCGATCACAAGCCCCAGGACTTAGAACAAGGAGTCCGGTTTGTTGTGCAGGCAAAATCACAAAGATGTTTTTACATAAGTTCCAAAATATTTCTCCCTTTATTGGAGTTGGGGAGAGAAGCTATTTAACTTTAAATTTATAGCAATCTTCCTACCTTCTTCTCTACCACATGCTTATCTGTAAGCGGAAAAATCTGGGGTTGCAGCTCAGACCAAGTCATTTGTCTATCAAAAGCCCGCAGACTTGGTGACAAAGGACTGGTGAGAGCACACTGTATCTCTGTGTCATGACCTGCAAACAAAACCATTAAATGAAAACACCATGAGATTACAATCAGTAAAAAAAAAAGAAAGAAATTAAATCTATCAAATTGGCAAAGATTAAAATACCCACTGTTGGCAAGAACGTGAGAAGTGGGCAGCCCTCTTTTTCTACTATACTTCCTGGAAGGCAACTGGGCAGTTTTTGTCGCAAGCCCTAAAAATTAGGTAAATCCCATGCCCCAGTGTTCATGCTTTTAGGAATTTATCCCAAGGGGCAAAAAAAGAAAAAAAAAAAAAAAAGATACATAGGTACTGTGAGACCTGGTCTTATTTTAATATAACATAAGACTGGGTCTAATATAATATGATACCTGGTCTTATATTAATTTTTGCTCCAAAAGACGCATTAGAGCTGATGGTCTGGCTAGGTCTTATTTTCGGGGAAACACGGTGTTACTTGCAGTGGTATTTGTAATATATATTTTTTTTAATAAGCAAACAAATGTTTTTGTTTTTTGTTTTTTGTTGTTTTTTCTTAATTGGGGAAGGGGAACAGGACTTTATTGGGGAACAGTGTGTACTTCCAGGACTTTTTTCCAAGTCAAGTTGTCCTTTCAATCTTAGTTGTGGAGGGTGCCGTTCAGCTTCAAGTTGTAGTCGTTTCAGTCTTATTTGTGGAGCGCTCAACTCAGCTCCAGGTCCAGTTGCCGTTGCTAGTTGCGGGGGGGCACAGCCCACCATCCCTTGAAGAACTCGAGGAATTGAACTGGCATGTGGTTGAGAGCCCACTGGCCCATGTGGGAATCGGACCGGCAGCCTTCGGATTTAGGAGCATAGAGCTCTAACCGCCTGAGCCACCGGGCCGGCCCTATTTGTAATATTTTTAAGTGGAAATGGCTTAAGGTTCAAGAGAAGAAAATAAAAATTATGGATATACAACAGGAATCTAGTAAGCTCTTCAAAAATAATGCTATAAAATAGGAGTTGGCAAACCATATCCACTGGCCAAATGGACCAGCGTCCTGCTTTTGTAAATAAAGTTTTATTGGAACACAGCCATGCTCATTTGTTTATGTGTTGTCTATGATTGTTCTCATGCTACAATGCCAGAGTTGAACAGTTGCAACAGACCTTATGGCTTGCAAAGCCTAAAATATTTACTACCAGAAACTTAATAGAAAAAGTTTGCCAACTTCTGCTATAGAAGAATATTTACTGACAAAGGCAAATGTTTATAATATATTGCTAAGTGAAAATAAAAAATCAGGCCACTGCATACCATTTTTGTTATGCATAGAAATAAGACTGAAAGAAATTCAAATAACAATGGTTCTCTCTGGGTGGTAGAATTATGGGTGGTCAGATGTTCCTGGATATTCCTTGAAGGCTTTTTTGTTTTTCACATCCTCCATCCATACAAAATATGAATTGCTTCTATAATTGGCAAGAGGAAGGAGGAAAAAATAAGAGTAACTGAAAGTAGGATCATATTTTGGTCTGGCTTCAGTGCCATTTTCCACGCTCCCCTCTTGACCCCCACCTCAACCCCCATCCCAATCTCTCTCTGAGGCAATTCTGTGCCCCACCTCCACCCCAATCTGGCCTTGCTTTGCAAAACCCCTGCTTTAAAAAAAGGGGGGAGGATTCCTTTTATTCTGGCTGGGGCCACCACAGCATTTGCACCTGGGGATTTGGGGTGCTGGGAAAAAGGGAGGAGTAGAGAGGGAGGAGGGAGGAGAGGAAGTGGGGTTTTTGTTTTAGGGGTTTTGCCTCTGAACTAAAAAGTCAAGCCTTAGGAACGTAGGCATTCAAGGCCCTAACCCAGTCTCCAAACCAACGTGTGTTGCCACAGTCTAGGGCACTGGTAAGTAAGCCCCTATGCCAAGATTGGCAACCTGAATACGGACTTTGCAGCATCATACTAGTGTAAAGGGCAAACTTGGAACTTAAAAGTAGTAATAATAACCTCAACGATAAACTCTTATGCTTGCACAGCACTTTACAGTTGTCAAATTTCTTTTATACACTTATGTCATTCTAGTTCTCCTTAATTAATTAATGTATAAATAGACATTTTTAAGCACCTACTGTGTACAGGAAGTGTAAAAATATATATATAAACATCGCATAGTGGCCCTCAATCAAGTTGAACATCAGAATCACCTGAGGAGCTTTAAATAAAAGTTCAGAAAATTCAGATGTCAGAACCTCCAGAGGTGCAGCCAAGGAATCTGGCTTTTAAATCTTCCCCCAACCAGCTCTCCCTATGCAAGGCAATAAGACCAAATGATTTCAATAGATGGTTCTGGAATTTGGCTGCACATGAGAATCTAAACGTCCCAGTGCCCAGTCTGGCACCCAGACAGATTAAATCAGAATGTCTTGGGGGGTGGGGTTGGTATTTTCTAGAGCTCACTGGTGATTCCAACGTGCAGCCAAGCATGACAACCACTGAACTGAAGGAATGCAGAGGTGATAAGAAGGGAAAGTGGCCAAGAGATGTTTCTGCAGGAGATGGGATCTAAGCCACGGCTTCAAGAATGAACAGAAAAGAATAAAGAAATTTGAGGATGAATAACAGCACAGCAAATGTTTGGCGTAGGCAAAAGATTTGTAATGAGAAATAAGGCTGGGAGCATAGGGTGGGGCCAGACCCTGAGGGGCTCAGAATGCCAAGTAAGGCATTTAACTTATTAGTAAGAAAGAGTCATAGAAGATCTTGTGAAGCTCTTGGGGAAGATAAACCTGGGAGTAGACAGCAAATGCATAGAGAAAGGCTTAGGGGAGCAGATAAGAGAGTGCTAAAGATTTTCTAAAGTGATAATACCTAGCAATGGAGAGCAGACAGAGAAAGATGGACATTCTCAAATACTGCTGGTGAGTGTATAAATTGATACAGCCTTTCTGGAAGGCAGGGCAGCCCCAGGCCTTTGGATGCCTTTGTGAGAATGGGAGCCAGACACCCCGACCTCCAAGTAGACACAACCCCATGCCACAGTGTGTGGCTTGGTAAGCAGAGTTGATTTTCAGCCCCATCTTTTTCCCCTTGACACTGCCCCCCATGCGCAATGAATAACACCCCCAAGTATCTGCAGCAGCCCTGCTGGAGGTCAAGTTTGCAAACTTGTACAACTGCACACAATCAGCCTCAGCTCTGGATCAATAAACATGAAGCATTTAGAGATTGTTCCTGCACAAGTGCACTCCCCGCAGAGCTATGTGTATCTTGGAAGCAGTGAGGGTTCTGAAGAACTTGAACCAAGACAGAGCACCTCAGTGGCAAGCATCATTGGTCATCCGTACAGTAGATACTTTCCTCGTCTGCCTTGATTCAGAACCCTGCGTTTGTCACACAGCAGTGTGCCCAGCACCGAGGATGACTTGGGATTGTTCTAAGCCATTCCTGGTAGTAATTGCTATTCCCTTTGCAAAAGATTGGTCCAAGGGAGCATATAACACAGTTCTAACTAATAAGAGGATTTGCCTCCCCCAAATGGGAGAAGTAGGTGAAGTTGAAGCCCTTTACTGCCGACAAGAACCTAATGATACAATGAGCTGTCGAAAAAAAGAGAGAACCTAATGAGCTCCTCCTTGATTCTACGGATTTAAAGAAGGATAAGTTTCCAGTCCTCTGGGAGTTTAAATTCTGCAGAGGAAGACAAACCCATGGGACAAGTACTCCAGCAGAGGTATGAATAAAGTACTCAGGTGACAGGAGGCAAACTGAGTAGGTCTGAGGATAAGAGGCTATATAGATGGGGTTTTGTTATAGACATTAGGTTTCAGTGATATCCAGGTGAAGGTCTGTGATGCTTCAAGCAAGAGGTCTGAATTAAACAGATAAACTCAAAAGGCATCAGCAGAGAGCTAGTAATTGAAGTCATGGGAGACGTTAGGATCTCCAAGTATATCTGTCAGGGATGCTTTCAGCAGCTTAAAAATGAGAATAGCAGGGCCAGGCCAGGACTGATGCATTCATTGGCTTAATTACATCAAAGGTCCAGGGCAGCATGGCTGTGATGAAGCCTATTGGTCTTCTCCCCAGGCTCACAGGATGGATACTGTAGTTTCAGACACCATATCCTCACATTTTGTTTAAAGGCAAGAAGGGCTGCTTTGCCTCACACATTTGTTCCCTGAAATCCTTCCCACTTCTACTCATGCCCCGCTGGCCAGGACTATGTCACGTGTCCACCCTTAAACAGATCACAGACAAAAATAAATTATTTACTGTGATTTCTTAGACCAATCATTGTTCATCCCCTGGAGGGTCACTGTTACTGCACAAGAAGAAAAAGAATGGGCGACCAACTGTATCTGCCACTGCCAGAGGGAGCCAAGAGAATAGACAAAGTTCTAAGACAGAGAACTGAGAACTTGTCAACATTTTCAGGAAAGGGGAGGAAGATGAAAGTAGAAAAGATCAGAAAAGCAGGAAGAGGGAGTCCCAGAAGACAAGAAAAGAATTTCCAAAAGGAAGAAGTGACCAACAGCTTCAAACATTATAGGGAGGTCAAGTAGATGAGGACAACCCAGCGAGGCCATTTACCTTGGCAAGTAGGTCACTCTTGACCTTGGTAAGAGTGTTGTCAAGAACATAAAAACAGGGTGAGTAGGAGGTGAAGTGAAGCATGCAGGAAGAAGGGAAACAAAATATGCAGCAGAGGGAGAACACGTGGAGGGAAAATCTGTATTGAGCACAGAGCCTGCCAGAAACCTAAGCTATCGCTAGACCTGATTGGAGCTAAGCAGGAAGAGTGACCAGCTTCCTCTACTGCATATTCATCAGGGACCTTCTTGCCAGCTTAAGAGAGAGCGATGAGACAGAAGAGCCCCTCCCACCCGGGCTCCATGATTAATTCCTGTCTCTCTTGGGGCTTGGCATAAAAGAAGGACTAATCATGCTTTCCTACCATCTGGGCAATTATGGTCTCCCATCAGCTGCTACAAAATGAGGGGTTTGTGACACTTAATGGCAACCCTGCCCCCATCACATCTGAGCCTTAATCTCTTGAATTAGCCAAATCAAGGAAAATTGGGAGATGTATTGTGATTCAAGTGATGGAATAAATAACCCATTGGCCAGGGTGCACTCCAAGTCTCTCCACCTTCATAATGCTTCATTGGAGAAAGTTGAAATGTCGTGACTGGCTCTGCAGATGTCTTCCAGGGAAACACAGGGGTCTAGGCAGTAGGGTTACAGCAGGAACGTGCCTGGACTGGGTTCTTCCTGTGGGGCCTTCCCAGAGCTTCCCCGTCCGCTGTCCATCCTAAACCCATGAGCTAAAGCAAAGGGATATCTCAGGATGGGCTGGGGGAGTCCATGCTGGGCAGAGGCCCCCCGTTCTCCTCCCCAAAAAGTTGGGAAGGAATGATATGAGGATTCTGTGATCCTAGAGCCCCTATGTGTCCCTCTGTCCTGGGGGTTGGTATCACACAGCACTGGACTCCTCCAGGAATCTCTCTGTCCCATAGACTGTTTGCTGGGCAAGGACAAGATCTGCCTTGTTCACCCTCCTCTATGCCCAGTGCCCAGACTAGGGACTGGCAGGGAGCAGTACTCAAGGAGTGTTGACCACATGAACAAACGGATGAATGAAAGAATGAGAGGTTGCTGAGAATATATTCTGACCACAAAACACTCCTCAAAAGGCATTTCTTCAGGGACCGCCATGTGTTCATGGGGGGACACTGTGCCACGGGACCATGCCTTCTGACAGGAATGCAATGGGTTGGGCCCCACTCCTGGTCTCCTTTAGACTATAAAGCACCTTCCTATATGGTATCTCATGCAATATTCATAAATATTGTTTGCAAACTTCTCTTTGTTGGGCACCGTCCTAAAGATGCCAGACACTCAGCAAACGAAACAAAGATCCCGCCTTTCTGTAGCTTCCAGTTTAATTTGGACAGACTGACAGTGAAGAAGTAAGCTATTAATCCTTACAAAAACTGTACAGACTAGGTACTATTATTATCCCCCTTTTTTTTTTAAGGACGGCGCAGCTCACAGTGGCCCATGTGGGGATCAAACCGGCAACCTTGGTGTCATTAGCACCACGCTCTAACCGACTGAGCTAACCGGCCACCATTATCCCTATTTTTTAAATGAGGAAACTGAGGCACAGAGAGGTTAATGGATTTGCTCGTTCCCACAGCTGGTAAGCAATAAACATGGATTCCCAGGCAGGCTGTTTGGCTCTGGAGGCCACACACTCCACGTCTACGCTAGTCTGCCTCTCCAGGAATGGCCTCACAGGTTCTCGGGAGAACCAAATGAGAGATCATGTATGAAAGCACTTTATAAACTGTAAAGCACTGTGCGCATGTTGGAGGTGATAATGTGGCTGACCAGGATCTGCTGAGACAATGACTATCGTGGGAAAGAGACCTCCAGTCTCCTGCTCACCACTCGGCCAGAGCCTCTTTCTCTACCACCCTTCAGCTCTGGGGTTCTCCAGGACGCTTTTGACGTGAGCGTCGGGGGTGAAGGGGGCCTGGGGGACGTGGAAAATAATAAATTCAGCTCCCTTCCTGGTGGCTCAGATGTCCTGCAGAGACACAGCCCAGAGAACTACCTTGCTCCTCAGCCACGTTTTTATTTTGGGTCTTCGTCTTGTAGGAAGAGAAGTCCTTGTGGCAGCGTGACTAAGGCTGGTGAGTCATGCGCCCTGCTGGTTTCCTCCAGCATCCTCTGTGCACCAGTAACCATCAGCTCAGAGACAGGAGAGTGGATAGCGTGTCCCTGCCCACATGCAGCTGGAGGCGAGGGCTGGGGACTGGGGAAGCTAGGACTTCCCTGCAGACAGAGCAGATGGTGGCTGCTCGATGAAGGCGCTACAGTCACTCACACACACAGACATACACAGCCACGTGCACAAAGCGGCCTGAAGAAGGGCTTGTCAGACCTTAGAAAAGGGCACTCAATAGTTACTGGCTGACCGAATGAGTGCATGAGCGGAAGAATACATAACAGAGCACATTGGCAAAGTACTTTACAGTTTACAAAGCAGTGTCACCTACTTCAGTTCATATAATTCTCTGGAAAGAATGATGAGGTGGCTGTCACCGGTATCCCAATTATAAAATGAGAAAACTGAAGCTCAGAGAAGTAATGTCAATTTCTTAAGGTCTTACATCTGATACAGGGGCATTCACTGAATGAATGAATGAATGAAGTTGGGGATCCAGAGTCTAAAACCATGTGATCTTCTCTAAATTCAGTACTCTTCCTACCATACATGCTGCCATATATCCTCATGAAAAGTTAAAGAGAGTCTCCTCTGAGGAATTGAAGTTGAAGACAGTCGTGAGAATAACACTGTGCAGAAATCTGTCCTGGAGGGCCAGTGCCACCTTCTTAGCTGATGCCTTCCCATGTACAGAGTGACCTGCCCTCCAAGCCCACCAAGCACTTGCTCTCGTAGCCATCCCAGACCACACCAGGCTGCTGTGTTGTAACATATCTACTTACAGGCTTTATCCTGCCTCAGACGGTGAGCTCCAAGAGCACTAAGCTTTGTTCATCTCTGCACCCCAGCATCTGGCATCACAAATGAATGAACGAATGAATGAACGAATGAATGAGGTATGTGACAGATTCTCTTTTCCTGTGTTCTCCAAAACGAAAAAACAATAATAGCCTGACCCTCAAGATTCTGCCCAATGTCTTGGTAGGAAGGGCATATACAGGGCCAATTCTGAAAATCCAGACTTCTCTCTCCGTCTCTCTCTCCCCTCCCCCTTAGAAAGCCTACCAATATTTAGGAGGGCAATCTCAGCTCCCAGAGAGCAAAAGGGGACAAGTGCATCCTAGCTGCTCTGCCCCGGGCAGCCTCAAAGAGCTAAATTTTCTTTCTCCCTCAAAAGGGCCTACATAGCAATGCTTCCATCTACGTCTTCATTCTCCCACACCTCCCTTTTTCGCCTCCCTGCAGACAGCCCAATGCTGCCACCCTCCCACCCAACCCTCTGCTATCAGAGCTCTGAACACCCAAAAAGGAAAAACGATTTGTGCGGAGCGAAGACAGAGCCAGGGAGGAAGGGAAGGGCTTTTCGCTACCAGCTGCCGTTCTGCAGACGGAGCTGCCTGTGTCTGTGCCAAGGGCCTGGCTGCCAGCAAAATCTGAAAGAGATAGGGGAGAGGGGTAGAGAAAAATATACTGATTTCTACAGTATATCCTGAGTCCTATCTTAAACTGAACTAAATTAGCCTCCTCACGAGGGAGGATGAGATCAAAGGCCCATAAATGACAGAGAACTACAGGAGGTCATTCATTCATTCAACAAACATTTACTGGGCACACTACATGCCACACAACACACTCAGCACAAGGAATGCAGGTGTGAAAGACAGCATACCTCCCCTGGGATATCTCACATTGGAGTAGGAGAAACAAACAAGTTAACAGGTAACTGTACTACAGTGCAATCAGAGATAAGGAAGAGACAAGCATTGCTCACATTAGAAGTCAGAGGAGGGGCACCTCACCCAGACTCAGAAGCGAATGGGGTAGGCAGAGAGTCTGCCTGCTGGAGGTGACACCGAAAATGCTGAGTTGTGAAGCCTGCGGAGGAATTAGATCAGTGAAAACGGGAGGAGAGGCATTCTGAGGCAGCAGGAATAGCCTGTGCGAAGGCAGGGGCCTGACAGAGAGACAGCATGGCCAGCAAGGGTCACGATTTGGTGCAGCAAACTGCGGGGTGTAGAAGAGTACCAGACTCTGAAAACCTTTGTTGCAGATGCTAAGGAGTTTGAATATTATTTTAAAGACATTTGGGCTTCTGTCAAAAGGCTTTAAGGGGATGAGGTGACCAGATTTGTCTTTTGCGAAAATGAGTCTGGCAACCAAGTGGGGAATAGGTTCCCAGGGTGTGAGACGGGGAAAGTAGGAGACCACTGAGAAAGCTAGGGTGGTAACCCAGGGACAAATGGTGCAGACCTGAAATTAGGGTGTTTCCTGTGGAGAGGCAGAGGGAGACGCAAATCTGTGAGGAATTGAGGGAGTAGAATTACTGGATGTGGTGACCAGCACAGGAGATGGGGAGTGGAGGAGGGAGAAGAGGATGGTTCTGACTTGGGTTTCGAGTGGGTCAGGTGCCATGAACAGAGATGGGGAATCCGGGCAGTAGAGAAAGTTTAGACAGGAAACAAATGAGTTCAGTGTGAGGTCTGAGTTTAAGGCACCTGTAGACATCCAGGGGGAGATACCCAGCAGTGGGGTGGAGGTAAGGTGTGGAACTCAGGAAGAGGTCTGGACTGGAGACCAACACTTGGGAGTCAGCGTAGCTGCTGTGGTTTAAACCATGGGTGTGGATGCAATTGCCCAAGAAGAATGTGCACACTGAGAGTAGGTCCACGCTGTCTTCCCGCCCCCAGGTCTGAAGGGTTGAGACAATGCAAGTGAAAGTGCTTGTCTTGACGCATGGGTCAGAATGGACTCTCAGTAGATTGTAGTGGAATGAATAGTAGGACAGAAAAGAATCGTGAATAATCATTTCGTGTAACATTTTACTCCCAAACATGATCAACGCCGTTCCCCTCTTTCTTTCAAAACCTTCTATCCTATTGTCTCTTAATCCTGGTGATTGGGAAGTTCTTCTGATGCACACCTCACATTCCTCCTGCGAGGAATTGGGATTCCAGCCTTTCCAGTCCTCGAGTCCTGATATATTCACCAACTGCTCACTCTCTCTTCTTGCCTCCTACACGCTCCCTTGTCTGATATTTTTAAACTGTTTTATTTTCAGACGGGATTCGTCACTGCCATCAGCTGCCTATTTGAGGTATTTTCATCAAATATTGTATTTGTGCAGTTAAACCATAACTTTGCATAGAGGAAAGCAATGCCACAAATAATCCAAAAATGATCAATTTAGATGACTTCTAATTGGATTAGGAAGCTGTTTTGGTCCTTGCCTCTAAAAATAGGTATGTTAGCTATTCCAAAAATCAGATCCAAGCAAAAATGACCATTTTAGGGAGAATTGATACAAGAGGAACTTGCCTGGAAACTGCCTCATTATTCCATCCAAAGGCCTTCAACACAGCACCCAGCCTTCTATCCACCCATCTTTATATCCACTCATCCATTCCATCTCTCCATCTTCCAATTGACCCATCCATCCATCCATCAAATCCATCTATCTGTCTACCCATCCACCATCCATATATCTATCTAAAACCATCTTTCGAATGCCTACTCTATGCCAGACACTACACTAGGTGCTGAGGGATATGAAAATAAATGAGACGTGAAACCAAGAATCATCCAATCCAAATAGGAAGAAACACCCAAGATAAAAAAGACTCTACCTTATAAGTGCTCTAAAAGAAGAATTGGAAGAGAGGACATAACTCTTTCTAGGGGAATCAGGGAAGACTTCATAGGAAAGGTACTTGAAGCAGGAAAGCGATTTGGAGATAGATTGTTTACCTCTCACAGAGATTCAGGGCAGAGTGGCAGGATTTAGCTCCCAATTATAGGCTACTCCTGGACATGGGAAATCTATCTACAGAACTTCAAACCACATCACCTCTCTTGGCCTGAGTATCTTCATCAATAGATCAAAGGGATTGTATCAGTGCTTTTCTATGCTCCACTGAGTGTAGGGCAACCCATTGTCACAGTTTGCCCGGGGTTCTGCAAATTTCTTGGGATTCCAGAGTTGCAATGCTAAAACCGGACAAATCGGGATGAGTTGGTCACCATCACTGAACCTTACAGATATCACAGGGAGGCCACCGAGGCAGGAGTAGGGGAGGACAGTCCAGGGGAATCAGAGCCCCCATTTCCACTTTAACTGGATCAGTCATGACTTGTTCTACACATTGAGCTTCTATGGTAGATTCTGTTTGAAAAAACATTCCACTGCTTTTTTGAAAAAGAGTTTGAAAACCATTGGACTTAATGATCTCTAGTGTCCTTAGTCTTTTGAAATTAAAATTAGTATATATCTATGAAAAACTAATCTCTCTCTCTCTTTTCCATCATTCCACCTTGTGTTTTTTCCTTTGATGAGATGGAGAAGAGACTATAAGGTAGAAATAAGTAGTTTAGCTCAAAAGTCTTCCTTCCTATAAGACTTCTAGGGGCTGTAAAATAAATGAGAAAACGCTCAACTGAATCAAACATGGTTGTTTAAAATCTATGGCATCCCAGACCAGCCTGCAGGAAGGTATCCTTCGTTTTATACCTTTCTCCCTCTCCACTCCAGTACCATCCGTTCTGGAATTATATCTCTGAGGGTATGTTTAGAAAAAGGGGGGGACAATTAACCTAAAAAACCCCTCTTTTTCCGGGTGGGGCAGAGAGCTGAAAGGGGATCAGGCAAAGCAGTTGGAAACATCTCAGCTCCCCCTCCCACTCCAGATCCTTCTGGCGGCTCTAATTGAAGCCTGTCACAAGGAGAGAAGCCAGCTGCAAATTGCATTCATCAACGAATTACAGCAATTACAGCCCCAGCCCCAGCCTAATGGGGGTGACACATCCAGTCAGGCAGTTCCTTCCTCTGATTCAGAGATGCCAAATGCTTTGGGCCTCCGGGGTCACTTTCCCCAGTCCAGACCCCAAACTTTGTCCTGGCCCTACACCCTGCCTTCAGCCAATACATCAGGGAGGATAGGTGCTCCTCACACTTCTCCAGGGTGTTTCTCTCAACCATCACTGAAATTCACCCCGCAATCTAGACCCAATTCCTGTTGCTGTTCTCTAAGGTGAGTTTCCCCCAGATTTGGTCCTTCAGAGAATTGATTTGGGGCCAGTTCAAGGGCCTGTTAAGAATGCTTTCCTTGTTGGCAGTGGGCCAGCTCAACTCCTCCTGCCCACCCTAACACCATGGGGCCAAGCTGAGGGTGAGGTTCAGATGAAACCTGTGGAGGTGTAGTGGAAGTGTCACCTCCCAGAAAGAAAGGTATGTAGGTATGTGGCCACCCAACCTGTCCACAGCTGCTTCCTCACTCCCCTCCCTGGAGCCAGCAGCTCTGGTTTCAACAATTTGAAGGGGTGTGTGTGTTTGTGTGTGTGTGTGTGTGTATGTGTTTGTGTATGTGTTTGTGTGGGTGTGTGACATACCATGGGAAATCCACATGTGAAGGACAAGGAGATGTAGAGGGCATGACACTGCGTTCTCTGTGTGAGTTGGGGTATAAAAGAGCAGCCAAATACCTTCAGACAATGCTCTTTTCCTCTCTTGCTTTTTGCCTTAGAATTCTGGCACCTCTACAAACAGGGCTGAGCCAGAAAAAAGGCAGGTTCAGAAGTCAGTCTCTCCATCCCCCAGCCTTTGGGCAGAAACACATCTCTTCCTCTCTCCCAGTCCCTGTTTGAATATGGGAGGGGACAGGGAAAGAAGGTGTCTCTTCTGTGCTCATTACTAAGGAAGCCAGCCCAGATCCCACCCTTCCCTTCCAGAGAACGTATCCTGTGATGTTTAAGTCAAGCCTTGAGAATGAATTTCTCCTGTCCTTTCTCCACGAAAAGAAGTGGGGATGGATACAGCCAGTAAAGGGAGAACACAGAGAAGAGGTTTGGCTCAAATGTCCCCTGGAACACCAAAGCTTTCTGCCTGGGGGAGCAGTGGGGCTCTGCTGCCCCATTGGCAAGGGAAGAGGTCAACAGGCATGACTCAGTAGCCCCAGCTTCCTGGAGGCTCTTGAAGGAATGCAGCGCTTCATCCTGAGTTTCAGATAAACCTCCAGAAGAGAGACAGCAGGATCAGAGGAAGGAACCAAGGACAGAGCCAGATGGCGGCAGAAACAAGGCTAGACTAGACGAGGGCAGATAAGGGCTGAGGCTGAGGCCGAGAGTGAGAGTAGAAAGAGGACTAGATTACCAAACAAAGATAGCAATTAGGACTCTGGCTGGCCCAGGTCAGCTGATTCTTCTCTTCTCCGGCTACACCCTGAAAGGATACCCTCGCTGCCCCACCCACATCCCCTGGACTATCTGTGAGTGTTGGCTCCAAGGGATCCTGGATGCCCTTCTCAGGAGACTCCAGCAAGCAGCAGCCAAATAACTGACTGCAGAGGATAGAAAAGACCAGCCTCTCTGCCTCAGGGGGGGACACTTTCTGGGTTCCATTCTCCATCCAGAGACTGCCTCACAGGATCACACCAAAATTAGACTTCAGCTGTGAGAGCCCTGTCCTTGCTTAACCCCTCCCCTTCTCCTGAGACTGTGCCCTCAATAAACCATGTGCTCCCTGAATCCCTGTCTCAGGAAACCTCATCTATGTGGCCTTTGTGTACAGATTGCACCTGAGCTCTGGTGCCTAGGACAGTGTGTCAGTGCATGGTAACGCTAAATATTATGATATTGAATGTGATTGAGCGAAAGAATGAGTGACTGATTGGATTAATGCTCTTGATGGGAGATAAGTAGGTAGCGGGGTTTACTGCAGGATTGCTCTCCCACCTCCCCACACATACTCACCCCATGTTAACATGATCCCTGTGGTTTATCCCCGTACATCCTGTCTGCATATAGGCCACTTGCTTATGTAGGTGGAAACTCAGGGGCAGATAACACAGTTTGTGGCTTATCCAGACCCCCAGCAGCCATCTTCCCCCCTCAGTATTGCCTGACTGAGCCCTCTCTCTGCTCCAGCACCTTTGGGTGGGGTGAGGGGTAGGGTGGGCACAGGAAGGCAGCAGGGAGGGTAAGATGATGAAATCTCACTCTGTCAACACTGTTGCTACTGTCATAGCAGTCTGATGAAAGATCAGAAACTATTGGGTAAAATCATGCTGGGAATTTTCTGTGGATCCCAGGTATCTGGGTTCGTTATCAAATAGACAATTAAATTACTGTTTATAGAGTGAAAACACCTTGAATGAAGTTAGGAAACCTAAACTGCTAACTAATCAGGTTTGGATGATTGAGAATCAGTTTGATAAGATGTTTTAAGACAAATCAAGATAAGCAAAGTCTTCACCTGTTCAGAAAGCTTTTCAGGAAGGAGAGTATGCAGACCTGTCAGGTTTTTCAGAACTTCCTGTCATCTATCCTCCTTCCAGACTGCTGCAGTTTGATCCCTTTCTCTTCTGACTTCAGAAGAATAATGGCCTTTCCATTTTTTTTATCCATAATGTTCCTTCTTCCAAATATCTGGGCGTGCACTGTCAATAGAAATAGAATGTGAGGGGCCGGCCCGGTGGCTCATGCGGTTAGAGCTCCATGCTCCTAATTCCAAAGGCTGCCGGTTCGATTCCCACATGGGCCAGTGGGGCTCTCTACCACAAGGTTGCCAGTTCAATTCCTCGACTCCAGCAAGGGATGGTGGGCTCCGCCCCCTGCAACTAAGATTGAACAGGGCACCTTGAGCTGAGCTGCTGCTGAGCTCCCAGATGGCTCAGTTGGTTGGAGCGCGTCCTCTCAACCACAAGGTTGACAGTTTGACTCCCACAAGGGATGGTGGGCTGCGCCCCCTGCAACTAACAACCACAACTGGACCTGGAGCTGAGCTGCGCCCTCCACAACTAAGACTGAAAGGACAACAACTTGACTTGGAAAAAAAAAAAAAAAAAGGCCTGGAAGTTCACACTGTTCCCCAATAAAAATCCTGTTCCCCTTCCCCCATAAAATCTTTAAAAAAAAAAAAAAAAGAAAAAAGAAATAGAATGTGAACCACATGCCAATTTAGAATTTCTGGCAGCCACATTTTTTTTTTAAAGGCAAAAACTTTCTTACCAGGTGAAATTAATTGTAATTTATTTTTAAAGTCGATACAACTGTATGCTTTTATTTTATTTTATTTTTTAAATTTTATTGGGGAACAGTGTGTTTTTTCCAGGGCCCATCAGCTCCAAGTCGTTGTCCTTCAATCTAGTTGTGGAGGGCGCAGCTCAGCTCCAAATCCAGTCGCCCTTTTCAATCTTAGTCGCAGGGGGCGCAGCCCACCATCCCATGCCTGCATCCCATTGTGCTCTAAGCAACTGAACCATCCTGTAATTTATTTTATTTCACTAATATATTTAAAATTTTTCATTTCAACATATCTATATAAAAAAGTTATGAATATTTCACATTCTTTTTTTGTACTAAGTCTTCAAAATGTGTTGTATTTCACACTTACAGTATGTCTCAGTCCAGTTCCCCTGCTTAGTCGCTACGTGTGGCTGGTGGCTGCCATATGGCCAGCACAGGTCTAAATCTTGGGAGTCCCTTCCCAACACCTGCCCCACACTCGGTTCCTCTGGGGTGGGAGGCAGAGACTGGGTATCTAGATACAGCTAGACTATCCTAGAGTGACCTTGGGAGGAGCTGGGCGAGAGGAGTGGTAAACAGGCTCTAGGGAACGTCCCAGGCCAGGTGATTAATTACTGGGGAGGGAGGAACGAAACTTGTCTATTAAACCTCAAGTCTTTCCTCCTGAGCAGTAGGTAAGGCCAAGAAAGTACTTCCAAGCCCATGGTCCTTCAAGTCCCTTGTTAATCAGAATACTGATTCAGTATTCCAAATCTGCTTCTTTTCCTCACCTCCTCCAGGAAGCCTTCCCAGGTAAACTCTCCAACCTTACTTGATAGCTTCTTTCCTGAGTTCTGTCAGCATTTATAGACTAAAACCACCTCTTCACGGAGGTGAACCCCTACCCTCCAACCCCTGAGTGGATACCTCACATTCCACAGATATGAGATGAGCACTTACTGTGTGCCCACCACTATCCTGGGGATACAATGGTGAGCAAAATGGATAAGGGCTGTCCTCCTAGAAAGCATAGCCTAGTGATGAAGGCAGACAGCAAACAAACAAGATAATTTCAGTGATAAGATGAAGGGATAAAGATCATTAAGGAATTCCCAGGCCCACTTTGTACCGAGAAGCATAGAAAGTGAACCAGAGAAGATCTGATATTGTTTACTCAACCCCCTCACTTTATGGAAGGGTAAACTGAGGCCAAGAAGACTAGGAATGGCTTGGTCAAGGTCACAGTTGGTAGCAGAGCCAAGTCTTGCTTTGTGGGTTACTTTCTGAGGTGCTGCCTGGTCAAACTGGTGATTCTTCTGTTTCTCCCCCATCAGACTGGAAGAGTTCCAGAGAGTGAGTAAGCAGTTCTGCCTTCCCTCTCCCTAAGGATAAGTCAGCATTTGGAGTGAAAAGCAATGGATAATCTTATAAAAAAACAAACACAATCAAAAGCACAAACCCTCACTTTCAGCAATCTTTAAAACCCAGCTGTCATCCCTACTCCCCCACCAGTCTTTTCACCAGATCTAATAGAAGGGGGTGGGAGGTGCTAAAGAGATAAACCCTCCTGCCTCACTACCTCTCTGCTGCCCCACTCCATTCAGGAGGAGCCTGAATGAACTAAACAGAGAGGGGGAGCCCCAAACAGCCCAGAGTGGCCAAGGTATTTGACACTGGCTTCTGCTTCCTGTTTCAGGAGTCCATGAGCTATAGCAATTGTTGGGGGTGTCCCCACTAGAGGAGTCAAGGGTCACCCTGGGTTAGGTCCAGGGCCTCGTCTGCTCTCCTTCAGGCTCCAGGTTTGTTCTCCATGTTCCCTTCACAGCATGCACTCCTAGTCTCAGCCTGACTCTCTCCCTGAGCCAGTCCTGGGGATTTATTTTAGGAGTTGTTTCGCCCACTCTACTTAACGTCTGTGAGAAGCCGGGTGCTTAGGGAGTCCTCATCATCTACCCACCTCCACCATCAGCCAGCAGCCCCCCTAGGGCTCAGTCCCCTGAAAGTCACCCTAAGCTCACTCCCCATGCCTGCAAATCCTCTGCCAAGTTGCTAGTGATTTTCTTTCCTTTTTCCTACCTGGCCCACTTTTTTTCTTAGCTTTATTGCTAGAGTAACTATTACTTAACATGTGTATACACTTTAGTAGTTACAAAGACATTTTACAATTATAGCATTTTATTTGATCATTATACTCAGATATTTTCTCAGTTTTATAGATGAGAACATAGGGCATGATGAAATTCAATGCTTTGTTCACGTTTACAGAAACCGGTCTATTTCTTACTTCCCAAACAGCAAAAGCACTATAATGTCTATCCAACACACACATCCTTAGTGTGAAGGGGCCTTGAACTCTGGGCATAGAGGACACCGGATCAAATTTCCCTCCCCACCCAAACCCTCTCTACACTTTGGCACTATCTATGAAAATTTGAAATACATATACCCTTTGACAACAATTACATGTCTAGGAATTTATCTTACGGGAAATCTCCCCCCTAACATACAAAGAAATATATGCAAGGAAGCTCATTCCTGTGGACATTCGGTGGATTTAATTAACAAACGATGGCGCATTCATACAATGGAATCTCACGCAGTCATCAGAAAGAATGAGAAAAATCCATATGTCCTGACATTGAATAATGCCCAAGATGTAAATAAGGAAAGAAAAACTATACCACAGTATGTCTTATATATTAATAGTCCCATGTGTCTTATATATACATGCCTTTTTTGTATATGCAGAAAAAACATCTGGAAGATTATATATAAAAACCTGTTCAAATGTTTAGCTAGCTCTGAATTTTAGATTATAGGGTTCTCCATTTACTAAGTTTCTTTCACAACAAAAATCTATTACTTTTGTAACTATGTGGGGGAGGGGGAGAACCGTAAAAAAAATGTTTTTAAAAAGGAAGGAAGGAAAACACCCTCCTCTGCCTTAGCCTGGGAGGAGGTCCCATGACACCCACCCACAAACTCCCCAGCCCGTGGTATGCAGATGGCCTTGGAAATGAGGTGTGGCTACAGACTGCCCAACCCTTACCGCCCCGTGCTGGTCTGGGCCTCCCTTACTGCTTTCGCTCCCTCCCTCCCGCTGGCCTCCATCCAAAATGGCCTGGGTTGGAGAACAGGCTGTCCTATGCACTGCTGGTACTTCAGTGGAATTCAGTTCTTCCCAGGCCTGGTAGAGGCATCCACCTCAAGAAAGACGTGGAATGACACATGGTCAATGTGAAAGGAGGGTGGGGACTTCTGGCCAGATTTGAGGCCAGAGCTGTGCTGGGCTTTGGAGATAAAACTCCCACTGCTCAGGAAGGGGAGTTGGGGAGCGGAAAGCTGGCTCTTAGTCTAATCAAGGCTGGGAGGGAGGAAGGGAATGGGAGGTCAGAACTCGGGATGCTGGACTTGCCGCTTGGCTCCTATCTCCTGTTGTCTATATTGTGGATACAAACAGCCGGCTTGGAGGAAGGATGTATGTATGTACCACCAAGTAGCTGTGTATCTTTGGGCAAGTCACTGCCCTGTCAGCCTTAGGGACTTCTTTCCTTCCTCTTTGCTTTTTCTCTTCCTGGAGCAAGTGCAGCATAGGAGAAGTGCACAGGGCACTGGAAGGTGAGGGACCACTGCCATCTTGGCTCTCATGAGGAGGGGTTTGGGGAAGGGCAGGCTGCCGGGGAAAGTGTTCTCCATCTGGATTTTACAATCCAACCTGTGTGAGGAGAGGGGGAAGTAGGGGGGAAGGCAGCTCAGAAGGGGGACCCAACTCTGGGCCCACCGATTTCCTTCAGCTTCATCTCACAGGCATCTAGGCCCTGCCCACCACTCCTGGTCCCCAAAGACCCTCTGCCCTCAGGGAGCCTCTCCCTCAGCATTCATCTCAGGATCTCAAAGAAAGTCTATTTAAAGAAGCTGGGATAAGGGACCTACAACCCCCGTTAACCCCGATCCCACCCCCATTCCAAACAGTTGGCCCAGAAGCTCAACATGCAGAATACCTAGGTGGAATGGACCAAGGCAGGAGGATTACTCCAAGGCTTCCCAGCCCCACTCAGCCAGAATGTAGCTTTCTAATACTTCTCCAGTGTTCCCCCTCCCGCAAACCCTTCAAAGCAACTGGCTTCTCCATCTCACTTTCACTTGTGCCACCATCCCCTTCCCTCCTCCCCAGTCTTCCACCCCCACCAGCTGGCCACAGAGGGATGTAGGAAAGAGCTGGTCTCCTATGGACCACGGCCCCCAAGGCTGAAGCCTGGGGGAGCAGAAGATATCCTAACCAGATAGGCAGAGCCAAGAGCTGGCACTTTGGAGGCCCGTCTGCTAGGGAGGGGGGAGCACCTCTGTATACATCCTTCTCCCAAATCCAGAGACCTCAGTCCCCCAGGTGACAAGCAATGGAGAAAACATATCCTTGAGATTTTGAGACAAAAGAGCAGAATTGGGGTGGAGTGGGTCAGGTCAGAAAGATCTTCCAGCAGGGCAGGTCCTTCTAACTAGGTCCTCCCCAGCCTGTTCCTGGGCTGCAGAAGAGGACTGTTGGAGGACTGCGAGCCATGAGTCACAGGCTTGTGTAGAGGGGGGTCAGGTGGGTGTCCCCAGCAGAACCAGCCCAGCAGCTCTGTTAAGTAGTCCCCAGCACTGACGCACACTAGGCACCCTTCCGGATCAATGCACACTCACCCCTGTCCTGCCAGTCCCAGGGTGGGTAGGGGGCAAATCTGAACTGGCCCATACTCAGCAGCAACACTTGGGCTTCTGCCAGCCCAGCTAGGAAGAGGCAGTTCCTGAAGAAGACTACCCTGGGGTAGGGTTTTCAAGGTCTTTATCTGATTCTGGAGCAGGGACTCCAAACCTGCTCCGCAGATCCCATGTTTGCACAAAGGCTGGGGGAGGGACTGGGGGCTGGAAAGAATTTTGCTGGGTTTTTATTCACTACGCGAACCAATTAGGAAGATCTGATTGTTCTGTTATCTCAGACCCAGCTGGGCCTTGATGCTGGTGAGGTGGGGGCTGCCCTGAAAGTCTGGGCAGAGGCCCTGTGGCCTTCACCTTAGCATGTTCTTACTATCACAGCTAACATTGGTGGCTTACACTTCCCCCTCTTTTCCCAGAGGGTTGGGGGTGGATGTCCAGCAGTCCTTACTCCCACCAGGCATAAGCTACCACTGCCGCTCTCATGGGAACAGCTACCATTCCCAGAGCTGGGCGACTCATGGCTTAGTCACAGGGCCAGGCTGCCTCAATACAGCCCAGGCTTCCTCGGCACCAGTCACTGCCATTGCTGCCAGTAAGTAGTCAGCAGGTTAAGCACACCTAGGTGGCTTTAGGCAAGGAAGGAACTACTTTCCATTCTCAGGTGATCCCCCCAAGGTGAAAAAAAAGAAAAGAAATCCAGACCAACATGACTGCTAGAGAGAGAAGAATGGGGACAGAATGGTTCTTTGAGGACTTATTTATGTAGACCTAGAATGTGTCCCTAAAGGCAAAAACCTAGAAGCAGCTCAGAGCAGCAAAATTTGAAGTGAAATCTGCAAGGACCAGCTGGTATCAGGGGCAAGTAAGAGCCAGAGGATGAGGGGAAGGGAGAAAAGTGGGAGAAGAGTAGGAGAAAGAAGGGACCCCTCCCCCCAAAAAAATTGCAGAGATCAGGCAATAGCTTGGGAGACGGGTTTAACTCTAATTTTTAGAAGAGCACTTGCTTTGCAAATTCACCTTCAAGATAGTTGGTCTCACCACCCACCCTCAGATCCTACCCCTGCCCATATCGAAATATTAGACTGGGCCCGGTGGCTCAGGTGGTTGGAGCGCTGTGCTCCTAACGCTCCTGAGGTCGCAGGTTCGATTCCCACATGGGCCAGTG
Source organism: Rhinolophus hipposideros (assembly GCF_964194185.1). NCBI lineage: Eukaryota > Metazoa > Chordata > Mammalia > Chiroptera > Rhinolophidae > Rhinolophus > Rhinolophus hipposideros. The sequence goes on along the minus strand of NC_138066.1, from coordinate 37,235,760 downwards.
AGCTGCGCCCTCTACAGCTATTATTGTGAACAACAGCTCTCCCTGGAGCTGGGCTGCCGTGAGCAACCAGGGGTCAGTGTGAGTGGCTGGCAGCTGGCTAAAGCAGCTGACTGACAACCGGGGACCCCCTGGGGGGGGAGCGCAAGGCTCATAATACTGCATGGGCCAGGGACTGTGTCCTACACAACCAGACTGAGAAACAACGGCATGAACGGGAGTTGGGGGGGAGTGCTAGAAGGTGGGGGGAGAAATGTTAGACTGTTCCTGGGTTCCTGGAGCTAGGTAAGAGAGACGAAATCATACCAGACCATGGTTAGAGCTATAGTATCATGAGTCTTTAATAACTTATAGACAAATGCTAAAAAATACTTAATACAGAGGACATACATGGCTTATAAAACGGCTGTGGATCTACAAATGTGGGAAGAGATTCTTGGCACTCTCACACAAACACAAAAAAATAAAGACTATTGTGACTGGCATCCCTAGAAAAGCAGCCTGGGGAGATTCCCCAGTGGGGGTTGGGGACAGGGCAGAGACATTGCTCATTCATCCCAAATGCAACTTTCCTTTGCTCTCAAACACATCTATCAAAAAGCCAAAGAAGAAAAACAAGAAACAAGGTCGAGGTAGAGTCACATTTTATACTGAAACCTCCTCAGTCCTGCAGCCCCCATGTCTCCAGATGGGAGGACGAAGGAGAAATGGGAGAACAAAGTCCATCTCTCATTCCCCTCCCCAATTCAGCACCAAACCAGAGGACCCCCAGTGCGCTCCTGGGTCCTTCACTGAGGTGGACAGGTCCTGACCCTGGGGCTGAGTGAGGGGCCGCAGCTCCGCCTGGCTGTCCGGGTGTGCAGACAGCCCTCTGCTGGTGAGGCAGGGCAGGCCTCCGTCACCGCCTCTTCTTGCTTGCCCGGGCTGCCTTCTTTCTCTTGAGGATCATCTCGTAAAGGCGCTCCAGGCCTGGCTGCAGACCCACGCCATCCACAGCGCTGCAGCCCTGCACGTGGGTAAGCGTGGCAGCAGCCAGTTCTCGGACCGCCAGCCTCTTCTCCACCTCTGCAGCACTCAGTGCCCCAGGCTGATCCTGCTTGTTGGCCAGCACCAACACAGGCACACCCTGGTTGTCCGAGGCCCTGCTGATCCGGTGTAGCTCCACTTTCGCCTCCTCCAGCCGCTCGGCCTCGGCAGCATCCACCACAAACACCAGCCCGTCTGTCCGGCGTGTGTAGGAGCGCCACAATGGCCGCAGCTTCTCCTGCCCACCGACATCCCACACTTGGAAGGTGATGGCACGGGACCCCGCCAGGGGCACCCGGATCTTCTCTGTGTTGAAGCCTTTGGTGGGAACACTCTGGACAAACTCCTTGAACTTGAGACGGTAAAGGAGAGAGGTCTTTCCAGCTGAGTCCAGCCCGATGACCACGACGTGCAGGGCCTGAAAGTGGGGCAAGAAGGAGGCGGTGGGCGCCATCTCTGTCAAGTGGTTCCCCATGGTGAGCTCGGGCTAAAGTGCGGGTCTTGGGGCTCACAGTAGAGGCAGGAAGGAGATCTTGAAATTGCAGTCTCCGGGGACCACAGCTAGGTTATCTGAGCAGGGAATGGTCATCACAGAAAAGAGGAGACATTTAATAAACATGAAACGTGCAACGTCCTGATCCTTTCCTAAATCAGCTGCCCAGGATTCCTTGTTAAAATTCTTTATTTTCCTTTTTAAAACAGCTGCAGGTGTAACAAAGGCGCTGCCCTCTTCCTAGGGTCCTAACAAGGGCGACGAGACCTGAAGAAACCCCCAGGTCCCGGGACACTGGTGGGGGATGAGGCGTGGATCTGGCGGACTATCGGCTTCCAGCGCCTCTTCTCCGAGCTTGTGGGTGCGGTGGCAGAAGCCGCGACCTCATTCCCCAAGCCAGAATCGTGGCGGGTAGAGGCAGGTCGGGCAGCGCCCCCAATTTAAGAGTTAAGGTGCGGGCGCTGGGACCTAAGATTGAAGCCCGCTCCCACCCACCCTCCACATCCCCAGGCGGTTGGCACGCTCCTCCTTACACGGCGATCTCTTCCCCACAGGCCCCCGACACTCCTCTCCCGCCTTCCTCTGATTGCCCACTCCAGCTCCCCAGGCCCCGGACGGAGGCCGCCTCAGTACCGCCGGAACAGCCCGTTTACCTCAGCCGCGCTCTCTGCGGTAAGAGCCCCTCCGGGCCAGTCGCCTGGGCCGCCACACGAACCTCCACACCCGCATCCAGCACGCCGCCACTGCAGAGCCGTGGAGGAACTCAGCCTTAAAAAGCCAAAGTGACGTCACGCTATGCAGGCCAATCAGCGGCCCCGCTACGACGGGGCGGGGCGTGGAGATACGCGCGCCGCATCTTCCACCTCACAGTGCTCTGTCTGTTCAATCCGTAACCGTTTTAATTGATCTTTTCTACCATATTGTAGTATTTGGTGTTCTACTCGGGACTAACCAGCAAAGGGAGGTGGGAAGGGCAAAAGGAACACACTTGTGGCACCGTTTAACTCTGGAGAAGTAAAGAGCTTAATACTCAATGCCACCGCATCCCCCTCCCCCAGGCAGTTTTCCACCCACGGGTAAAATCCCTCCACGAGGGGCTCTGGGGGAGATACTGACAAGTCTCCCTCCTTTATCATTCCTAATTCGATATTCAAACCTGTGTGAACCTAGGAACCCTATAAAATAGCCTAAACCCATGACCCCTATTGATTCTCACAACAGTCCGAGAAGGGGCTGATGTTGCCTGCATTTTATAGGTGAAGAAAGCTCAGAAGGGTTCAATGACTTGTCCAAGGTCACACATAGCTTGTAAAGGGCTGAGCAAGGACCTGTCTAAATCCAGTTTCTGGGCTCCTGACCATCTTCTCTCATCAAGGAGGCTGTAGGGTTAGGCATCCCTAACAAAAAACCATCAATCACTAGTCAGAGCGCTGGTCTACAGCAGACCCCTTAAAGACCTCTCTGTTCAAATAGATAAAGGCAGAATTCTTCATTCCACAGAGCAGGTATTTATTGACCCCATTCACACTACACACCATGTATGAGCCAGAGAGACTGGGGATATAGAGAATGTGCAGGCAACAGGGCCTGGCCTCAGAGAGCTTATACTCTTATTGAGAGAGACAAGACTGGCCGTTGAAAGGTATGGACGAAAAGGGGTTCTATGAAAAGTAACCTCACAGGGTGATCTGATCATAAATTCCTGACTGGGCAGGTTATGGTGAGTAGCCACACCCCAGGCATATGAATTTTTAGTTAAAGATTTACCTTTTCCTTAAGTAAGCCCTGTTCAATGTTTTCGTGCATCTAGGTTAACACACCCTTGACATAATCTTAATCACCCTCGGAGAAAGTACATGATCTTGTTAACTATTCTGTAATCCAATCCCCACCTTGCTTTCTCCCACCCTCATGTAATCTTTCTTATGTTCCCTCTTTAATTTTAAATGTGTAAAAGGAACTAAGAAATTGTCATTCTCCAGAGCAGTTGAGACCTTGCTGCCCAGCAATTGTCATCAGTTTTGGCTCAAATAAACTCATAAAAATTGTTTACAGGTTTGGGTTTCTTTCATCAACACAGGGAACAGTGACAGTGCAGGACACACATGTATTGGGCCTTTGTAAATCGTGAAATAAGCGCTTGTAGGACTTCTGAGAAGGGAGAGAAAGTGTCAAATGGAAGCTTCTGAAAAGGTTTCTAGAAGTTAATTAGTCCTGTGTAGGATTGGTTAGGAGGGGGACAGGACTGAGTGGCATCTCCCCAGCCATTGCAGCCTGATACAATCTGGGCATCCCACAAATAACAATAACAAGGTAAAATTGAGGAAGGTTAGGAGGATGAAATTGTAACTCTAATATTTCCATTTTTATGAGGAGGCGGGATTCTTACATTTATTACGTAATTCAATATTAATCTTTTAAAGGCTATATTTGGGGGGGGTTGGAAAAAGGAGAGAGGCAGTCATTTCCAGACAGGAGGGCCTAACCTTTCCTGACCACTAGCATCCCATCTGTTTATAACCAGCCTGCCTTGCCACCTCCTTCCCCTCCCTGCTACAAAACCAGCCACCTGGTTTCCTCTAAGATACTGGAAGTCTCCTTGAACCCCTGAAAAGATCAAGACCTTAGGAAATCAGTTTGTTACACTGCCAGGTTGGAAGGGGGAGGGTAACAAATTGCAGCAGGAGCTAAGGTACAGAGGTGGAGCTGAGCATGGTCAGTTAGGAGAGGGGAAGACAGCAAGGCAAGAGGTAGGGAACGACTACTCCATTGAGTGGTCACGGCATGCCAGGCTCTGGTCTAGGAACTTTGCACACTTTTCTTTCTTTAATACACACCTCAACCCAAGAAGTAAGTATGGTTATTCTAAAAGGAAGAAACTAAAACACAGAAAGGTTAGGTAATTTACCCAAAGTCACCCAGCTAGAAATTGGCCAAACTTGGCTTTGAACAAATGTTACAATGGCTATGAAATCAAAACACACAGAAACAGAGAACTGAAAACATACAGATTGTCTTGTGTTTCTTCAACAATCTTTGAAACTTCTTTAACATTTCTCCTATATCTCCTGGGCCTCATACCCAAGAAGGAAATTGTTATTTGATTATCTGATAAAACATGTAAAACTAGCAATCCCACCCCACCTTTCATCTTTTCTGTTTGCCAGGAAAGGTGTTGATGAACAAATGGGAAGGAAGGGGTGGAACATGGGAGGGGTAAAGGAAGGGGCCCAGTTTTTCAGGGTAGCACCAGGTTATGGACCTACCCCAATATGTCTCCTTTAAAGGGGAACTCCAGTCCTCACCACCCACCCACCCCCAGCCCAGGCATCTGCCTCAGGAAGCTTTCCTCCATTAATGACCCCTTTCTTTCCTGGCATCCTCACTTCTGCAGCCCTTTCTCTTCACAAGATCACAGCCCAGGACCGATAACACTGGGGGATTCACTGCATAGAACATTCAAACATTCATGCATTAAACATGCATATGTGGAGTGCCTGCTAGGTGTGAGACACCACTCTAGGTTCTGAGCATATAGACCTGAGTGAGATGGATAAGGCCCTCATGGAGTGTACATTACAGTAGGGAGTAAGGAGAGACAGACAATGAATAAAGAAGTTAATTTCAGATGGCGATACATGCCATCAGGGAAAATAAAGCAGAGACATGAGCTGGAAAGTGTCTGGGGGAAGGGAACTACTTTAGATTGGAGGCGTGTGTGCTCAGGAAGGCCTCTCCCATTGGTGACATTAGAGCCAAGGTTTAAGTGACAAGGAGTCAGGTAAGCATTCTAGACAGAAGGACAGACTAGCTGGGACTCACCTGTTTCCTCCTATTGGCTCCCTTACCTGGATCAGATTCCAGCTGCTGTGTCATTGCTCTTCCTCAGAGCTGTCTCCCCCACCAGACAAAGCCCTGAGCCCAGGAGTTGGTTCTTTTCATCTTCTCTGCAGTGTCCACCACTGTGCCTGGTACATACTAGGCAGTCAGGAAATCTTGCAGGAATTCATGAATGCCTGATAGAATGCTTAAATGTACTTGGGGGGAGGAGGTTCCCTGTATTTGGGAACCAAACATCCAGTCTGAGCCTGGGAGTTTCTTGGTCTGGGGTCCTTGAGCCTTTGGGAGTTCTATTGATACTGGGTTGGCCAAGAATGCGTAGAAAACCCTGCATTCTAGGCAATGTCTGGGTAGTACTGATCTCGCAGGCCTTTTCTGAGGAGGAGGGTCCTCTTGGAGGAGAAAAACAGAAGCTGGGGTGGGGGTGACACTGGAGAGGGAGGCCCCCCTCCAGCCTGGCTGACTGAAACCCTGGGCTAAGAGTCGTCATGAGTCCTGTCCCTCACTAGTAGACTGGCTTGGAAATGCCACTTTCCTCCTGGAAGCCTCGGTTTCCTCAGCATGTGATGAAGGGTTTAGATGGTTCCAGATTCCTTCCCCCGTAACAGTCCATGCTCTAGAGTAAGAGAGGGTAGGGGATGGAAAGAGGTCACCTAGGAAATGGCCTAGCATCCTGACCTCCACAGTACAGCATCCTAACCAAGTACTTGTCTGGGTGCACAAATGAAGGGAGGAGAGGGGTGGGATGGGAGGATGTATATCAAGGAGCAGCTGTCAGCTTGAGAACCACAAAGACCCATTTTTCAAATCCCAGTTTTGTTTCCCCAAAAATAAAATGGAAAAAATACAACCTACCTCTCAGAATGAGTATGAAAAATTTTTTCTAAGGTGTGAAAGTGCTCCACAGCTACCCTTCTCCCCCCTAGCGGCCCTTCCAGAGGCAAGTCTTCCAAAACCAAACCCCGGAGCCCAGTTAACGGCTGAAAAAAGTAGATGCTTCCCCCTGGTGGACGTGTTTGTAACTGCCTGATTCCTGAAGAAAAGGGCAGGAGTAGGGTTAACCCCCTAGTTAAGTTGCACAGGTTCCCTTGCCTCCTTCTGGAGACTCCCTTTCAGACAGGATCTTTTGTACAACTTAGGGTTGTAGGAATGGCAACTCCACCCTCTTACAGTTATTTTGTGTAAGTGAGATCAGATTTAAAGGTACATTATTTCAGAGGAAAAATCTAATTTCAATCACATATCCCATACTTTTACTGAGGGCCTAATAATAGGTGCAGGGAAGGCTGAGGCAGGACAGGGCTGTAGGAGGGAAAGTTATGAAGAGCTCAGTTGCAGCCAACTTGCTGTGTCTGTAGGGACAGATCCATGTGGGGACAGATGTCCAACATTCATTTACACTGGAGCCTGGTGCTCAGGAGGGGCTTTGGCAGGAGGTGGGGACTTGGGTGGTCAGCAAGAAACAGAACAGGAGCCCCAAGAGAGTTATATGACAATGTCTAGGGGGCAATGGCGAGGGAGGAGGAACAACCAAATTAGAGAGAGGCAGAGAGGTGAAGCAGGGGGAGAGCCAGGCCCAGGCTCTGAAGGGAACACATAGGATGACTGGCCAGTCATCCAAGCCGACGGGCTTTCACAACAGGGGCCAATCGCCAGTGCCCTTACCTGTTTGGTTCAGGCTCTTTCTTCTGTTGGAGAGGAGGTTTCCCTGCCAAGTCACCAGTGTTGCCTCGCATACATTGATTGAAAAGGGCTTAGAGCTTCGAATAGCGGTTCTCAAATTCGCCAGCAACCCCGAATCACCGCAGGACTTGACACCGCTTGCTGGGCCCCACTTCCAGGATTTCTCATTCAGTCAGTCACGGGTGGCGGAGAACGTGCATTTCTAACAAGTTCTCAGGTGACACCGATGCCGCTGGCCCGGGCACTACCCTCTGAGGACCGCTGCCTGGGAAGATGAGCTCCAATCCTGACTGTAACATCTCCCAGTGAGCCCTTGGGCACATTACTTATCTTTCCCAGCCTCAACCTCTTCACCTGTAAAATGGGATGATAACACTTCTCTAATAGGGTTACTGTGAGGATCAAATAGGGTAAAAGGAGTGAAGTACGCGGCAGGGGGCTGGGCATATACAAGTCCTCTACGCCTGGCAGTTTTTATGATGATGATATTAGTTTCTCTCAACCTGTCACGCAGGGACTCTGGTCCCGCTCCCCGCACCAGAACGCAGGATATGGTGAGGCCAAAAAGGAACACCAACGGAGCCATAGATGGGGGAGTCATACCACCACATTCCCGCTGGCGGCTGGGTTGGAGACACAGGAGGCAGGAGCCACACTGTCCGCAATCCGCCGCCCGCTTCTCTGCCGACCAACCAAGCCCTTTGCTAACTGGTTCCAGCTGATGGCCATCTAATAGCCGAGCCAGCTCCTCTCCACGTGAGGCGGAGAGCCTGGAAACTGCTCTCTGGGACTCTGTCCCCACACAAACGATCACAAAAAAAAACACATCGGCCCAGGAAGCCAGTTTAACGTGGACTATCTTCCTCCGACAATATACAAAGTGTCATGGACAGATTGACCACCCACCCGCCATTTCTTTTCCGAAGATCGCTTCTCGGTCTTAAAGGTGCACACGAATCCCCTGTGGACCTCATAAAATGCAGATTCTAGTCCAGTAGGTGTCATGGACTGACTCGTGTTCCCCCGCCCCCACCCGAAAGTTCTGCAGCCCGCCGGGTGGTGAGGATTACAAGGAGTGTGTGGGTCCGGGGACGAGGATGGGAAGGAAAATGGTATCGCAGTGTAGCTATTACTTAATCTTATAGGTCGGCTTAAGATGGATTTGAGACACCATCAGGTCTCCATCTTCTCAGTCGGCGCCTTCTCCGTCAATAAACCTTTCCTGACTCCAAACTCTGACGTTTTGAGAAGCGTGGGACCTTGGTCCGGTAAGAAGCTCTCCTGTCTGGTGTCCTGCCACGCTTGGCCAGATATTGCCCCTACCCCTCCCCCCCCACGCATAAGTGTTCCGGCCAGTGGCCTCCTAACTGCTGCTTCTCTGAATCAGTCTGACCTGGGCATCGTTTATTCACTCAAACCTTTACTGAGCGCCTACTACGTGCAGGGCACTGGGTTCCTGTGGCGATCCAGAGGTACGCACTGAGGAGGTGACCGCCCTCAATGATCTCCGATTTCGGTGAAATGACACTTGATTTCGGTTCTGTCCTTTCCCTCCCTTTGCTCGAAAGAGGAGCCCGACCCCTCCCCCCGGCCCGGGATTCCGCTGTCGGCGCGCGGAGGCCGTCCCGAGGGGGCAGTCCTCCCGCCGTAGCCACGCCTCCTCGGGCGGGCTATGCAAACAAGAAATGGCGTTTCACCCGAGAACGACGGTGCAACGACAGACATATAATTTCTCTCTTAAGATACAGAGAATAAAAAACCAAACCAGATCGGCACCGGAGCCTACCGCTTAGTGGCTCCAGGAGTACAGTACTTCCGAAGAAGCAAAGGAAGTGAGACCTCGACCGCCGGTGACCTGGCTCACCGTAGGTTGAATGTGCGCGACAGGAGGAGGGTGACGGGCGAGGGACGCAGGTCAGGTATCGCTTCTCGGCCTTTTGGCTAAGATCAAGTGTAGTATCTGTTCTTATCAGTTTAATATCTGATACGTCCTCTATCCGAGGACAGTATATTAAATGGATTTTTGGAGCTGGGAGATGGAATAGGAGCTTGCTCCGTCCACTCCGCGCATCGACCCGGTATTGCAGTACTTCCGGGAACGGTGCACCCCCCTCGGGGGAATAAATGAGGTTTTTAACGGAAGATGTAAGCTTAGTTTTCTCGTTGCGTTTGTGTCTGTGGTACTCCTTAGTGTGGTTTTGAGTCTGCGCGGCCGTACTCCCTGATCTCCTTTCTGCGTTCTAAACAGGAGGTTTCCTTGTTTAACTTCATGTGTGCTTGCGACGACGGGGTAAAAGGCAGCAGATTAGCGGGCGTTTTCGGCGTTTTAGACGGTTTAACAGAGCTTTCCACGGTCTGACTTTATAATCTGTAGCAGAGTTTAATAGCGTTCCCAGAGAGTAATTTGTTCGACAGAGGACAGACCGCCAGCCCTGGAAACCCTTCTCACTCAGCTCTTCAAACTTCTATCGTCAGTCACTAGGTTAAACCTCTGAGATGCGGGGAAAAAACTATGGCAGTGACTGGTAGAAGGACCCAGCCATCAGGAAGAGTTCACGGGAACCTATGTCGTGCCCTTTTATCATTCCCTGCAGTCGCCACAGAAAGATCAAAGTGTCAGTTCTCCGTGCCTTATATCCCCATAAGATTCTAAACATCACCCTTTTCGGTCTTGTATATCATTTCTCCCCAACTCCGAAAAGCCTGTCCATCTTCCAAGAATTCCCTCTTTCCTGCCTCCTCTCTAAATGCTCTTCGCGCCGTTTCTCAAACCTGAGTCTCTCTCCAGAGGACATCGTTTATTTCCCTACAGCCTTGGGGGGGAGGGTACTTCTCCCACACACCTCATCCTGCAGGAACCACAAAGGGAGTGCGTGTCCTTGTCCCCTATTGCTGCTTCCAGACCCTCCTCACACCATCCACAAAACAGAACAAAAATACTAGCTCCAGTCTCTTATCTTCAGTCTCTACTCCCCATTGTCTCCTTGTGCTGACTGGCCCCCAGAACACATGAGGATCATCCGGAAATTCACTGCCTCAACCAGGGAGGAGAAAAGGTGGCCCAGGAAGTCAGTTTCACGTACAACGTGCCAAGATTTGAGGCCAGGGGATTGATTCCTTTCCCACTTCTACCACAATGAAAGACCTTTCACCTCAAAGGTTAGTTTCTCACTCTGCTGGACATCTGGTTCCCGGGGCAATGGCAGGGACGTTAGAGTCAAAGGAGACCGTGTCCACCGAGGCCTCCCTTGCTGGACCGCGGAAGGCAGAGCTCCATCCCCGCTTGGCCGCGAACCTGTGTCTTCCTGGGAGAACAGTTATCTTCCTCAGGGAAAACAGGCAGGCTCATCACAGGCACTGTGATGTCCCTAGTGCCGCCTGAGTGCTGGCGTCCTCCCAGAGTGGCAGCAGTTCTCATGAGAAGTGTGTCTTCTCAGTCTCTTATCCACACTTGACCTTGAACTCCCAGGGGCACCAGTCCCTGTGGCATCTGTGGCCCCAAGGCCCAAGCCTGTGTTCCACACACCCTAGATGCTCCACAAAGGAGTCTGAATGGTAGGACGCCCAGGAGAAGGAGTGAGTGAAGACGAAGTCAAGAGCTAGAACCAAAGAATCAGAGATGGTCCTGGCTTTCACTGAGGTGTCTTCCTTTTTGAAGAAGAAAACCAGGGAGGGACCCAATGCACGTGTGATTTTAGGAAACGGTGAAGTTGGCCTCTCCAGTCAGTGGGAAAAAGACAACTTATTCCACATGTGATAGATACTGAGACAACTGGGCGGCCATCTTCTGTGTGTGGGGGTGGGGGTGGGGGTGGGGGTGGGACAATAAAGTTGAGCCACATTTTAATCTGCACACCAGGATAAATTTCAAAAAGATAAAATATTTAAATGCAAAGACAAAGTACTGAAAACACTTAAGAAAACGCGGGACAATAATTGCCTAAGTTTGGAGTCAGAGAAAGCCTTCTAACCGTGACTCAAAATCCAGAAGCCCAAATTTCTGAAAATTGGGCTTCTGGATTTTGAGTCACGGTTAGAAGGCCTTGAAATACTTGAGTTCTAGAAAATCTAAATTCTCTGCAGAACACAAAACATCATAAGCGAAGCAAATGAAAACCAAAGGAAAAAACTGCAAATGTACCGCAGGAAAAGATAATCACCGATGATATAGAGATCCTAGACATTCATAAGAAACAGCGGAACAGCCAGTAGAAAGTGGGCAAAGGATAGACAGTTCACAGGGGACAAGAAAAACAAAGATATACACCGACATCTTCCCCCTGGCAATGTTACCTCTCCGTGCCCCTCGCTGTCCCTTCTAGTCTCTGTGTGAAGGGGCCTGGGCCACCAGCACGGGACAGGGTGAGCTGGGTGGGGGTCTGGCACAACAGAGGCCTTCGTGAGACACACACACTCCCGTGCCCTTCCAGTCAGAGAGGGACGTAAACACTACAGTGAAACAGGGCAGCACAATGTTCAGGGGCTCCTGCTGTCGGGAGTGGGAGGCTAGGAGGTCCCCTCCAAAGCAGAGGCAGATTGCTTCCTCTGTTTGTACCCCCGACCACTGAGAAGGAAGCCCGGGGCCCAGTGAGCCTCTTTGGGTTCTGGAAGCAACGCATTCCGCACCTGGAAATACTGCTTGGGCTCATACAGGTGACACTAAAGGAATGTCAGCTTCGCGGGAGCCCCTGTGAGCACAGTGGGGCCTGGACTTGAAGAAGCTGTCCTCCACAGCTGGCAGGGGACACAGCAGCCCTCAGATGCCCAAGGACGGAACACGTAGGAGCGAACGCCTGGAGTCGGCAGCCTTGGCATGGGCAGACATTCTCTGGCTGTGTGCACAGGCTTCCCCGGCAGCTTTGCGAGCAGTGGGTGTGGTTGAGTGGCAGCCAGAAGAGGAACGGAAGAGCACGGCAGATGCCCCTTGCTGACCACAAGGTCATGTTCACCTGTGTGATCCCAGGACGGGTATTCCATATATGATGCGGGGACAACTGGGTAGCCACCCAGAAAAAAGAAATAAAATCAGATCTATACCTAAACTCATGCACCAGGACACATACAAAGTGGGGTAGAGACGGAATGCAAAACGATCAACGGCTGAAAGGACAACGGGCAAAGGATATGAACATTCAGTTCACGGAAAGAAAAGAGTAGCAGATCGTCAGCACAGGAATAATAACACCCCGTAATCATACCCCGTAAGAGACACCACGGGGTATTATGCAAATGTTTGATAACATGACGGTTGGGCCAGGCTGTGGGCAACAGGCACCGATTGAGAAGGCTAGCTGTAATAGCTGTGCTCTGATTCAAGTCGTCACCCTTGGCTTATCACCCCCTACTCCCCGCCAGCGATGGTAACTGGGTCCGTAGTGAGACCGTGGGACACTTGGACAAGGGCTCACCCGACAGCCACGCCCTGGTATTGCCCTAACCTTTGCAAGCACTTGGATGCGGGCCGGCTGAGGGGGACTGCCTCAAAGTAACCAAACTCACAAGAAGCTGGTGCATGAACGAGAATGCTAAATCATTAATTAATCAATCAATCAATCAATCAATCAATTTTAATTTTACTGGGGAACAAGTGTGTTTCTCCAGGGCCCATGAGCTCCAAGTCGCTGTCCTTCAATCTAGTTGTGGAGGGCGCAGCTCAGCTCCAAGTCCAGTCCCCGTTTTTCAATCTTTAGTTGAAAGGGGGTGCAGCCCACCATCCCATGCGGGAATTGAACCGGCAATCTGGTTGCTGAGGCCTTGGTCTCTAACCAACTGAGCCATCCCGCCGCCCCTAAATCATCAATTTAGAACAGGAGCTACTTACTCCTTTGCAACCACAGAACACACATGTCTGCAATCCGCGGCACCTCCTTCTGAGGATCAAAATACCCGGGAAACTAAATTACAGTGAGCACAGGACGGCCCGGTAAACGTGGAAGCGGCCAGAAAGGCAGCGAAACACAGTGAGGGTCATAATAACTACCACAAGCCCGGAGGTCCGCTAATCACTTTCTACACGTACACATCGCATTATTTAATATTAATTCATTCATTTCCTCAACCCCAAACTACTTAGTATCTGGTATATATATATATGCCAGGCAGTGGAGGTGTAAACGTGGACAACACAGACCAAGATCCCCGCTCTGGAGCTTACATAAAGCTATTAGGCCAAAAGGCAATGAACAAGTAAATGTACAAAATGTCAGACGATACGCGCCATGGGGTAAAGTAAAGCCAGGTAACGGAGAACGGGGGCCCTGGGTGGATGAGGGAAGATTGAGCACAGGACTGTATGCCAGCCGTTAGTATTCTCCTTTTCTAGATGGAGAGGCTAAGCTACGGAGAGGTGACCTGCCTGGGATCATTTTCCCTTGTGTTTGGTTCTTACAGGTCCACGGTATGTCAGACATGTCCCATTATTCCTAATAATTACGTCTAATAATCTCTCCTCTCCTCCTCTCCAGCTTACAGAGGATATCTGGAAGGCAGAGGAGGCCCAGTCAAGCACGAGGTCACACACTAGCTCGTTGAGAGGCAGACCGGGGTTAAGAGTCCAGGTCTTCCAAGTCTTTGCTCTTAGCCGCGCACCGGACGGCTTGGCTCCTAGCTCTGCAGACCGAAGACCTGCGTGGCAGGCTCGGCAGTACTTGGTCTCATAGTCGGGCCTTTTGTAGGCCCAAGGCCCCACGCTCTCGGCTTCAGAGGCGGATCTGGCCTCTTCCATTAACCAGCCGTGTGGTTTGGGGCAAGTTGCTTAGCCTCTGGGTCTCAACTACTCCATCTGTAGCTAAACTTTGCAAGTTTGACAGGAGGAAAGCGCTTAGCACAGACAATAAATGTTTCCTAGTGTACTGTCCACAGGCAAGGCAATACAATACAGGCTCGGTTGTTGCAGTGTCGCAGCCATGACCCCTTCACCGGAACCTCGTCGGACACGAGGACCCACATTCTAGACGACTAAACCCAGGTGGCCTCATTAGCTCCGCTTGTGCTCTCTCAATCCCACAAGGTAGGCTTTAAGGTTCCCACTTCTCCGTTGGGGGCACTATAAGGCTCGGGAGGTGAAGGAGTTTGCCCAAGTGCCCTGCCGACAGGGCAGGGCGGGTGTCCTGCCGACCAGGGAGGGAGTCGGCCCTCGCAGGGCCTGATCTCGGCTACCAACTTTTCTCTGCAGCCCCTGACAGGCAGGCGACCCCGGACGGGCGCTTCTCGGCTGAGTCCTCGGCCTGGACCGAGCCAGCCCCGGGGACCCTCTTGTCCTCACAGCGATGACCCGACGGCTTCCTTCGGAACTCGGACCTCTCAGCTCCAACTCGCGTCCACCGCCAGCTCGGTTCGCAGGCGCCCAACTCCCCTCGGCTCTGTCTTTTCGAGAGAGCTTGCACCAACGAAGAGCCCGGCCACACGTAGCCCAGTTTCCGCTCCTGCGCGCAGAAGTTGTCAGGAGGAAGGGGGTAGATCGACCCGCGCGGGTACGTGTACCCGCGCGGAAAAGGCGGGGCATGCAAATTTCGGTGGCGCTTTAGCCACCGTGCCAAGCGGATATAAAAATTCCCTTAAAAACGTAGAAAATTAAAAAAACCTGCACAGGGTCTAATGTGTTCTATATATGTGTCAAGATACTCAGGAGGTGAGATCTCGATTGCTCCCGACCTGGCTCACCGTGAGTTAAATATGGGTGGCAGGAGAAGGATAACGGGCGAGGGACGAACGGCGGTTATCGCTTCTCGGCCTTTTGGCTAAGATCAAGTGTAGTATCTGTTCTTATCAGTTTAATATCTGATACGTCCTCTATCCGAGGACAACATATTAAATGGATTTTTGGAGCTGGGAGATGGAATAGGAGCTTGCTCCGTCCACTCCGCGCATCGACCCGGTATTGCAGTACTTCCGGGAACGGTGCACCCCCTCGGGGGAGATTATTGAGGTTTGCAATGGTAGAGTACTGACTTTCAAATCTGCACGAGGCGCAACCTCTTTCTAGCTTGCCGCGTGGTGTCGCTCGTGCTACGTGTAGACTGTACTTTCGCGGTAAGTCGCTCACTGTAATTCCGAAGAAAGGGTGTGGGTCGACCGCGTTCCTCTTCCAAGGCTTCATTGAAGATCGTAGAACTGCGATCACAAGGTGAGCCGTCAGCGGTGCGTGCCTGGCGGGTTATCCCCCGCGGGAACGTCTTAAGTGACCGAGAAGATTTCTGCCCCGTAAACACTTTCTTGATCTCTCAATTGGAACGTCTCCATTCGAGACCCTCCTGGAGAACTGATCACACTCTCCCGGTCAGGGCAGCCCTCATCGTCCCTGCCCTCAAGGGGCGTCCAACCCAGGATGGCCAGAATACCCGGCGGGACAAGGAGGTTGCCAGTGAGAGATGAACAAACGGTTGGGGTGTTCAGACTATAGCAATCCCCTTCAAATTAGCAGAAGATGGACTGATACACACAGATCTGAACAGTGATCATGGGATGGGGAAGCCTGAAGAGTCATGTCAGGTGCAGGCTAAGCACGTTCTATGTTGTTTCTCATTCAGTCATTCGACAAGTATTTTATCAAGTGTCACGTACGTGCCCGTGTCGAGCACTGTCCTAGATGCTCAGGATAGAGCAGCAAACAAAATCTCGACCATCAAGGTGAGAAGCAAACAAGCCACTAAATGTATATTTGTGAATATACCTCTATATCTATGTGTCTGTGTGTATCTGTCTAATATCTCTAGATCCGTCTGTGTGTATATGTCTATATCTATATGTCTCTATCTATGCCACATGATGATTATGGGTGTCCATAATGACTTGGCAGCCACCGGAAAAATAAAGCCAGGTAAAGGCGATGTGAAGCGAGCGGGAGTGCCTGGCATGGGGAGGGGGAGATTTTCCACCACACTATAAAATGAATATTACCTGTTTTCTCTAGAGTGCACTTATTAAGGGATGCCTGTATGCTTGGCATTTCCATGTGTGGCTTCACAAGGACCCTAATCAGAGAGGTGTCAGTTATCATCATCCCTATTCTACAGTTTAAAAAACCTGAGGTCCCACCTGATTAACAGGCGGCTTGAGTTCAAATCCTGGCCTTGCATCATATTAGCTGTGTGACCTTAGGCAAATTGCTTAGCGTCTCTGACCTTCGGTCTATAACATTGCTGTCCACTAGAAATATGTGTCGCGTATGTAGTTTTTAATTTTCTAGTAGCCACATTAAAACAAAACACAACAACAACAACAAAAACCCAGAAACCGGTGAAACTAAGTTTAATAATTTAACTCTATCCAAAATATTGCTTCAGTGTGTAATCAACATAAAATTATTGAGATATTTTACATTTTTAAATACTAAGTCTTGAAAATCTCATGTGTACTTTACACTTACGGCCCCTCTCAGTCAGGATTAACGAACGACGTTTCCAGGGCTCAATAGCTACATGTGGCTGTTGGCTGGGACAGCGGTAGGTCTATAGAATGGGGATGATAACATGGTGGGGATTAAAGTGGAGTGAAATGGGTGGGTGAGGCACTTGCCTTGGGCAAAAAATAGTTAAGGGGGCACCAAAAAACCCAGTAATCGAGATAAGATAAATTGTATTAAAATAATATTTATCTTGATTACTGAAGAGTTTTTAGGGGGACACTCCACTAGCCAACCGCCCTCTCCCCCCGCCCCCCCCAGGCGAGTACCTCACTGGCTTCACCCTAGTCTTGGCCCTAGAATGATGACGGGGGGTGGGGGGGAGAGAAGGAGGAGGAGGAGGAGGAGGAGGAGATGAAGACTGTCTACGTCATAGGCCTGTCGAGTGAGTTAAATGAGATAATACATGTGCAGCGCTCAGCCCAAGGGCTGGCACTGAAAAGGGCTCAGGCAACACCTACGATCAGGCTTTCTGTGTTGTAGGGTGAAATGACCGGTTTCACTTACACTCATGACACCTTCTAGCTTTTCTGAGTTCAAATGAGAGAAATACAAACTCCCCAACTACAGTGAAGTTCTGTCAGGAATGAGGATGGGAAAAGGAAATGCTGACTGGGCAGCCGGCAGGCAGTCTTTGCCCCAGAGGGAAATTTGTGTGGGGGTGGGGTGGGGTGGGGGAGTGCTTAACGCACTGAGTGGCCTTGATGCTCAGAGCATCCCCAGCGGTCACCTCTCCTCTCTGGTGTCCTGCCAGATCTCCACCCGGCCAGATTCTCCCCCTCCCCCCCGGTTCCGGGCCCGTAGCCTCCTAACTGCTGCTTCTGAAATCAGTCTGACCTGGGCATCGTTTATTCACTCAAACGTTTACTGAGCGCCTACTACGTGCAGGGCACTGGGCTCGTGCTGGGATCCAGACTCCAGACATAAGCACTGAGGAGGTGACCGCCCTCGATGATCTCCGATTTCGGTGGGGGGAGATAAAGGATTGCCCCACGGGGTGGTGAGTGGTGCACTCGAATCACCGGGTGGGATGAAACACATAGGTGAGGAAGAGGTGAAGGGAAACGGCATCGCAGGCGGAGCGAGCTTGACGTGCGGAGCCCAGGATTTGGTTCACTCGCAGAAGCGCCGGGAGACGCTGGAATCTCAGAGAACCCCTTCAGCTGCCCTGCCCCGGGCCTCCCCACGTGACACGCCTCCTCACCCCTCCCCACCGGCTGCCATCAGCCCGGGTCCAGACCTGGCGCTCCCCTGACTCCGCATGAACCCCTCTTCGGCTCGTCTTTCTGGGCGTTTCTAGAGACTGCGTCTCGGCCCCTTCCTACAGGCCCCTCTGGCCGCCGAGCTCCAATCCCCTTCGGTTCTGTCCTTTCCCTCCCTTTGCTCGAAAGAGGAGCTCGACCCGCCCCGCCCCCAGCCCGGGATTCCGCTGTCGGCGCGCGGAGGCCGTCCCGAGGGGGCAGTCCTCCCGCCGTAGCCACGCCTCCTCGGGCGGGCTATGTAAACAAGAAATGGCGTTTCACCCGAGAACGACGGTGCAACGACAGACATATAATTTCTCTCTTAAGATACAGAGAATAAAACCAAACCAGATCGGCACCGGAGCCTACTGCTTAGTGTCTCCCGTAGCACAGTACTTCCGAGAGAAGCAAAGGAAATGAGACCTCGACCGCCGGTGACCTGGCTCACCGTAGGTTGAATGTGCGCGACAGGAGGAGGGTGACGGGCGAGGGACGCAGGCCAGGTATCGCTTCTCGGCCTTTTGGCTAAGATCAAGTGTAGTATCTGTTCTTATCAGTTTAATATCTGATACGTCCTCTATCCGAGGACAATATATTAAGTGGATTTTTGGAGCTGGGAGATGGAATAGGAGCTTGCTTCGTCCACTCCGCGCATCGACCCGGTATTGCAGTACTTCCGGGAACGGTGCACCCCCCTGGGGGGAAACAAGTCGTTGTGAAAAGTTAGCTTCAACTTTGCGTGGTGTGAGAGCGGGTTGTCTTTTTGTTTTGGCTGGGGGTGCGGTCGCTATGTCTGTAGCACTTCCTTGCTTTTTGGTGGCGCTCGGAGCAGTTTTGTTACCCGGCAAGATTTTCTTGGGTGTCGGCGGTGGCGGCAGGGAGGCCGTCCGGTACGTGCAGTTAAGTTTGAGCTGTATTTCATGGACAAGAGCGCGGAGGGGAAGTGATCAGATCTCTGGTTTTAAAAAATGTTGTGCTAAAGCAGGTATCATAACAAATAAGAGACTCTTGGCCTTCAAGCTTACGATTTAGTAAGGGAGTGACTAAGTTTAAGTGCTCTTCATACTGATCACACTCTAACAAGTATTGTTGTCTCCTTTTTTAGTGGCAAAAACAACGTAACTATAACCTGCAGTATCACTTTGTACCCAGAATCCTCCAGAGCGCTACTGTGAATTGGGGTTCCCACCCAGCTAGCGCCGGCCTAGCTAGCTGGTGGAATCCAGGGAGTACCCCAACACACATTTGGCCTCCGAGTCTATTCTGGGTTCTCCGTACATGGTCTCCAACAGGCGCGGGCCCCTCTAGGTTTATGGAATTGAGGGAATGACACACGAAGGGATCGAGGACAAACCCGCCTTTTAGTGATGTGGGCACTGGGGAGGGAGTCCTGGGTTGGGGCCGGGAGGTCTTGGTCGGAGGAAGAGAGCTGGTGAGAATAGGCCTCCCTCCCTGATGCCCGTGTGGGGTTTCAAAGTCAGCCTCGTGAGAGGTGGCAGGGGGCGGGAAGCAGCTTGGAAGAGGAGAGGCCCTGTGTGTCCTTGGCAGCTTCCAAATATAGGCGCTTCGCGCCAGGCAGTGGTTAAGTATACGTGTGTCGCGTCCAGCACAACACCGGCAGTGAGGGTGCGAGAAGGGGAGGCTTGGGTTAAGTTTTTAAGAAAGAAACAGAGACTTAATACAGTTAAATCTCTCCGAAGGCCAGGCGGTCTCTCAGTCTCAGAGCACTGGAGCCCAGAATAAGGCCCGACTGAAGGTTTTTATTGATAGGTATACAAATACAAGAAAGTAACACTGTTTCTAAGCTGCCTTAGAAAAATATGGGAAGGGGCCCTGCCTGGGAAAAGCTGTTGCCGGCTCTGGCTTTTCCCTCGCACCTGTTTGTGAGAGAAGTCATGAGGACAACAAAGATCAGTTCTCTCCACTTATCTCAACGGAGCTGCTACAATATGAGAGACTTGACCCTGACAAGGTACATACATACCTTAAGTAAAACGTCATGGGACCTTGTGTTTCGGCTGTTTACAGACAAAGGGTAATCGGAATAAACATTTTTCTGCTATGATGTATGAGTCTCACAGACCGTGTAAGAAACCTTAAAAACTTAACCCAAGCCTCCCCTTCTCGCACCCTCACTGCCGGTGTTGTGCTGGACGCGACACACGTATACTTAACCACTGCCTGGCGCGAAGCGCCTATATTTGGAAGCTGCCAAGGACACACAGGGCCTCTCCTCTTCCAAGCTGCTTCCCGCCCCCTGCCACCTCTCACGAGGCTGACTTTGAAACCCCACACGGGCATCAGGGAGGGAGGCCTATTCTCACCAGCTCTCTTCCTCCGACCAAGACCTCCCGGCCCCAACCCAGGACTCCCTCCCCAGTGCCCACATCACTAAAAGGCGGGTTTGTCCTCGATCCCTTCGTGTGTCATTCCCTCAATTCCATAAACCTAGAGGGGCCCGCGCCTGTTGGAGACCATGTACGGAGAACCCAGAATAGACTCGGAGGCCAAATGTGTGTTGGGGTACTCCCTGGATTCCACCAGCTAGCTAGGCCGGCGCTAGCTGGGTGGGAACCCCAATTCACAGTAGCGCTCTGGAGGATTCTGGGTACAAAGTGATACTGCAGGTTATAGTTACGTTGTTTTTGCCACTAAAAAAGGAGACAACAATACTTGTTAGAGTGTGATCAGTATGAAGAGCACTTAAACTTAGTCACTCCCTTACTAAATCGTAAGCTTGAAGGCCAAGAGTCTCTTATTTGTTATGATACCTGCTTTAGCACAACATTTTTTAAAACCAGAGATCTGATCACTTCCCCTCCGCGCTCTTGTCCATGAAATACAGCTCAAACTTAACTGCACGTACCGGACGGCCTCCCTGCCGCCACCGCCGACACCCAAGAAAATCTTGCCGGGTAACAAAACTGCTCCGAGCGCCACCAAAAAGCAAGGAAGTGCTACAGACATAGCGACCGCACCCCCAGCCAAAACAAAAAGACAACCCGCTCTCACACCACGCAAAGTTGAAGCTAACTTTTCACAACGACTTGTTTCCCCCCAGGGGGGTGCACCGTTCCCGGAAGTACTGCAATACCGGGTCGATGCGCGGAGTGGACGAAGCAAGCTCCTATTCCATCTCCCAGCTCCAAAAATCCACTTAATATATTGTCCTCGGATAGAGGACGTATCAGATATTAAACTGATAAGAACAGATACTACACTTGATCTTAGCCAAAAGGCCGAGAAGCGATACCTGGCCTGCGTCCCTCGCCCGTCACCCTCCTCCTGTCGCGCACATTCAACCTACGGTGAGCCAGGTCACCGGCGGTCGAGGTCTCATTTCCTTTGCTTCTCTCGGAAGTACTGTGCTACGGGAGACACTAAGCAGTAGGCTCCGGTGCCGATCTGGTTTGGTTTTATTCTCTGTATCTTAAGAGAGAAATTATATGTCTGTCGTTGCACCGTCGTTCTCGGGTGAAACGCCATTTCTTGTTTACATAGCCCGCCCGAGGAGGCGTGGCTACGGCGGGAGGACTGCCCCCTCGGGACGGCCTCCGCGCGCCGACAGCGGAATCCCGGGCTGGGGGCGGGGCGGGTCGAGCTCCTCTTTCGAGCAAAGGGAGGGAAAGGACAGAACCGAAGGGGATTGGAGCTCGGCGGCCAGAGGGGCCTGTAGGAAGGGGCCGAGACGCAGTCTCTAGAAACGCCCAGAAAGACGAGCCGAAGAGGGGTTCATGCGGAGTCAGGGGAGCGCCAGGTCTGGACCCGGGCTGATGGCAGCCGGTGGGGAGGGGTGAGGAGGCGTGTCACGTGGGGAGGCCCGGGGCAGGGCAGCTGAAGGGGTTCTCTGAGATTCCAGCGTCTCCCGGCGCTTCTGCGAGTGAACCAAATCCTGGGCTCCGCACGTCAAGCTCGCTCCGCCTGCGATGCCGTTTCCCTTCACCTCTTCCTCACCTATGTGTTTCATCCCACCCGGTGATTCGAGTGCACCACTCACCACCCCGTGGGGCAATCCTTTATCTCCCCCCACCGAAATCGGAGATCATCGAGGGCGGTCACCTCCTCAGTGCTTATGTCTGGAGTCTGGATCCCAGCACGAGCCCAGTGCCCTGCACGTAGTAGGCGCTCAGTAAACGTTTGAGTGAATAAACGATGCCCAGGTCAGACTGATTTCAGAAGCAGCAGTTAGGAGGCTACGGGCCCGGAACCGGGGGGGAGGGGGGAGAATCTGGCCGGGTGGAGATCTGGCAGGACACCAGAGAGGAGAGGTGACCGCTGGGGATGCTCTGAGCATCAAGGCCACTCAGTGCGTTAAGCACTCCCCCACCCCACCCCACCCCCACACAAATTTCCCTCTGGGGCAAAGACTGCCTGCCGGCTGCCCAGTCAGCATTTCCTTTTCCCATCCTCATTCCTGACAGAACTTCACTGTAGTTGGGGAGTTTGTATTTCTCTCATTTGAACTCAGAAAAGCTAGAAGGTGTCATGAGTGTAAGTGAAACCGGTCATTTCACCCTACAACACAGAAAGCCTGATCGTAGGTGTTGCCTGAGCCCTTTTCAGTGCCAGCCCTTGGGCTGAGCGCTGCACATGTATTATCTCATTTAACTCACTCGACAGGCCTATGACGTAGACAGTCTTCATCTCCTCCTCCTCCTCCTCCTCCTCCTT